>NC_051176.1:55962823-56262823 GCF_013339695.2 Rhipicephalus sanguineus
AGGAGGTGAAAGAAATCGGCATTGGCAGATTGGAAATAACGATTCATGCTTTTACAAAAATATCAGTGCAATTCGGTGAAAGCAGCTACAGCAGGCATACAATCAGGGCCACCTTATGTGCACTGCATCTCCTAGCAAACTTGTGTGGCCCTTTGAAGCATCAATCCTTGATGTCTTTTCTTCTTTTGCTAGTTATACTGAGATCAGGAAAAACAATAAAAAATTTGCATGGATGTTTGATGAGGGAAATTTTTCTGGCCGGGTGACTGGGAATGTTAAAAAGAAAGACTGTTGTATATTGATTGGAATGAAATGAAATCAAAATTTTCAGAGAGTTTCTTTAGCAGCAATACTCTTCACATAGTTTCATACATGTACACTACTCATGGATTGAAAGGCGACATCATTCTTTTGAGTAGAAACTGCTATGAGCAATAGATTAAGACAACCACATCATGTCACTGCAAATCTGGCCGCTAAAGGTAACATTAGCTCCGATAAAAATGTTCGAGTAAAAATTACGTCGATATGGCACAAACTGTTAACGCTAGAAACGAAAGTATGTGCATTACTTAAAACTAAATTTTCTCATTTCAATCTGTGAGTACTGTAATGCGACGAAAGAGGCTAGTTGGTTCATGTTGGCTTGGTGATGTGCTTACGGTAGGGAGACGCTACAAAGTACACAGGACACAGTGCGCTCGTCCTGTTAACACTGTGTCCTGTGTACTTTGTAGCATCTCCCTACCGTAAGCGCATCACCAAGCCTGTGAGTACTGTACACATGTGACACCGCAGGAGTATGTCTAATGCATGATCACATTGAAATTAATGATGAAAGGAATAGCATGTCGTAGATGCATCTAGTAGGAATACAAACATGTTAAGGTTGGTGAAATACTATGGAATAATACTCTGAAGTGTGTAAAAAGTCTCTTCCAACTAACGTCGTTGTCGCCCTGGCCCACGCCTATGAATTATTGCAAACCAATTCTTATCCCAACATGTTCAGTTACACAGGATGTTCCCAGAGATCTACCCAGACTTAATATGTAAAGCATGTAAAATAGCAGAGGCCTCCCTAATTCACATGCTATGGCGGTGTCCCAGCTAGCAAAAAGACTCCCCAGAACCTCTCCTGGAGAGATGCGGAAAACGCTGGTCAGCTCCGATTCACAGGACCAAACGTGGGCTATCCAGCAGGCCAGGGAGGCTAGTGGAAGACAAGGTCTTCCGTCCTCCATCTGAGTGGCCTGGCCCAGACCAACAACTAGCCGGATCTCGCATTAAAGTTGTTTCATTCATAAAAAGTCTCTTGACAAGTTGGCCATAAAGTTTGGGGAGACGAGCAAATAGGTGCCGTGCTCGGTACATAACGCTCACAAACATTTAGGGCCAGGAGAAGCATCATGAGTATGTAGTAACTTAAAAAGAAAAGTCTTTTAATTGTCAAGAGTAACTTGATGTGGGCAGTGGTGTTCTGCTCAATTTTGCTTAATCCTTTCAGATGCCACCTTTGAAGAACTGTCTGTAAATGTGTGAAATTTAGGCAGCGTTATTTCAAGGCACTCAATGTTCTAGTACAAAAAA
This sequence comes from Rhipicephalus sanguineus, assembly GCF_013339695.2. Lineage (NCBI taxonomy): Eukaryota > Metazoa > Arthropoda > Arachnida > Ixodida > Ixodidae > Rhipicephalus > Rhipicephalus sanguineus. Next base: position 55,964,414 of record NC_051176.1, read on the forward strand.
AAAATGCCATGATACCTTGATTTACATGCTCCATAGTAATTAATCTTAATTAAATTGCAATTCCATATCTATTCTGAAGTTATTCACATTCTGTTTTTACATACTAAATAGAATCAAATTTCGGCGGCTACAAATATGATGCACATTCGTTTTATGTTGTGTTCATTTCGAAATTATACTTTGGACGTGGTTCATGGAAAGCGGCACATCGGATGACTCGTCGAACATGGCAGTGCTTCCAGCAAAGTGATCATATGCAACAGTACACTGCGAAATGAAGTTAGACGAAGACACATTTATTTTGCAGGAGGTTCTATTTATCCAACCCTCACTGTATCAATCTCTTTCATAGCCACTAGTCGACACAATTGGCGAAAACAAGTGGGGTACACAATTGTGTGCAAAGCATCTTAAAGGGTTAAATCACAAAGTTTAGCAGGTTTAGGTGTCTGCTCAAAAATATGATACGCAACATACTGGTGTTTCTGTAATGCAGATGTTTCTTAGAAGGCCCTTTCTAATATCCTGGAATCATACCTCAAGGCCAACCCACATTTTGAAGTGTATTAGGGACTGATACCCTTAATATAGCAATATAGACTGAGCATTTCTGATTAGTAGATATACCTTAAGTGGTTATTGCTAAATATCTATTTCTGTTTTAGCTAGACAGCATTTTTGCAAGTTTTATTAGAGAATGATTTTGTTAACAGCTTTGAAATTTCAATTTGTGATGAAGGAAATGTCTATCTTTTTGTTTTCCACTTCAACAAGCCAAATTGCGTTATTTTTCTCAGGCAATTTCGACAAAAAGAAAGGATTTGCATGTTAAATAACAGTGTCAAATGTTTTTGGGGTGGTGTGCGTAATTTAGGAAGAAGCATTTGTAATTGTAAAAGGAGTATAGTGTTGTCCAATTTCATGAAAGAGCCGGGGCTTTTCAAGAGGTTCTGAAGGTAGGCGGCAGGTGACAATGCATGTGTGAAACTTGTCTGCGCTGAGTTCAGCATCCTTCCTGCTTTTATTTGCCTGCATCTCTCTTGCACCCTGCTTTACAAATGCATCCCCACTTGCAGTAGACTTATGTGTTCAGAAAAAGTTGAGTGTGGTGGAGTGTGTGTAGCGCAACAGTCTTTGCCCTGCTGTTGAGTTGTCTGATGATAACTTAAATAGTATTGTCCTAATTTGAATTACACCAGGTAAAATTGACAGGAAGGGGACCTTATATGTAATTACATGAGTGTGAGAGGTTTCCTGATGTGCAGCCAGCAGTTAAAATGACCTGCAGCTGCAGAGCAAATATATTTAGGAGGTGAAGCTCCCGTCAGCGTAGGTGGCCAGATAACCTCACATCACTGGTATGCACTGACAAAGGCACATGCAGTGGCAGAGTAAAAAAAAAAAACCTAAATAAATTCGAGGCCCGGATCCCATCCTAGCACATTACACTGACGCATAGGAGCACCATATGCGGCCAGTTTTCCTGGCAACTGAAGTGGCAGCGATTTCCTTGTTGGCCACCAGACACCGCCAGCATGATAGTTGCTCTGCGGGAGTGTGACGTTATCTGGCCGCTGCAGATAGTGGAGTTGCAACAGCTAAATATTTCTTTCTGCTTGGCTGCAGTGAACTTCACAGTCTGAACAGTGTTAAAATGCATTGTCACCTACTAATGAAACCAGCAGAAAATTAAGCCAAGGAAAGGAATTGTCTGTCGGTTTCATTAGTTGTGTATAATACAAAAAATGAGCCTCTCGGACAATTCCCCTACTTTCATATCGTCACCTACTGGCGCATTGCATAGATGTATGTTATTTGAATTGTTTCACTTTTCAACTTAATGTTCCTAGGGGCTGGCAATGTCATACGTAGTCCACATCAAGGTATATGTAAACTGGTAGCGTAACTTCCGTAGAAGCCCACGTGTCAAGCCGGTGGCTAGTTGTTGCAACAGTCATCATGTATATGAGGAGGGGACAAACAGAATTAAAAAAAGAAATAAAAAGATGACGTCACAACCGGAAGCGCAAATGACGTCACGTTTTAACGCGATGGGCACTAAATTATGAAATTTTTTGACAGGGCGCCGCTTCTTACTTTTTTTTCATAGCTGCACGTTCCTTTTCTTATCACTATGACGGCTCCATAATGGAAGCCTGCAAGATAACGGGAAGACGAAAAAGACAGATTTGCCTGGCGTTAAAGTGTTGCTCTTGCATCCGTAGACAGCGCAGCGTTTCTTCGCGTAGCGTGGTGGACTCATCGTCCCGAAGGGCGACAGCACGCCGGCTGTTGATGTAATCGGGATTCTGCCCAGAGGACCGGAGCCAGCCAGAGTCCCGGGGAGATGTCGAGGAGAGGAGCCCGGAGCTGTTAACAGTAACGTTTATTTACAGGTAGCGTGTTGCTACATGATGGGGTTAGCATCATGGAAGCTCTCGGGAGCTCGTGAGAGCTTGAGAGAACTTGTGAGAGCTTGTTGGGAGCGCATCGGCGCTCGCATTTTATGTCCTGGCCTTCCCAGGGTTCCCTGTAGGAAAAAACAATGGAGGTCAGGACAGTCCAATGAAAATTTCCATCTTCTCCTCCGCCCCCAAAAGGGGAAGGTGAAACGCCGCCTCCCTCCCAACCCACGAAAGGAGAAAGAGGCACGTCCAGTTTGTCCCATGGCGAGGGAAAACACTGCCCACCGCGCACTACACGGCACAGCACGAAGACGTTGAATCTTACGTGGAAGTCAATTTCGTAGTCTGTTGCAATGATGGGTATGTGGTGCCAGGCAGACCACGAATTGTGGAAACAGCGGCAACAAGGCGCCACGGGGAACGTGGGAAATGCATCCGCAGACGGTTCCCAGACGCTGGGCCCTTTGTCCGGGGCACCTTGACGACAAAGCAAGCCGCCTCGACGGCCAACAACTCTTCCTAATCTGTCAGTCGGTCAGGCGTGCCCAAAGGGTTTTACGAGGGGCGCAGACAACCTGAGAATATTAGACGAACGACCTTCGTGTTGTCGCCGCTCTTGGGGCATCTCTGGAACCGCTGACCCGGAAGAAATCAGGGTAGTCTTAGCCGCAACGTCTCAAGCGTCAAAGCGGCGCCAAGCCAGGCAGGCCGATCATAACACCGTGCGCTGGCAAAACACAGTCACTGAAACGGTTCCCGATGGCTGCGATGGGCTATATTACCTTTTGCCAAGTACCACGACTAGAAAACAACGCTTATGCGAGGAAATCACCTACGGACGACAGGCACAAACCTACTGCGCAAAAACGAGCGACGCCATTTGCATCTGAAAATGCGCAAGACCGTTGGCCCATGTTACCAGACTGCCTGCATGTGCCCGCTGTTTCTGAAAATAAACGAAAAAAATTGGCCACTCAACCACATACCCAAGACTAAAGTTTGATTAAAGTAATCTACTAATTTAATTTGTGACAAATAAAATTAAAGCTAATGAAAATAAATGTTTAATTTTTTGTTTTCATTATTTGTCCCCCCCTCCCCTAGTAGCGCTTTAATCGTCACACGGGTGTTGATGTTTGTCGCAATAGGTTTCCGACCACTTTTCGTTCCGACTTTCGCGACCTATTTAGATTGACCTTGGTCCACATAGTGTTGAATAATCCCGAGTCTTTTCATTGAATAAAGGAAATCTAATATTTTGTCAACATGGTTCTGCAGCTACTACGAGTGGAAGAAGCCCTCTTCTTGCGCAACCAAGGAGGCATTTTTCGTCTATTTCAAGCAGCCAGCAGGCATCTCTATGGTCACACGGGATTGGGACTGCAATGGGAAAGAGAAGACTCTCTTCCGGGACGGCCGTTGGCAAGGTCCCAAGCTGCTGACAATGGCAGCCATATTTGACATCAGCGTACGTGAAAGCCGCACAATGCAGTTTGGCCAAGTTTATTGTGAAGCTTGCTTCTTCATTTAGGCATTCCAGAGCTCACAAGTGGTAGCAGTATTAGTATGCCCACATTCATTAGTTTCTGAGCTCTTCAACCTGCTGCTTTTTTAATCTGCTGCTACGTTGGATCAGTAACGCTTAGTCGCCTGAGAAAGCATGCACCTTTGATCATCTTAGGCAGGTGAGCAAAAAAGGGGAGAATATGCAGATTCCAGAACTGTTTGTTGTGCACTCACGTTTTTCTGTCAGTCCTGAGGTCTTGCACTTCTGTCACTTGCATGCTTACTTCTAGGAGTCACTGCAGCCATATAAAAGAAGCCTAGTTTCCTATAGTCTGTAAATAGAGCTGCCTCCGTGAGAAATTGCACATTTGCAATAACAGTGGACGTGTAACAAAATGCTTGCTAAATTAGAAATGTTTCTTGCCGAAACTGAAAAAAAAAGAAAAAATCGCCTTCATCAAATCTCTCTAGTGATGCATGATTGACAGAGAATCTGCGGCATTTACGCATACCCTCCAAGATTAGGCATCTCCTGCTATGTGTTGTCTAAATCTTGGAAGCAAGAAGCTAGGAGCTGCATCATGATCTCACATCCATTAACCATCAAGGGCACATGTCAATTGCTTGGTGCTAATAAAAGGCTGCCTGCAAGAAAATTGGCCAATTGTCTGTCCCAGGTTAGCTTTGCAAGGGTTGCTTAATAATATATATATATATATATATATATATATATATATATATATATATATATATATAAACAAAACAATTCATTTAACATTGTTGTGGCCGGTGGACTGGCCTTCATCAGAGTGAATTCGGTGTTGGCCAACTCAATACACTCCGATAGAGGCTGGTCTACCGACAGCAACGTTAGTAAATGGATTGTTTTCTTTTTTAGATGTGCGTATGTTCATTTTCTGATATTTCCTTGGGTTCAGCTTATGCCTTTTTTTCTTACTATATATATATATATGACACTTATGTACATGCAGTAGAACTCCTATAATGCATTTTTCACGGGACCGTGAAAAAAAACAAACAGTAACCGGGAGACGTATAACATAAACATAGCTTAAAATCGGGAAAGACTGCTGCTAAATAATAAAAACAGATGAATTGAACATAGCTGCATCAGTTTATGGCTTAAAGAAGTCCTTGATGGAATTCTGGCATTTCTTTCATGCCGCAGCAGTCTGTTCTTGAGCACTTGGATGGCCTTGTGGTAGTCCACATCGCCAAACTGATTGATGTACCTCCTCAGCACATTCAGCACAGTGACAGCATCTGACAAGGCAGATGGTGCCTTGCTCCTCTAAGTCTACACGCTGCCAAAATCATGCAAAATAAGTGTTCTTGTCTCTCGACACATGCTTCTTCTTGAGTCCTTATAAGGACAGTGAGGCACTTTTAGAAGAAAACGAAGTTTTGGTGTCATAGAATTTCGTGTAGTGAGCTAGAAAATTACGTAAAAAAATGTGTAAACTAGCGCAAATAATTGTATCTTGGCAAAAACGTCCAGCACGTGCCTTGGCTGGTAACAGGGATGAAGAGGAAAAACGAGGAGAGGCCCCATCGTATCCCAATGAATTGTGATAAGTGTTGATGTCAAATTTATGGGGCAAGCAAAACAGGAGACACCCCGCGGTGAGCTTTCTGCGGAGGTTTGCTTCTCTGCAGATTTGAAATCCGCGTGTAATCTTGACACACGATGTATGTATGTAGTAAAATGTTGTAAGTGTACCTTTCAGTGGCTATTCATGGGTGGAAGGCCTGAGCATTGCATACTGAAAATCTGAAAGAGGAGCATTGTTGTGCAACAGTTCAGGAAGTACCAGTACGTGCTGTAATAAAAAACTGCCTACTGCATTGTGTTCGAACTGACCTGGCAACAATTTATGCATTTATTTCATGTTGCCAGGAGGTTAAGTATAAGTCATTGGGAAAAATGCTGGGCATTGGGCTTCTCTTTTCTTTCTCACATGTAGCCGAATTCCGATCCTGATGGAGCGCTTGATTAGTGGTGCGCCATGCATACGAGTGTGCACGGTATTGCATGGCTTTAAGAACTGATTTAGTAGAAAGGATGTAAGAATGGGCTTGTTGGTAATGATACATGGCGAAACGTGTAGCACACTATGAAGGACACAGATAAAGAAAGTGAAGACAGGACGATGCACTTACTTCCAACAGACTAATATTTAATGAGCTAAGGTGATACTAATATATTGACCAGTTGCGCGTAGGTACTGAGGCTAGTGGCTGGGCCAATAAAAAAACAATAACTAGGGGGTGAGAACAGAATGAATGAAGCTTTTGAAATGCTGTGCATTGCCACAAGCAGACACATTACCGCGTTTTGTTAAAAAAATTAAACTCTTTTTTTCGATGAGTCAATAAATGCTGTACTAATGCAAGAAGCCCCCAATCTGGTGGTATCAGCTGCCTCAATAATCTCACGGGTGGTTTTATTGTTGCTTGTGCCACTGACTATGCAGTTATCAAGAGAATTTGTACAACCACAGCTCCTACAGTGCTGGCCAATATGAGTAGCTGCTATTTTCCAAGAACTGCTAAGATGTTCACAAAGTCTATTATTTAGGCACCTGCCTGTTTGTCCAATATATTTTATCCTGCATGACAGTGGGAAAGTATAAACGACACCTTTTCGATAAGACATTAAAGGGTTTCTATGCTTTGTGGTGCACGAATAACAGACTGATTTACAGCGAGCCTTACAAAATTTGCAAAGTTTATTGGACATAGAAAAAACCACCAGTATGCTTCCTTGCTGGCTATCCCTTTAAGATGATGGGATATGTCATGTATGTAAAGGATGACAGAGAGACTTTGCTGGCTTGTATTATGATCGCTGACGCTCCCTAAGATATATGTCTTTCGTTTGACGGTCGTCAAAAGCCCTTCCGCAACTGAAGAGCTGACGTGCCATGGGTAGCCTGCTGCAATTAAACAATTTGTTTGGGGTAGAAAACTGGTGTCACATCTGTGCGAACAGGACTTATTTAAAGTGTTTCTCTTAAGGTGAGTTTGGTGATTCCCCCTTTTATGACCTTGGAGTGTCCTGATGAGGACGCCAGCAAGGGCTTGCTATCGTGCGGTTCGTATTGACTTAGAATAACAGAGAGCTGAGCTAGTTGGTAAGTACTATTCATTCTAAACAGACAGGGTGTGCAAACACGGACACAAGAAAGAAGTCAGGACACCACAACACCACAAATGCCGTTTGTGGTGTCCTGACTTCTTTCTTGTGTCCGTATTTGCACGCTCTGTCCTTTTAGAATTCGTATTGCCAGCAGATGTGCCTGAACGTGAATGTAAGCCTTAGGTCTAGAAACCTCAAGGAATCTTTCTCTGGTACTTCATACATGATTTGCAAAGGATTTAAATGCTCGGTGAACATTTCAGAGTCTGAGCCAAACCAGTCTTGGAAGTGTTCCTTGGCCCTCTCCAGGACAACCACATATTCATCAACATACCTCAGGATTTTTAAAACATTGGAATCACTGTGCTTTCATTTAAAGTCTCTCTTGTTTTTGCGAGTAATAAAGCGCTCAGAAATAAGCACTCGGAATTCTTTAAAAAACTCAATCACTTGTTCCAAATTTTTAACTGAAAACAGGTCATCAATCGTTAACATCTTCAACTTGTTTTGCAAAAACAATGCTACGGATTTATAGAGGTGCTTTGTTCTGACACAGTGACCCGAAGGGGCCAGTTTGGCTTGTGTGTTTTGGATGGGAAAAACACGTCTAATGCTACTGATTCACTGTTGTCAATACTCTGGGCCAGTTTAGTGAGATCCATTTCTCGGCTTTGTCGAAAAATGGATCTTACTAAGCTGGCCCAGGGTGTTGGCGCGGCCAGGGTGCCATGTGCAAGTTTCTTTACATTTTTCATGTTGGAAAAGCTACAAACAATATTCTTGTAATTCTACTGCCAGTTCTTAATGTATCAGGCAGGAACGTTACTGGAATGACATCTGAAAAAGGGATTCTGGTACATAGGTGTATGTAAATTATTTGTTGGAAGTGAACGCCAGAAAGGGAACGCCATCAAATGCCAGGTTCTCATGCACACACACATGCAAGCATGCACATATACACACATGTGCGCACACACACAAACACACACAGATCATGCTTACCTGTTTGTTTATAATTAATTTAACTAAAGTGGAATTTCTCTGCAGTTTGTCTTTTCTTTCTAACATTTCAGAAGGGCGTCTACACATTCAGCATCATGACCATGGCAGCACCAGAATACATGGCATGGCTGCATGACAGGGTGCCTGTAAGTGAACCCACTGAGTTTTGTGTTGTTCTTCAAGTTCACAGATCCTTAGAAGGTCCACACCCGTTGCCTCACATGTCAGTGGCGAAAAATGCATTGAAAGCTTAAGGAGGTGACAGGTGCCTAATTATATCCTACATATAGAGTGCACTTTCCTCACTCTTGCTCAACTCGGGTCCCCTATGCTGGGGTGTAGCACCAGTGACTGTGCTCTATCTACTACCATATTTACTCGAATCTAAGCCGATGTTTTTTTTTTTTTTTGAAAAAACAATGTGCAAAAGTGGGGGGGTCGGCTTAGATTCGAGTACCATGATTTGACCGCAGCCGCCAGCTACCTAAAGGCCCGGCCGTGCTAATGGCATGGCGGCACATGGTGAGCCGATCTCAGGCTGCCGTATGCAGACAGCTCTGCATGCGCGTCCGAGGCTCATTTTCACGACATCCTGCGGTAGCTGCATGGTGACGAGGTCACTCAGCCTCAGCGGCAGAGTGGTGGTCCCCATGGCTACTCAGGCTGACCGCGTCGTCTGCTTTCTACTGTCCATTGTTCCGAAATCTCGCAGTCTCACGTTCATGCAGCGAGGGTCGTCAAGCCGGCGAGATCTGAAATTAATTTGTCTATTTGTGCATCAAAATTTGCAAAACTCAACACAGGTATGTAATTCTTTGTGCTGATTGCAGTAACTGTTATGAAGTTTTGTGGTGTTCCAATATTTGGAACAGTGAAGGTGCCTTGTGAATCGAATTGAATACCGAGCTATTCGAATAAAATATATGCACACCCCTACTTGAGAGTCATTGAAAACACTTGAATTTTAGCCCTCGAAACCTTTAAGAACCCTGGGGCTGCTTTAAAGGGACTGTCTACTGTCCTTCATTGCTTTTCTGTTTTGTACCGCAATAGAAAGCGTGTACCGTCTGATGTGTCCAACCTTGCAGCGGTTTTTCTGGAAAGTGAGTAGAAATTTTTAAAACGGAATTTTTTTATCTGCGTTCAGTCTTCTTCCATTGGCATCAAACGTGCCCACAACACTGGTTGGTGGACGCAATGACGATTGTAGTGGGGGTAAAAATCAAAACACGAAAGCACATATGATTTCTGTAGGATTACTTTATTTTTGCTGAACACGAATGTAATAAATGTAACAGTCTTTTTCAGCACGCTAGCGGTTAAATGAAGCCTTATTATACCATTACAAAACACTTGTTTTGCTGTAATCATAGTCTATGCATTTATTTTAACACTGCTGCCGCAATCCAAGCCAAGTTGAGTCATCAGAAAGATACGATAAATGCACGTCTTCACAGCGCAGCACATGTGAGACATCCTAACAACAATACAGCGGCACAGTACCACCAGCGCGGAGGGCCGCATGGCATAGCGCATGAGTTGAAGCAGACGAAATCAAAGTCGATGCCGCAAGCAACGCCACCGGGCGCCTTTTTGGATGCGTGAGAACGAAAAAACAAAAATTACTCTCTGACTCAACCGAAAGCTACCTCAAGTGCGTAAAATACAATTTCAAGTTATACATGTTTGCTTTTAAGTAGAGCTGTGCGAATAGCAAAATTTTGGGTGCGAAGCGAATTCGAATATTGAAGTGTGAGTGCGAACCGAATCGAATATTTTTCGAATATTTTTCGAATATTTCTCGAATATTTATAGAATATTTTTCGAATACTTCGAAGTGAAATTGCAGAAAAAAAAGTTAAGAGAGGATTCCTAAGCATATTCTTATGAGATAGCAACATGGAAGTGTTTCTTTTCGCTAGGTTGATGAAGCACTGGCAGGGTGGTGTTTTATAGTTGTCTTATCAAGAATGAGGCAATGTAGAGGCCGAATTGTATTTATGTACATGAATTGGTGCAACCAAAGTGTTGCCAACAATACTTTACACGTGATAGGCAAAGGTGCCATTTCCTCAGCCTCTCCTCCTCTTCCTGTGGAACTTCTGTGGAAGCCCAACTGATGTGGCGGACAAGGGAAGACCGGAGTTCCAAATCTGCCTCATAGATGTCTATATATGAGAACATCTGAAATTTTGGATGCTAAAAAGCTTCGGCTTCTGGTTTTTCGGACTTCCTGCTAAACTTTCAGGTCGAAAACAGCATTAATTGAGCCCCCACCTCTGCCACATCTTTCATCTCCAAGTTGGAACCAGCGTTTTCTTGAGTTAATACATTTGCGACCGTAGCAGAGCTTGAAAGGCAGCTTTGCCGCAATACCGGGGTGTGATGAGGTGAAGCATATTGAAAATCTAGGTACCACTTCCAATCGGACGTTGGGTCTTGGCAAAGTTCGACCGTAACGGAGCTTGAACGGCAGCTTTGCCGCAATACCAGGTTGTGATGAGGTGAAGCATACTGAAAATTTAGGGACCACTTTCAATCGAACGTTGTCTTTTGGCAAAGTTCGACCGTTACGGAGCTTGAAAGGCAGCTTTGACGCAATACGAGGGTGTAATGTAGTGAAACATATTGAAAATCTGAAGGGGTCATTTTCAATCGGGCGTTGACTGTATTTGTTTTTGGGAAGTTTGAAGAGTTGCAATAGTAAAATTTCAGTGCGAATCGAATTGAATAGCAAACACTATTCGAAAAATATTTGAAATTTCGAATATTGGCGCACCCATACTTTAAGCAGAATAAGTCTACCTGCGAGGATTTCTTGTCCTACCAGTAGATTGACCACATCGCTGTTGGGTGACGCTGCGGTCATCCTTTCACGATTTCCAACATCAAATTAAAAATATAATTTCTTTTTTATGGGGCAAAAGCATGCTCATTGCCTTCGATGTGATGAATGATCTTCTCATTTTCACCACAATCAGAAAAAAATTTTCGAGCGGTAGACAGTTCCTTTAAGTAAGATTGGGCAGGAGGTGTGAGCGTTTAACAAGCTGTGGGCTTTGCTTCGGCTCTTTTCAGATGGTCCTCGATGGCGAAGCTGCTGTGGCAACCTGGCTTGACCCATCCCTTGACACTAAAAAGGTGTGTTACAAGTAAAGCTGGTGGTTCCAGATTTGTGAATTGCTAAGGCTATCTTCTCCTGTGTGCTACCTGTCATGTGGTCACTGCATTTATCTGACTGCCTTTTAAATGCGAAAGCATCTTATGCTCGGGGCAGTGTCCGTTCTGCGGCGTCCACACCCATACTGTGCATGTGCCAACTCTCCCCCCTCTCTTCGTGTGAGCTCGAGGAGGTGGCGTGAGCGCTGCCTCCGCTTCGTTCCTCCTCTCCCATTTCTCTCTCCGCCACAGCTGTGCGCTCGTATATAATGCAGCGCGCGCTCGTTCCCATTGCACTCCCCTTCGCAACGGCGCTATGAACGTTCGCAAAGTTGAACGTAAACGGCAATGCCGGCAAGCGAATCTCAAAGCTGCAAGGCTGCGAAAGCGCGTTCACTGTGCTTCCGTCATTCTCTCTCTGTGCAACGGTGTGTGAAACGCCGTGAACAACGTCAATGTCGGCGCTAGTTGCAGCGGCAGTGCCACTGCCGCAGAGCAGAGGAAGATTCGGGAAGCCGAATGTAAACGTCAGCGTCGGCAAGCGGTAATTCAAACGCCTCGACAACCACCGTCTCAGAAGTCACATAAGAGAAACGGAAACTCGATGCGCACCCCCCGCGATGCTTTCGCATCCCACTATGGTTGCCCGTAGGGGGAGATGATGTGTAATTTTTTTTCTACTTGCCTCAAAGCACACTGCCCTGTAATGCCAGACCATTCAAATTTATTATAAGGACAACCTTCTTCTAAGGGTTTGTCAATCAGAGTGGAAGGCAGCAGGAGCTCCTCTGCCTGAAAGTACAGTTAAAGTTTGACATAACAAACTTCAGTATAATGAAATTCTCTATACATCGAAATATTTCACTTCTTATAACTTCATGTCATGAAGCGAGTTGGCAGAGATTTCCAATATAACCAACTTTTAGCGCAGCCACGAAGGTGAACCAAGGCAATAAATGAAACCTCGTGTTAGTGGTGACACTGGTGCCAGTGGTAAAGTATTTCATTTACACACTGTTTCATTTTTAATGCATTTTAAGTGCGGAGCAGTTTAGGGGCCCGGCTTGTCGTCTATCCATGCATTTCATGTGGCTTGATAACGCTCACAGTAAAGCGCTCAATACAGGTCATATTGAGGCTAGCAGTGCTCAAAACCGGGTTAAAATTAATGAACAAGGTCTGAAATGATGTAATTAACAGAAATAACAAAGAAGTAATCGCAATAATTAACTAAAAATCGCTAAAAACGTTCCGGAAACCTGCGGCTGACTCTGGGGCCACGCAAGAGAGGGCGCTACCACCTTGCCGAATGAGCGAATTCCCCTCCCCCAACACTTCGCCGACACTGCGTCGCTACATCTGATGGGGGAAACAGCATGACGGAACTCACTGCAGACAATGCATATCTCAACAGCCGTAACAAGCAGGGAGTCCATAAAGCGCCGCAAAAAGTAGCGCACATGTCGCACACCGAGTTTGCGAATCTCCCTAACAAGGTTCTACTCGTGCTGGGGAAATCCTACATGGTTACTTGTACTAACATTGGCGCCATCGACGCTTTAGTAAACGGAGCAGTAAGAACTCTACGACCGGGAATCGCTGGGTGCTCGTGCTCTGCACTTCCTCAGGTTTCACAGTAGTGGAGCTGCGATACGTTTTTTCAAATTGCCCACCGCCTTTTCTGACAGCGGCTGAAGGGGTAGGGACACACCACATGTTCTCCACCTAGCCGCCAGAGCGGCGGAGAAGGAGAGTGTGCAGGCACCCTAGCTCATCATGTTGCCGGTATCATGCACTCTACACAGCAGCCTGGTTCCATATTAGGCTGTGCATGTCCCTAGCATTAGCGCTCGGTTTGGCGTTCTTGTCTGCGTGTGGCAAGCGACACCCATGAGTGACTGTAGAGGTGGTAATACTAAAACAACAGCCTCTCACTAATCTTGCAAGCAACCTTGATCATTCGGGAAATGGATGTTGTTGACAAGGCTTGTAGTATCTTGCTAGCTATCTTAGTTAGTGAGAAAAAGGGTGTCACTGCTTATGAGAGTTATCACTGAGCTCGCTCTCCATGATACTGAAGTCGAAAGTGGCTATCCTTGACTTCCGGAAGAAAAGGATAGATTCCCAGCAAGAGCAATCGGAACACGCGCTTTTAAAGCGAATAAAAGCTTTTTCGGTGAGTGCACTGCACCAGAATATTTTTAAATAGCCGACCTCTCTCTCTCCCTTTCTCTCTTTTTTTTTCCTGCTTGCAGTTATCTCCAACACCGCTGCCAGCTTCATAAACTTGCATCTGTTCTGTTATAAAACTGAGTTAGAAGAGTTTTGTTGGACCAATGTATAGTGGCGACAAGTTTTTGCCGCCATGCCTATCTTGCACGATTTTTTGGACATACTGGGTTTGCACGAAGTTGCACGATAGATAATGTGTTTATCGTGAACAAGGGTGTTGTAATTTGAGTTTTCACCTCGTTTTCATGTGATTTTGAATGTTTTATGGTGAGTATCGGAAGGGTTTCGAGATTGCATGTTCATTGGACTGAGTGGAGAGTAATGTTGTGCCACTTGGCTTTGATGGTAAGCCGTAGCGACAGAATCATAATTCCGCTCACGCTAATCAGGACTGCTTTGGACATGCATTTCTTTTGGCTTTCCACGTGTCATCGGTGCCTGATGAGAACTTCATTGATGTGGCGTCAAACTGCAAATATGGTGAATGGCTCCAGGTTCAGCAAAACTGATCTTCCTTTGTTTTCTGTCGAAATAGTGCCTGTTGTCTGTCGAACTAGTGCGTGCGATCGCGCCCTTAATTATAAGCAAAGTTCGTAGTTGCTGCTCGAGTAACACAGCCTCCTTGCTCTTCAGCGGCGGCGCCCATTCACACTCCTTCGCGGGGCCTTTCCTCTTTGCTTGACAAGCCATTGATGATGGGCCTTGCATGCAGAGTGATGTTATCACATGTTCCACACATGCTGATGCACATGTAAATATACATTTTAGAGCTGTGCTCTAAAATGTATAGATATTTACATGTGCATGAGCGTTATGTGTGCAAAATATTATTTCATAATGTACGCAGCCCATACCACCTAAACATCTTTGCTGGTAAATCCGTACCAATATGAATGTTGCGGGCCCACAATTTTTTTCCTCTTCCTACGCGCAAAGGACATGCTGCTTATACATGTGCCCGCGAAGCTAATGGAAAAACTGATCTCCTTGTTACATGTCTCATGCCTGCAGCTGGAATCTCTCATCTGGTGTAGGCGAAAGCCTTAGATGCCACATGAAAGTGGAAAAGTGATTGCTAATGGTGTCGGCATCAACACGAATGGTCTAAAAAGTCACATGATCACAGATCACATCATCATGACGTTACAGATCACCAATAAATACAATAGACTGAAGAGAAAAAGAAGCTGGCTTTTGCCTTCGAGTCGTCTTAAAGGACCCCTGACAGCGACGTTCTTGTTTGTGACTTTCTTGCTGTAATTTGTAGCTTTGTGTCTGGTAATACCGAAATTGAATCGTAAATGCTCTAATGTGTTGTATAATTAATGCTAGTGTCGATTTCAGCGTCACTTCGAAACGCCCGCCTAAAATCATAAGAAACTGCCGCCCCACTGCCTAAGATCACGTGCACTCAAGGTGCGGTGACTTGAAAGCGCAGCTTTCAAGTTAGGAGCCCCGCACGTGGTAAAGATTGAAACGATGTGGGTGCTTCAGTATTAGTTAAGCCTGTTAAGCCCGTGTCCCCTCACGGAAAAGAATCGCATTCCTGGCCTAAGCAGCCAGAACTGCCTTGAGAGCAGCCCGACAACAGGGCGGGAGGGGTGAACAGTAGCCCTCGCCAGGTGCCAGTTGAGGTACTGTGTCTGCCCCGCTTATCTTCTGTGACATCCGCAATACTCGCATTACTCGTGGAGCGTGAGACAAGGCCCCTATCGATGTCATACTAGTGGCGATGTTGCGAGGTGCTACCAACTCAGATGAGCACTCACGCTTACCTTAAAACCAAATTAAAATACCTAAAACGCAACGCTTGCCACTAATAATAGGTCAGAAGTGCCCACGTATACAGGTCAATCAAACAACATAAACATCTCGAGGCTTCAGTTTTGGTGTCAGAGGTCCTTTAAGGGGAGACGCGGGTCTTGGAACGGTCAAAAATGGTCAAAAAATCGATTTTTCGCAAAGCTTATTTTCGAGGCGTTTGTACTTCTGAGCACCTACTCTCAAATTGCTAACGCTAAATTCGGTCGGGAAACGCGATAAAATCGGCTTTCAAAGCACCCCGGCAGCACTAAAATGTCCCCAAAAGGACGAAATTTGTTCGAACTTCCCGCGCGCGCCATGAGCGTTGCAGCGGGCCGAGCGCCGCCATCTTGGGCTAGATTTGAAGCTGTTTTCTTTGTGCACATTTTGCGCCATCTCAAAATGGCGTCGCTCAAGCAGAACGGCCGCCGTCGCGGGTTTTCTGAAGGTCGTTTCCAGGCCACTGATTGGCTCTCACGCGGCGCGCTTTTCAAGCGCGCCTTTCCGAGTCTCCCATTGGCTGGCGCGACCGACACGTCATTTTTTTTTTCTTTGTGTTTGGTTCTCCGCCGTGGCTGTCCGTTTGTGTGCGCCTGCTTTTGCGATCGTGCGTGTTTCTCGACGGACCGTGTCTCTACTTTGTGCCGGTAGTTTTTCCACGCGATCGAGATGCCTGGAGACTCTCGTCTGAAACCATCGACGCAACGAGCTTTTGGAAGCCGTAAAAAACGGGCTTGGAACAAGAAGGCGCCGGCTACAAGTGCACCGTCGGCAGCGGAGTTGGAGTCGCGGCCGGACCCTTTGGACCTGCCGGGAACTTCAACTGACGACACCGTGGGACCAAGTTCGACTAGCGAAACACTTCGGGTTGATGCCGCGTACTACTCAACGGCGGAGCAGGCGCAGCGAGTTGAGAGATCGGCGCAAACGAAGACCGTTCTGTCTGGAAAGTCGGCTACCCAGCGCAAGTTCGACCTTCTTGGAGTAAGCGCGGAGTGCCAGACCGGTGACGCCGGGACCGATTTTTTGCTCGTCGATATGAAAGTTTTGAATAACTTTTTTGCACAAGCGAAGTGCGACAAATGCGACGCAAAAAGTCTCAGCGTGAGGAAGGCAACGGACAAGGAGTACGGCCTTGCGGTAAAGCTTATTTTTTCTTGCAGCAGTTGTGATTTCGAGAAGAAGCAATTTTCTTCTCCGAGAGTGAGCGGAACTGCCACCATCACTCCCTTCGAAGTCAACATGAGGGCCATGAAGGGGATACAGATGATAGGCAAAGGTGTTACTGCCCTTTCGGACTTTTGTGCGTGTATGAACCTTTCGCACCGAGGCTTGCACCACAAGACGTTTCAGGGACACCTAAAAAGTTTAGTGAAAGCCTGCGAAAACACAGCGACTGAAAGTGAAGCTGCTAGTGTGGCAGTAATAAAAGAGCTGTATACAGACTTCCTGAACCCCATAGGGAACATCGATGTTGTGTTCGACGGCTCATGGATGACGCGAGGTCGGAGCTCACACATAGGTGTGGGCTGCATCATTGAGCTCTACACTGGCCTTGTAATTGACCATGTTGTTTACTCAAACTTTTGTCTCGGCTGTGCCCTGGGACCACAGCCTAGAAAAAGACTCTCTGCGTTTACGCAAGGCAAATGCAACTCATCTGAAGAGCACCAACACAAAAAAGACTCTTGCAAGGAGACACAAAACGGGTGCAACTGAAGATTACAGTCCTGGACTACTTTGAAGGTATTCTCTCAAGCATAGCAACCTATTACCCAGGGTAACATGCTGCCTAACATCTAGAAGGTTCTTCCTAAAGACTGAAAAGACATGAGCAGCCAGTCGCTTGAGCCTCATACCCCATGGCTTTTCCAGAACCCCCCAGCCGCTTGTCATGGTGGGGTTTTGATCATGCTTTGCACATTGGAAAATTTTTTTAGATATGATTCCTTGGGTGGAACAAGACACTTTCTGTTTTGTTTTGAAGGGAAACAGATGGGGAACATGTGAATAAAATTTATGGTTAAAGGTTCCTTTTAGAAATTTATACAGTGCGTGTCAATCTTCAAACGCGATTTTCTCAGCTTCACATTTTTTGCCAACTTGACCAGCCTTACGGATCTTTTCATTATGTTTTTGTAAGGTAATTTTGATAAATTTTATACCGTTGAATTCGTAAGAAATAGGACTGTGGAGCTATGCTATTTTTTTGTGGCTAAGATGAACATATGAAATTTTGTGAACAATAATGTGAGCTAATTGCATTTCAAGATTACACAATGTCAATACAATTGAAAGTTCTTATATGATGATATATCTCAGTGACAATATAAATAGCATAGCTCCACATGGCAGGTCTTTGGCTACAGCTGCATCTTAAACAGAACCTAAAAATACTGAGGGAAAGTGTCTTAATGACCCGTAAGAAATTACCTAATTAGATTTCACTTATGCTCTCACAATTTGATAACTAATTGAAGTACATGAAAACTAATTATATTTTTGAAAACAGGAGGAAGAAATACATATACACACCCAATTTCATTACAATATCTCCAATAATAAAACTTTTCGTTTCGAGACCAGGAATGTTTTATGGTGAGTATCGGAAGGGTTTCGAGATTGCATGTTCATTGGACTGAGTGGAGAGTAATGTTGTGCCACTTGGCTTTGATGGTAAGCCGTAGCGACAGAATCATAATTCCGCTCACGCTAATCAGGACTGCTTTGGACATGCATTTCTTTTGGCTTTCCACGTGTCATCGGTGCCTGATGAGAACTTCATTGATGTGGCGTCAAACTGCAAATATGGTGAATGGCTCCAGGTTCAGCAAAACTGATCTTCCTTTGTTTTCTGTCGAAATAGTGCCTGTTGTCTGTCGAACTAGTGCGTGCGATCGCGCCCTTAATTATAAGCAAAGTTCGTAGTTGCTGCTCGAGTAACACAGCCTCCTTGCTCTTCAGCGGCGGCGCCCATTCACACTCCTTCGCGGGGCCTTTCCTCTTTGCTTGACAAGCCATTGATGATGGGCCTTGCATGCAGAGTGATGTTATCACATGTTCCACACATGCTGATGCACATGTAAATATACATTTTAGAGCTGTGCTCTAAAATGTATAGATATTTACATGTGCATGAGCGTTATGTGTGCAAAATATTATTTCATAATGTACGCAGCCCATACCACCTAAACATCTTTGCTGGTAAATCCGTACCAATATGAATGTTGCGGGCCCACAATTTTTTTCCTCTTCCTACGCGCAAAGGACATGCTGCTTATACATGTGCCCGCGAAGCTAATGGAAAAACTGATCTCCTTGTTACATGTCTCATGCCTGCAGCTGGAATCTCTCATCTGGTGTAGGCGAAAGCCTTAGATGCCACATGAAAGTGGAAAAGTGATTGCTAATGGTGTCGGCATCAACACGAATGGTCTAAAAAGTCACATGATCACAGATCACATCATCATGACGTTACAGATCACCAATAAATACAATAGACTGAAGAGAAAAAGAAGCTGGCTTTTGCCTTCGAGTCGTCTTAAAGGACCCCTGACAGCGACGTTCTTGTTTGTGACTTTCTTGCTGTAATTTGTAGCTTTGTGTCTGGTAATACCGAAATTGAATCGTAAATGCTCTAATGTGTTGTATAATTAATGCTAGTGTCGATTTCAGCGTCACTTCGAAACGCCCGCCTAAAATCATAAGAAACTGCCGCCCCACTGCCTAAGATCACGTGCACTCAAGGTGCGGTGACTTGAAAGCGCAGCTTTCAAGTTAGGAGCCCCGCACGTGGTAAAGATTGAAACGATGTGGGTGCTTCAGTATTAGTTAAGCCTGTTAAGCCCGTGTCCCCTCACGGAAAAGAATCGCATTCCTGGCCTAAGCAGCCAGAACTGCCTTGAGAGCAGCCCGACAACAGGGCGGGAGGGGTGAACAGTAGCCCTCGCCAGGTGCCAGTTGAGGTACTGTGTCTGCCCCGCTTATCTTCTGTGACATCCGCAATACTCGCATTACTCGTGGAGCGTGAGACAAGGCCCCTATCGATGTCATACTAGTGGCGATGTTGCGAGGTGCTACCAACTCAGATGAGCACTCACGCTTACCTTAAAACCAAATTAAAATACCTAAAACGCAACGCTTGCCACTAATAATAGGTCAGAAGTGCCCACGTATACAGGTCAATCAAACAACATAAACATCTCGAGGCTTCAGTTTTGGTGTCAGAGGTCCTTTAAGGGAATGCATAAGGGACCGTGCGTGTTTTCATCATTGAGGCGCTGTTGTATGTCATGGGATTTGTTGGCCACGTCTACTAATTTTAAGCATAATATTTTGTTAACATCAAAACTATAGATTTGTGGCAAGAATCCCGCACTTCAATAACTACATAGTCGTATTTAGAGTATTGTTTCATAAAGTACAGTTTTGCTGCTCCAGTATTATGTTAATATGTGTGTGTCGAAAAAAAAAAAAAGCTCACGAGGTTATTCCACAATATTCAACGGCAAGATGCCCTTTTTTTTTTCATAATCGAGTGCGATAATGAGTCCTCTGGCAAGCGTTTTTTCCATGAGGTTTGCAATGAATTGAAATATTTTTCTGGCCCTTCATAGGACCCCCACAATAATTATTCAAGTGCTCAAATATAAATGCAGCTTGCTTCTCTGACGTTTTCCAGAAAGTTAAATTATCACCAGGGCGCTCCCAGGTGCAAAATTACCTGCTCCAAAGTGCTCCAAAATGGAATTTTTCGCTGCTCCAAAAATTGCTCCAAATCAGAAGTACTCTGTATCATCACTCGCAAAATTTCATTTGATGAGTTTTGCCTGTACTGCTGATAGTAGAACCTCGATAATTCGAAAGTCTGCATTCATATTGATGGGTGATTCAAACTGCGAGGCTGATCCCGGCAAAAAAAAAAAAACTACCAAATTTGAATTCTTAAAATCTGCTGAACGGTTATTTCGAACAAGATTTCATATGCCTACAGGACCACTCTTTGGAAAAAGGTTGCATCATGTTTCCTCTCTCATCATGTCTTCAAAACATTGAGATAGGCGTGCAGGGAGATGGCACACATTTAGCTACAAGCAATCTCAGCTTGCCCTGCCTTTGTATTCACCATGGATAACCTGGGAAATAAACAGCGCCGGCTGCCTATGCGCTCACCTCCATTACTTTAACCACGTGAAAGCATGTACGCCCAGCTGGGTTTACTCATTCTTGTGCACTCGATATAACTAGATAAATTGTCTATTTCGCTGAATTCATTATATCACAATATAACTGTATTAGTGGATCTCTATTAGGAAATTTTTATTTGTTTGCATGCCTGCTAGAGGGTTACAGCATCAGTTGTAATTGTGTCCATCGGGGAATTTCACAAAAGGACAAAAAAACGTGGCACACTTTGGAAACTTAGCACGATTAGCTTAATATAGATGCCCTGTGTAAGTGCATATTAATGATATATTTATTTTGTGCATTGTGTTTAAAGTCAATTTTTTGCTGTGTAGCTCTGTTTTTGCCTAATCATTTTGTGCCTGTGTCTTGCTTGCATTTCACAGTTGATTGAATCAATCATGTTTCCAACGACGCTTAACTGGCACCAGGTCGGAAGTAAAGTTGGGAACGTCAACAACAAGGGCATGGACTGCGTTCTCCCCGTTAACAAGAAGTGCGTATTGTGGTTGTACTTTGTCTTTATCAATCATGCTTGTTTGTCTATTTATTCATTTGCATTTTCTGTGGCCATTTTTAAATCCCCACCTTCTTATTTCCTGGCAAGGAAGTTCATCCTACACGCTCTGCCTCGCAGGTTTCTTGTGAAATTGAAAAAGGTTGGTTTGGGATTACGGTTGACTTCCATTAATTTGTCACCTGAAGAGACTGACAAAGCTGGTCAAATTATTTAGTTGATAGAATGAAGCAAGGGGCAGAAGAAAACCACCCAACCCACAACTGAATCATTTAGCAGTATTTTCCGTGATTGTAATATGTCCTCAACTTCAAGGAGCACCCACATATTATGGGTCCAAAGTAGAGAATTAACATAAAAGTGGCAATGGAATGCTTAACCTTGTGGAAATCGGACGTGCGCTTAATTTTGTTTTAAAGAGGAACATAGCAAATTTCCCAGTTCCGACGAAACTAGCGAACTTTATATTCACACTATGATAATTCACTAATTTTTGTCATTATCAGTCTTAGGCAGCTCTTTAACGCTATGAAAAAAGAAATAAATGTAGGGATCCTTGCTTTTCTTTGCATGTCTGATTTTCCACACTTCTCGAACGTCTCCAACAGCTGCAAATGGTATGGTGGCCCACACCGGACTAACGACATTGCCAATCTGTTCTGCATTGCATGCAATTCTCTGGAACTTTGAGAACATGTGATACGACCTGTTGGCATTAGTTGAAGTAAAATAACTCATTGTTTTAAAGTGCACTCATAATCACACTGGAAACTGCTCGTCATCGCTTTTATGCTACACAAATTTGCCATCCATGGTTGTGATCTTGTGATAGCATTGGCAATAACACTGCGAAGGTTGTCTCTGACCAGATTGCTGCAAACAGAGCTTTGGTTTTGGTTTTGCGTGAAATTGTAGCGTTGGAAACATTTTTGGACGACCTTTCATGGGGAAAAAAAGAAATGCATTAGAATGGGGTAAATGCTGATATAATTCATTGTGAGCCGCCATTTTTGTATTAGTGTTCCTGGAGAAGGTTGAAAACGGGTAATTTCTGTGGGAGACAATGTGTTTGATGCATTCACTGCACCCTAGTGCCGCGAAGTCAAACGCTGTTGCTATTGAAACTGCAGCCACCATTGGGTCGGCTGTGTATAAAATGAGCTCTAGGATTGAGTTATGCTTGGCTGGTGGTTGTAACTGCTGGAAATGAATTGACTGGCTCGATTTTGGATGGCTTCTAACATACGGATTAAGCACTCATGTTAGGGAGGCCATATAGGGGACGCGAATTCAAGCTGCAGATGTGCAAATATTAAGAATGGTAACGTACGAGTGTTACACAAATTTTATGTTTTGATATGCACAGCTGGCTCATGTATCCTCATAACATGTAATTCACATTTGATTCAATGCCTTGTTGGCAGCAAACGAAAAAAAAGAAAAGAAAAAGAATTAAAGCCAGTTCAACGCCTGTGCAATCTGAGTAAACAGCGGAGCTGGCAAGCAAGCGCCACCACCTGGCGAGCGCAGATTGAGTTCTTTTTTTCATCTTATTCTTGCATATTTCTTTCTGCGGCGGTGGCATTTCGATGGAGGTGAAATGCTAGAGGCCCGTGGACTATGCGATGTCAGTGCACACTAAAGAACACCAGATGGTCGAAATTTCTGGAGCCCTCCACTATGGCGTGCCTCATAATTAATCATATTGTGGTTTTCGGACATTAAACACTAGATAATATTTATCATATTTCTTTCATGCTTCTTTCTTTGTTTCTCTCTTTCTACATCATCTTTTTTTTTGTTTATTTCATCTTCCTTTCTTTTTTTTTACATATTGCCCACTACTCCTTTCCCCCCTCCTAACCCTCAGGTCACTCGACCTCACCTTTACTTTTCTTTCCCACCCCATGCTATGCTATACTGTACAGGCACGGCCACTGTTAGAGGTAACACGGCACGCGTGGCCATGCTCCTCGGGTCACCAAGCGGGCACCGTGCAAAGTATTGCGGTGCAAGCGCAATCAGTACCAGAGGCAGAGTTAGCTGTGCGTCATCTGCTATGGTTCCTCCCACTTCAATAGAATTCGTTAGCGGGCTAGTTGGTGAGAATTCATAGTGCTTTTTTTTTTAGTGCAAAAAAGCGCTGTGTTCTGTCTTCTTTTTCGTGGTGTTGTTTCTTGCGCTAAAAA
This sequence comes from Rhipicephalus sanguineus, assembly GCF_013339695.2. Taxonomy (NCBI): domain Eukaryota; kingdom Metazoa; phylum Arthropoda; class Arachnida; order Ixodida; family Ixodidae; genus Rhipicephalus; species Rhipicephalus sanguineus. The sequence continues at coordinate 55,987,571 of NC_051176.1, forward strand.
AAAAAAGCACTATGGATCCTCCCACTTCGCCGCACGCCCTCTGGTGCGGGCGGGCAGTCTAGGTTTCGCCGCTCACGGTGAAGTGGAAAAAACTGTAGCGGACGACACGCAGCTAACTCTGCCTCTGGCACTGATTGCGCTTGCACCGCAATACTTTGCACGGCACCCGTTGTGGCACTCTGCAGAGCGTGGCCACTCGCTCTGTGTACCTCTAGCAGTGGCCGCACCTGCACATGGTTGTGCTATGGTATACCCTCTCAGTATTCCTTTTTTCTCCTCCTTTCCCTCCTCCACACCCTTGCATCAGTCCTCCTCACCCTCACTTCCCTTTCCCACCCTCCTTGCTTTACTATACAGTAGAGCTCCTTTATAAGAGGCACTGATGAGAGAGACATATGGGTGTAAGAGACACCAGTTGGCCTGCATCAAAGTAGGGGTAGATAAGAAAACGAGAACATGGTATCCCGTTTGTAAGAGACACATTATGCAAAGGACAAGAACTGCTCCCTCGTTGCGTGCATCTTATAAAAGGGTTCAACTGTAGTACCCATGGCTCAGCTATGCTAGGAGGTCTTGGCATGGCTCCTCACCCCCACTTCCCTTTCCCACCCCTTTGCTATTCTGTAGTATATACCCATGCTATACTTTACTGTCTCTCCTCCTCCTTTCCCTCCTCGTTACCCTCAGTTTCCTTTCCCATGCCCTTGCAATGCTATAATATACATGGCTATGCTATGCTTTCTTTCTCTCTCTTTTTTTTGTTTCTCTTTCTTTACCTATTTCTTTCTCTTTCTTTCTTTCTTATTCTCAGTGTTTCTCTCTCTCTCTGTTTCTCAATTTCTTTCTATCTTTTTCTTGTTCTTTTGCCCAAAGCAACGCAATTATATATGGTTTCCATAAGTGCTTGTTCTGCTAGCGTGCCTGGATAACCAAGTGATGCTCGCCTTCGGACTGTGGGTACCTGGGTTTGAATCCCGCCTCACCGAGAAATATTATTTCTCCTCCTCCTCTCCACTACTCTCCTCTCCTCCTCCTTCCTCCAACGCGTTGCTAGGTGACGCATGGGGATGTCATAGCTCAACAAAGTTTTTGCCAACACCAACGGATCAAGCTCGAGCTTAAACAGCTCCGCCATTAAAAATTCAAACAGCTTCACTGATTAAAGGGGCCCTGCAACACTTTTCCAAGTAACCATCGAATGTCTTCATCAAAGCAGTTTATGGCCTCACGAATTGACTGCCGCAAAAATTTTTAGAATCCGTCAAGTACGAGCGGAGTTAGACATTTGTCGCACGCTGTAATTGCTTTCTCTCTTCTCTCATCCCTACGAGCGCGCTGGAAGCTAAGCAGGAAGGGATGGCACAGGGCGAAGAAGTTATGTCATGCGCATGTCATGACCTTGAACACTTATTCTTCTTTTCCTTCGAACGCGTGACTTACTCTCAGTGCGATTGTGAGTGCGCGCGTGGGCACGTGGCGGCCATGGTAACCATGCAGCTCATGATGCTCAAATCAGCCAATGGCCGTGAATTAGGGTATATGGTGCAGTCATTTGGGTATATGACATCATTTGTAGAAAGAAGGGAGAATGATTTTTTGCTGACTTTGAGAATTAATTGTAAATTCCAGGCCGCGTCCTGCGCTGTAATCTTTGGCTCACCTGTTCTCAGGACCTTGACTACGGATCGGTAGCGTTTACTGACCATACTGAAAAAGTGTTGCAGGGCCCCTTTAATGTTGCAATGGGCTGGTTAGACACCTAAGCTGGTGGCACCACATGGCTAGGCATGATCTGCATCGGTACAAATGAGGTCATACATATTGTACTTCTGCGCTCCCAACCAGATGTCTTCCACAAAGTCTTTCTTTCTCTCTTTTCTTTTCCTCTTTCTCTCTTTCTTTCTCTCTTTTGTTCTCTATTTTTTTGTTTCTCTAATTCCTTTTTTCTTTCTTTCTCTCCCTGTGGCACATACGCTTTTGCCCGGGGACTTTTTCATTTTTAGTGGACCACTGGTGAGTAGTGGTAGGCACATACACACCTGCTAGGAAACTGCGGACGACACTCCCCAGGGATTCTCCGCTGTTAAAGTAGTGCTGTTTTGTTGGCATGAATGTTTCCAATATCGCAAGAAGTTATAGGGCTACTGTTTGTAGAAGTTCACTTGTGGAGGCACAGCGTTGATATCGAAAATGACAGCGAAAACTTTTTACATACTCCCATAATACGGTGCTATACTTTTACATGGAATATCTAGGGGGTATTATTATTGTTCTCTACAGAAAATAATTCCATATACTCATGTTCAATAGTATATCAGTGTTTCACTGTATAGGAATTTAAGGCCTCTGAAGTGCATGTGCAGGAGTGGAAATCCCAGTAGTGGGAGAGAGTGAGTGGCAGCAGTCCTCGGTGTTGGTTTGTTTCTTCTATTTACACTGTTTTAACAGCGAAGCTGTTTAGCTACAGAAATCGGGAAGCCCCACTACCAATTAAAAACGAAATCAAATTTCTTCGCGAGGAGGAACTTCGTCGGTCGGGTAAAAAGTAGAGCTGTACGAATAGCAGAATTTTTGGTGCGAAGCGAATTCGAATATTGAAGTATGAGTGCAGATCGAATCGAATATTTTTCGAATATTTTTCTAATACATCGAAGCGAAATTGCAGAAAAAAAAGTTGGAGAGGATTCCTAAGCATATTCTTATGAGATAGCAACATGAAAGTGTTTCTTTTTGCTAGGTTGATGAAACGCTGGTGGGGTGGTGTTTCATAGTTGTCTTATCAAGAATGAGGCAATGTAGAGGCCGAATTGTATTTATGTACATGATTTGGTGCAACCAAAGTGTTGCCGACAACACTTTACACGTGATAGGCAAAGATGCCATTTTCTCAGCCTCTCATCCTCTCTCAACTTCTGTGGAAGCCCAACTGATGTGGCGGACAAGGGTGTGCTCCCTTCAAGTCCGGAGTTCTAAATCTGCCTCGTAGACGTCGACATATAAGAACACCTGAAATTTTGGATGCTAAAAAGCTTCGGTGTCCGATTTTTCGGACTTCCTGCCCAACTTTTAGGTCCAATACAGCATTAATTGAGCCCCCACCTCTGCCACATCTTTCATCTCCATGTTGGAACCAGCGTTTTCTTGAGTTAATACATTTGCGACCGTAGCAGAGCTTGAAAGGCAGCTTTGCCGCAATGCAGGGGTGTGATGAGGTGAAGGATATTGAAAATGTAGGTACCACTTCCAATCGAACGTTGACTGTGTCTTGGCTAAGTTCAACCGTAACGGAGCTTGAAAGGCAGCTTTGCCACGATACAAGAGTGTAATGAGGGGAAGCATATTGAAAATCTGAAGGGGTCACTTTTAATCGGACGTCGACTGTATTTGTCTTTGGGAAGTTCGAATTGTTCGAATAGTAAAATTCCAGTGCGAATTGAATCGAATAGCAAACGCTGTTCGAAAAATATTTGAAATTTCGAATATTCGCACATTTCTAGTAAAAAGCTATCACCATCATGACCGTAATAACTTGGCCGGCACACTCTCTTTGTCCTCTTACTCATCTTCTGCTTGGCTCTCGGAATGAGTGCGCCAATTTGCCCAGTGTGAGATGCAATAACTCGGATCGGGAAGAGAAAGAGTACAAAGCGAGAGGAAGAAAGAGAGAAAGACAGATAGGAAAGAAAGAGAAAGAGAGAACTAGAGAGAAATAAAGGAAATAAATACATATAAATATATAAAGACATAAAAAGAAATGGAAAATAGAAAAATAGAAAAATAAATAGAAACAAGGAAGGCCACCGAACTCTGCTCTTCCTTCAGGTCTTGGCACCACTAGTGCGAAGCTGTCTTAATTTTTTTTCTTCATTGGTTTGCCTTATCTTCCTACTTTTTATCTCTTGGCTTATCTGATGAGGACCTTGTGAAGAAATTTGCTGCACTTTTGGGTTTTGTTATTTTTTATTTTTTGTCAAACAAGGGATGTACAAAGCTGAAGCTCATTTGAGTTGTGTCAATGTATGTTTGTGGAATATTTATACGAAGTAGAGCAGGAGAACTCACAGGCATCATGCAATGCAAGAAAGTCCGAGCAAGACTGGATATTATTTCCAATACAATGTTTGTATCTCTCGTACTATCTGTAGCGTATTCAAAACGCTGCTGCAGCAAAAATGTGCTACATAATATACCATTTTGCACCCTTGAAAAATCTTTGACTGGGTCACTCTTTTAATGCCCTTGAATTTTTTTCTCTAAAACCCTGTATGGGGTGGGGGGGGGGGAGCCATCCCTTTGTGGTGGACTCTGGATGAATTTTCACGACATGGGGTTCCTTAACGTGCAATTAAATCTAAGTACACAACTGTTCTTTCACTTCGTCTCCATTGAAATGTGGCCACTGTGGCTAGGAATTGAATCTGTGTCCTCGAGCTAAGCTGCGCTACCATGTTGGGTATGAGATAATGGTAGCATAGAAGCACTTGGTTAAGCAGACAGATATGTATTATCGATTTCAGAGGGAGGAGTGCCAGCAGTGAGACCCCACCTAACTTTGCCCAAAAGTAGAATGACACAGCACAGGCACTTGCTTTTAACTCTGATTTATAGGAAAAAACAGAAGGTTGTTTATACATAAAATCAGGGGTCGAAGTGCGGTGCCATTGCGCCATTCTGCACCAAAATGGCATTTCAGCTTACATATGCCCTAAACTCAGGCGCATGTAAGCTGGGAGTGTCTATTTGTGCTTCAATAGCTCAGGGTCACATCACCTGAGAAGAAACGTCATGTAGGACATCATTGGTAGAGCGGTTGGGTCATTTATCTTTAGGAAGTAATCACGTTGGTGTTATCGGCACGTCACTGTCGACCCTGGCTCTGGCAGTAGTGGGGATGGTTAAATAGTGATAACCGCGAAGTGGCGCAGCTTAGGTTATTACCCCTCTTTGACACCAGTGAACTACCGACACTGGCAAAGTCGCAATACTTGCCACAACCATTATATGAATGACGCCATATGTGACGTTTGTGCTCAGGTCACGGGACCCCGAGCTATTGCGGTCGAAATAGACTCTCTTATATATACCACTAGTTGATACCGCTCGTATTAGGAGGCACTGGCGGGTTAGCCCTAGAGTAACTAGAAAAAATTTTTTCGGTGACTTTAGTTAGCCCATAGACAGAGGAAATATTGAGCAGAAGGCCTGCCCAGCCATATGCTATGGCCCAGCCCACACACTGGGAGATTCGTGTGGAGCAAATGACGTCTTAACAGCCATATTGACGGGGCACAGTGGCAGTGTTGTTATGGTCACGAGGTGTGGCGAAAGCATCAGTGTGTGCAGTTCCATAGGTCTCGAACCGTACCATGGCGGACATTATGTGTTGAGTGGTATTCATTTTTTGTGCCACATTGTTAGCTACAAATCTCGCAGCGGTTCTAGCCAGGGAATTTGAACTAAAGTACGTGGAACAATCGTAAATTCATGTACTGTGCAGCGGATGAAGGATTTGCAGGACTCAGCAAAATCATGCTAAGGATGCATCACAGAAAAAAAAACAGTGGTGCTATAGAAAGTGCTGATCACCAATGTGATTGACAACTGATCACCTAGGGAGGGGCAGGAAAAGACATAGACAAGGTTGAAAATCGGTAACGTTCTGCTTGGTGATGAGAACGCTAAGCTGCCAGCTGTTCTAAACCAAATCAGTGAAATTGATTTGCTTCTTCAGTCAGTGAAGTTAATTAGAGTTTCTTTTTGATAGTAGTGCCACTTTAGGCTACCTTGACGACTAGCTTAGTTTATGCTTTACATAGGTTTTTATTGCTATTGTGTTGTGCTTTCGACCTTATTCTTACTAGAACTTGTATATATGTTACAGTTCCATAGTGTTGCGGATTGATCAAATTTCTTTTTAAGTTGGCAAAAAGAGAATAGAATGTTCCACAGAAATTTCACCTTGCCTACAAGTTTATTTCTCAGCATTTGTATTTGTTGACAGTGAAAGTTTGTTAATTTAAATGTTATTAGGATGGCAACTGCTCCGAAACTCATTTTGTCTGCTACAAAAGTACAAATTTGTTGCTCATATGCAGCTCCAAAATAGTTATTTGCTGCTCCAAAACGGTCATTGTGCTGCTCCCATTCCTGCTGCAGAACTTTGGGGGCTGCTTCCACCCCCTGTTAAATACATTAAAGGCCAGACCACCAACATGAAACAGGTGCTCTACTAGCTGAAGCAACAACATAAAGCTTAGCTAATAATTTTTCTCTTGGCAGGCTGGCAAGATTCTAAGTAGAATGTACTGAAAGAGATATTTCTTTATCGATTAGAGCAAGAAACACCAACTGTTTTTTTCTACCAATTGGGGATGCATTGCAATATGAACAAGGTGGGTTGAGTATCTGCAGCAGTACGCAAGTGTGTTGAATTCACAGTCTGATATTTCTGTTCCATGAAGCACTCTTGTAAGCATGTTTTATTTGTCTTGAGTTGTTTATGACATCCCACTTTTGTATGGACGCTTATATGTTGGCCAGATAGGGAGATGCTGGAATGTTTGCCGCATTGGGCACAGGAACGTTCCCAAAGGACTGTTATTTTTTTCTCTACAACTACTTTAAGGGTGCATTGAAGAAATGGCGGGTGCTCAGCGGATTTTTCTGGCACCCCAGTTTTGTTCCAGAACCCGGATCGTTTGATCCGGGTTGTTATTTACTTTATGAAGGAACAATAAATTTCTTATGCGGTTGAGCATATGATATCTGTTCTTTCAGTTTCTCACTTGCACTGGCCTGCATTCGCACCTGCCTTTAAAAATAATCTTCTACACCACTTCTTATGTAACCATTCCTAAATTGGGAAGGGGGGAATTATGGACAATAAACTTTTTGCAGCACCTTAAGTGTCCCTTGCCAGTCATTCCAGAAGGCCTGTTATTTGTTACAATGGTAGTTTTTGTCTATAAATGTGTAATTAAAGTGCATTTCTGGAACCCAGGACTCTGGTGTGACATTGCAGCTTGCATTTAAAAAAAAATCTTTTCTATTGCAACACTTGCAGGGATAGCAAGCCAAAGCCAACCATGATGGATGCCTGGCTTTTCAAAACGAAGGCAAATGAAGCTGGGCCTAGCACAAGCACCAGGTAGCGAAGCTTTTCTGGCTTACAGTGCTGATGTCACTTTATTTGGGAACAGTTGGCATGTAGCGTGTGTTTGTATTAGCCCCAAGAATGAACACTGGCGTCGCTGCTGTCGCGCTAATGTGACGTGACGGCAAGGACTCGTGTGCTTTGCTGCTGATGGTCGCTTCTTTCTGTGCTGGCTGTGTTCCTGCTCTTTCGCCATACGATGGTGATTGCTCATTTGTTCTGCAATGCTATTCTGACAAGGGAGGAGGTGTAAGCTTTCATTTCTACCGAAAGTAAACTAAAATGTAGGAAGTTCGGATAATAAAGCTTAGTATGGGGAAACTCCCATCTGAGTGCAAGCTTCACTGTGAAAAGCGTGATGCTTATTCAGAACAGTATTCGCTGCTTTCGCCGCATATTCGAAAAAATCGGTTCCGAGAAAATTTCCACCAAATGGTTCTAACTGTTTCGTTCTGAACTGTTTTGATGGTGCACTGAATGACGTGGCCCACACAGTTGTTCGTTTAAGTGAGGCAGCGACTCGTCTCGCATGCCTTGTCCACATGTTGGTTGATGCTGCTAAGAGCTAGTGCAACTGCTAGCAAAATTAATTTACGAGCTGGTTATCTAAACTTGTAGACAGTCTGACAGCACCATTGCTACAATGCTGCATGAAGAGACTAGGCGACAGCAAGAAGGTTCAGCAGCTAACAGCAACTTGTTCTTGCAGTGAACTGAAGCGCGAAAATTATTGCAAGGAAAGCGGGAAAGGTGAAATGCTTGGAAGGTCATTAATATAAATGTTAAATAATACAGGGCCAAGTATGGATCCCTGTGGTGCGCCAGTCTGTATTTCTATTAGGTGTTCTATTTGTGTTCCATTTGGTTAATATATTCTTGCTGTTTGTATGGATAATATCAAATTGTGGCGTTCATAAACAAAAGGTGCAGAAACATGTTTAGTAAACGGTTGCTAGCCTTTTAGTACCTTAACTTCCTCTTTTTGATGCAATGCATATCACATGCTGGGTCCCCTTCTACATGTGCCATCATTTAACACCTCTGGTAGTATTCAAGAATGATCACTGCCAGAGATACTACTTTCATTTTTGCAAGATTTGACGCGACTGTAACACCACACAAGTCTGCATCTATGGGCTCATTAGCACTGGTGATTCACAAAGTCACGGGATTGAGGTAGCTGCAAGTTTTCTACCACATTGTCGTAAAAAAGAAGTGACCACTCACAAGTGGTTGCTTTTGGTCGAAAAGCGACTGTTTTGTATAAGTTGCTCTATTTGCAATGTTGCAGTCATGTTTGCAGTAAGGTACTGCAATATCAAGAAAAAGCCAAAGCAGCCACTTTCCAACCGTTTGTGGCCATTTCAAACTTCATTGTGCTAGAACATTTGTGACTCCCTTGGCCGCACTACCTTGAGAGTCGGTGATATGAATCTACAGTGCTCTTGGCACGCTGTCTTGGTACAGTGCCAGGATGCTGTGGCCCATAGATGCCAAATGCAACTAAAGTTAGCCGGTCTCGGGAAAAAGGGAACCCATCTCCGAAAGGGACTGACTGAGAATACTGTTGCTGCTTGAGTGTTCTTGCATGTTTAATTGGTCTTTTCCTGGTTTTGATGTGAGAAAGGTATCAGCAAATTACATAGGCCAAGCTTTAATTCTGATCTTTGCTGAAATTTCCTAACTGTTTTGATCTTGTGCAGAATACAAAGCCAGTCACCTCTGATGGCTCAACCAAAGAATGAGCCAGTACTGCAAGTGAAGAAAGTGGTGGGGGTGCAAGAAGCAGTGATACGAGTCAAGGAAGAGCCAGCTGTCCAAGAAAAACAAGAGGCAGGTGTTCAAGGCAAACAGGCATCGGCGAAGCAGCCAGCAACTCAAATGAAAGTGGAGGTGAAGGGGGAAATGAAGGCAGAGTCAATTATGCAACTGAAGGAGGAGCCAGGAGTGGAACCAAAGAAAAGGAGATTGGACTGATGGGGAAAATGTCCAGCTAAGAGATCAGGTCTGGAAATATTCCAGCTGTCTTTCTTTTTTTTTTTTAGTAGCACTTGAATGCTGTTCAAATGACTGTTCAGCTGATCCTTTCTTCTTTTTCTGTAATGCCTGTATTTATATTAACAGTGCATAAGTACAAAGTACCTGAATACTACTGTAATTTTACTGTGATATTTTAAATTGTTTTAATGGCAAGGACTATAAGCCATAGCCATTTTATTGCACACTGTACAGCAGTGCTGTCATGTTATGCACAAATATTCTTCTTGAAAGATATTAACACCGTTTTTTTACTGTACTACAAAGCTTTTAAAACAGTATGTTTAAATGAAGCTGCAGTATTGTTTTATTCCACTGGTCTTGTATTATTGAGGCATCTTTGTGAAGCTTTGCATCGTACCTGTAGTTAGAATGCAGTTTATTCGTAAACTTCATGATGTAAGTAACCTTGCCAAGCATAGATTGTAGTCAGTGACACAGGCACACAAAAAATGGCAGCAAATTTAGGTGAGGTATACAATTTATGTAAAACCTTCATAGCACTTGACCACTGACTTTTAAAAAGGGTAAGCATGATTAGGATCAGCATTGTGCTGCTCTGATGTCGCAGCACCTGTGAACATGCACCCACGTTCCTTTTGTTCTAATCCTTGAGGGGGTGAAGTTTAGAATTTTGTAATATTGACGTTCCAATTTTTAAATTTAATGTATTTTAGAACTCAGTATTTTTACTTCTACATTTTCTTACACTAACATCAAGACTGAGGGAGCTGCAAAATAATGCCAAGCATAAGGGCCATCCTCAACAAAATATTAGACTGCATAAAATGCCTAGTTTTAGATACTTTGCAACTGAACTCATGAATTCATGTTTTGACATTTGACTTGCTAGCACAGGCGTCATGATAATCTCACCAAGATAGCTGTTTTTGAGACCAAAACTCAAGCAATTGCATCTGCTACTGCTTGCCAGGAGCGACTCGTCACAAAGGCGTGGCCTAGAAACATATTCCCTCGGTATTACCTCCGAGATAAGGATGCCTCAATGTCTTTGAGGTGAGTGTCGGGTCATACATCACATTAACATCCAGCAGGTGCACTCATCGTCTGCTGAGGTGCTAAATGTGTAAAGTGCCCTTCACCAGGCCCCATTGCAAATATTGATTACTTATCAGAGAGAGTGAAGCTTTACTGATTGAAAGGAGAAACATCTTCACTTGACTGGTTGGAGCCATGTCTTTCTGCAAGCATTCCGCATAGGCCAGGGCCACTGCGACAATGAGCATCTCTGCAGTTTGTTGCCATGGGTTGTTGACTGTACCGCGGGTGACCCCGCTTCAGCAGACACTACAGTGCGCTCATGTTGAGTCATGCCTGTAAAGTCATGCCGGTGTATTCTGCCTCACTGGTGTTTTATCAGGTTGTTCGCATAAGCTGTACGTATGTGTTGGGCACATGCTTTGCGTCTTTTTTGCATTTGGAATGCATGCTTTTCGGCAGGGATGCAAATCTTACTTTAGTTCTCGCGTTGTAGGGGAGTGGTACCGCCTGTTCCATGCAGTATTGAGAGTTTTGGGGTATGCCTATTCTGTTCAGGTGTGCCCTTTCCGTGCTGGTGTAGTTGAGACGCTCCACCTGACTTATTAGCGTAGCCTGTTAGGGTTCATTGAAAGTGTTGTGCAGCCCCAAGGCCAGTATGTGCTCTGTGGAAGTGCATGTGGGTAATCCCAGAGCTGTTAGTATGTGATTTGTGGAAATGTACGGGTAATTTCAGAGCTGCCTTATATACTGTTCTAATTATGCTGTCTGTGTGTCTTCTTCCTGGCTTCGGAGTTGGAATAGCAGGCCATACGTTATTCTTTTGGTCGCTAAGGCTTGTACGAACCTTAGGGTGTGTCTTTTGTTCATACTTGCCCTGCGGTACGTAATACTGTAATGCCTGCATATCATCTGGGTTACGTTATGGATGATGGACTTGAGCATTCTGAGCATGCGTTTTGCTCTCGAGCCACAGCCCTAGGACCTGCATTGTGGAAACTTCATGAACCACTTGTCCCTCTAAACACTATGTTGGTAGATCCATTGGATCTGTGGCCCTTTGTATGTACCTGGGTTGCTTTTGATTTTCAGGTGCACACTTTAACTTGCTTTCATTCGAGAATTCCTTGAAGACATCCACAGCGGCTTGAATGGTGTATTCTTTGGCCCCCAGGGGTCCTTTGCTCACCCGCAACATTATGTCATCTGCGTCGTGTATCCTAAATTGAAAATCGGATCCAGTTTATGCGCCGGATGGTGCATCATTGCCAAGTTAAAGAGCAAAGGCGAGATTATCGCCCCCTGGTATGTCCCTCGACTGGGCATCTTGAACGTTTCAGAGGTGATTTCTCGTATGTTTATCGTTGCCGTGCGGTTTGAGAGAAAGGCTTTCACATAATTATATGTGTGTTTTCCACATCCCTTTACACTTGAGCTCCCTTGGTATTGTGGCATCGGATACATTGAACGGTCCTTTGAGATCTAGTGCAGACACCAGTCTTGTTGCTCTGGGAGATTTTCGAAAGGGCCCCTTTCATGATGAGAAGGAATGCACCCTGCATGTGATAGTACCGTGCAGAGCACCACTGTTGGCTCTGGGAACCAGCCTTGTTCCAAGTATTGCTGCACTCTCTTCTGAATCACTCGTTCATAGAGTTTGCCCAGGCAGGCTGTCAGCGATGTGGGTCTAAGCATTTCTGTTGTTTAGATCTTTTTATATTTATGTATGATTATTGTTTTAGCAAGTTTCCACTCCTGAAGTACCTCTTTACCTCTTTCTCCAAAACTCCTTAAAACATTTGGTGATCTTTGTTAGACACATAATTATATGTTTCAAACCATGGCATTTGTTATACGGTTTGTTCCTGGTGTTTAATTTTGATGGTGCTCTGTGCCACTTATTTGCTGTGTATGTGATGGCCTTGTCTAATTTTGGATTGACCATCCCCACATATTGTCTCGTTTCATTGGGAGAATTAGCTGTAGGGATGGTGCCTATGTATCGGTTCTTGAGTTCTGTCAGTTTGTTGTCAGTTCCACTATGATTTGGAGTCTTGTTATTTTCGGTTTGCGTGCTGTTTGGGTTGAGCATGCTGGGTAGGAAACTCCACGTAATGGTGGTTCCCGGAGTCCTTGAGACGACTTCTCATATTGTAAACCATTCATTTTTCATGATTTTGTTCGCATACGTGGCTCTGTGCTTGCTCCACCAACAGTGCGATGCAATTTCGGAATTTTTTGGTGAGGCCTTGCTAGTTTCAACGCCTGTCCAATTTTCATCTCTCGTCTCACTGACACACCAGGTGGAAATCGACCACTGGTTCCTCTGCAGTTCGTTCGATGACTTTAGCTGCGTGAGTGTGTGTTTTGTGATGTTTGCAGTAACTGTATTGGCTCCTGCATGTTTGTAGGAAAGGTACTCGAGGTTTCTGGACATCTTTGAAGTTCTCTGTAGCCAGGCCAATCGGTCAGTTTGATTTCCAGCTCTCCTGCAGTGTTTTATATGGGCACGATGCAGGCATTTTTGCAATGTGTACATCCCGATGGCAGAATACAATACGCAAGGTGAGCATCTCTGCGTTGCTCTATATAGTCGATGAAAATAAAATAAATAAAGCGAAACAAGAAAATAAAACGTTCAGATGTATACAGTGATAACCTAGGTGATACGAAACTCACGGGACCACCAAAAATATTCGTATCATCCGAAATTCGTATCACCAGAAGGCATGGAAAATTAGCATGCGACAAAAGAAAGCTGGCGTACATTTTCATTTATTGTTTTTCAGGGCCGCAGCAATGTCAGGAAGAACCCTGAATGATTGTCAGTTAACTTTTTATATGTCGGCAATCATACCAGCACTGAATCAGGCGCGTTGTGACCCGAGACAGATAACCCCTTCCAAATTTTAGTATGATTTTTTGCACGACACCGGAGTACTGCAGCGAAAGTAACGAAAGAAGTGCTTTGACGTGATGGATCAAGGCCACGAAATTGCAGAACCACGGTCCTGTGTTATGATTTCTTTATCCCGGAGATGTTGGGGATGTTTTTTTGGGAGATTTACGGCCGTGCCCGCACAAGTGCGAGCTCAACGGTCGCGCATGTTGACATTGTGAGGCCCGACTCCTTCGCTAAGACCGTCCTCGCCTTCTTTCGGTCTTCGTCTACCTTTCATAGGATGTCTGATGCACGAGGCAGGCACGTGTAAACACAGTAGAACGACAGCAGTCCGCGTCGACGCGTTAAAAAAAAAACAGCGCTAATGTCCTCTGTAATCTAAACGCGAAGGCACATAAGAGCCTCAAAGATTCGCGCACACAATCTCGGAGGCCGTGACGCGTCTCTGAAGGTTTATTCTGACCGTAAGAAAAGTGTTTTGCTTACACTGTGATTCTGACGATTTGGCGGTGCGGCGCGCATGCCCACGCTTGCGTTCCTGTGCTTGGCGCGTCTTCCACAACAGCGCGGACAGCACCTCTTCGTACCTGGGCGGTAGCGTACGTTCGTATCAAACGTCGCCGGGCGAAAATCGGTTAGCAACAACCGTACTCCATGACATTGCAGGCCAATGGGCCCTGGCCGGCACCAACGAAAAATTCGTATCACCCCGAAATTCGTATGAGCTGTGATCGTATCGCCGAGGTTTCACTGTACATTCATCTAAAAGCAGTTGCCGAGTTTTTAAAAGCACCACAAAGCACTTAACAACTCCACTTGCCCGTGCTTGTCACACACGCACAACGTTTGCAGTACTTGGACGGGTTCCATACATTAACCTTGCGTCAAAATGTTTTTCACAGACTGCCGAATTCTCCTAGCTGTAGAGCTCTGTCGGCCCTTGTGAGGTGGTCCGCTCCCAAACTGCAAATATGTTTGTATGTCAGCATACGGAAAAGTTACACATTTTAGCGCATGTTCGATACCCCGAACCATGCAGTGACGTAGCCAGGGGGTGGCAGCCGGGCCCGTGCCCCGCCCCCCTGCGAAATTTTTTTTTTTTTTGCCATGGCATACAGTGCCCTAAATGACACTCGACCACATTTGCCTGCCCGGTCCCCACTTCAGATCAAGGAGGTGCCCTCCCGAAAAAAATGTATTTCTGCCTACGCCACTGCCCCGAACCGCCCACTGGCGCAAAACACGATAGCTGAGATTTCGTCTTTTTATGTAGACGCAATTCCTCTCAAGGCACACTGACACAAAGAACTCGTAAAAGCACAAAGCCAACGAAGCTGACAAAGTTCCGTCTCAATTCCTACACTGCCGTCTAGCAGGCAGCGCCTCCGACTGTCAAGGTCGCGCAAGGCGACACCTCTGGGCACGGCCGCCTGGATCATCGGCGCGCGGCGGTGTGCGCACCCCGATCCAGGCGGCTGTGCTCTGGGCAAGGGAAACCCGGCTGGCTTTTCACACCGTACTGGTCCGGCGTCCGCAAAAGCCGTGTGCGGAAAACCAAGTGACCTCCCACCGGATCTGACGCCAGCGCCAACAGCTGCAGCAGAAACCACTCGCAGCCGCGGTACCGCGGAAAAGGAGAGGGGAATCCCCGCAGCAGAAAAGGAACTCCCGACTCGAAGGGAGCGCGCATCTTGTCCGCCACATCAGTTAGCCTTTGGAGGCAGTGTTGCAGCAGCATGCACAGTGGTCATAGGCGTGCGCACGAGGGGGGGGGGGGTGGCAGGGGGGGAGGGCGCCCCTCCTAGTCACTTAAGAGGGGGCCACGAAGTGTGCCCCATACATTGACTTAGTAGGGAGGGGGGCGCTGCGATGAACCTTCGCCCCCCCCCCCCCCTATGAGGAACCCTGCGCACGCCTATGACAGTGGTTTTGCAACGCGTAGCTGATGTGAGTACGATGCCGACGTTGTAGGCTCAGGGTCGAAGTCGGCAGAAAACTCGTCAATGTCAACGCTGTGACTTACAATAATACGAAGACGAAATAGAAGAGGACATATTGTGGGCATTATAAACATCTTCTTCATCTGTGCATTATCATCATCATTGTGGGCTCACCGCTCACCGTGCCTGTTCGGCGACTCACAAACTGAAACTCTGTCTGACATGCACATGTACAGAACTGTGCAAACCTATTTGCCCTCAGTAATTATGGCCTTACTTCCAGTGTTACTGCACTTAAGAATACCTAGGGGTGGGAATTATTAAGCTCACGCAAAAAAAAAAACATGAGGTTATAAATGCTTTTGAAGATTTTTCCAGTATGGTTAATATAGGTGGGGGAACTTACCTTTCTTTCATATAGATGGCTTGCACTGACGTCACTGAAAGTGCCGTGTTGGAGCACCAGCATGTGTGGACTCGACGTTTCTCGTTTTCACATAGACGCAACTTGTTTGTCATCAAAGCCGCCATCGTGGAGTCCCAGTTCCTTTAGGAACTTGCGTCCGTGACGTCACGTGCAAGCCATTTATAGCATACAAGTGACCACTCTTTAAAAATGAGGGAAGCTATTTGAAGAACAACAGTCTTTCAGCATTTGTTTTTCCCATACACCATAACCCAGTGGAGTCACCCACCGCAGCGAATTGTGGATTGTCATATTGAAGCATTGTTCAGGGCATCAAGTTTGAATGTATAACAGCAAGAAATTTAGTAATTTTTTTTGTGGTTCTGTTGTGTTAGTTTTGTATTCTCAGTTGTATATTTGTACAATCATATGTAACCCTGCGTATTTTCCCGTGCAATAATGCTTTAGGGCGCTGCAGGTATTGGAAATCAAGAAATAAATATATTTGTTTTTGGTCTATTGTGCATTTTTTTAAGTATGTGTAACTGGTTCATTGCACCATTCATTGTATGTTTCTTTGCTTAACTTACCAAATTTTGTCATGGATTGTATGATGCATGACAAAATTCGGCAAGTTTGCTAATAAACACAGCGTTTCTTCATGTCCTATGTAATGCTCAAGAACACCCTTACGGTACCTGAATACATGAATAATAAGTTCATAAAGGCAACTGGATTATTTTATTATGTGTGTCCTTTTCTACACACTCGCACTTGGTCTCTGTGCATTCACTTATGTTCTCGTTCCTCCTCAAGCTTAGTTTGAATTGTCCATGTTATGCTTATTTTGTTATGTACACTGTTTTCTTTTATCCTCAATACAGACTACATTTAACATAATGGTTGTAGATACCAAAAAGTTTCTGTGCACATACACTTACATGCATGTTAAAGAACCCCACAGGGTCAGAATTATTCTGTAGCCCCAACTACGGCACACCTTAAAATTATTAGCATACAACGTGTAAATGTGCAAAGTTGTATACATTTTGGTATTTCGTAAATTAATCATTGCCATTGTTAACCTTCCATAGAGTGCCTACAAAGTGCACTGCAAAGAAGAGGTGTGGGTCAGTTCTGACTACATTACCATGTTCACTCTGCATTATGTAATATCCAACTATAGGTTCATGTATCTAGCTTGAATGCAGGAAGCAAGACCAAAAGTGGCTAAAGCCAAGTAGGGGCTCACTTACTTTTCACCAGCAGTTCAAAGAAAACTTAAAATGCATCCTCCTCTCTTTGAAGGCGAAAACAATCATTGTCCTTTCTGTGTAACCTAACTTATTTGCATGCTCATCATTGTCCTTTCTGTGTAACCTAACCTATTTGCATGCTCAATAACTTCAATAAAATTTTTTTACGCCTGATGTATGTGTACGGTGTGGTGCACACACATATGTACCATTAAGTTTCTTAACAGGCATGGCTATGTTTTTTTCACTGGTGGATGTAGCCAAAACTGTAGCACAGGTTAAGTTTTGGAGGGCTACCATAAAGGATATTATGCAATAAGCAGGGAACACTGATTTCAACAATCAGATGTTTATTAGAGGATAAAAAAAGGTACAAACAACCATAAAGAATCGTACAAAAAATCTCCAATAGAAAATTTACAAAATCACAAATCAAATTTACAAATAACACTACCAACAAATCCACAAAATCACGATACAACAGGAAATAATCAAAACAAAAACACAAAATCACGAAACAGGAAATAATCAAAACAAAAACACAAGAGAAATGAAAGGGTTACAAATAATACAAATATTTTTTACAGGTAATGTATAAATACGCCCAGAAGACTAGTCATCATCAGGAAAAGGTTGCTGTTGCTGCTGTTCAAGGGAACTCGCTAAGCGCCTAGCAACAGCAAGATTTTCCTGATGATGCCTCTCTTCTGCCTCCATGCGCTCGTTGTGGTGCCGTTCCCGATTTTCTTCGGCAGTTTTCAAATAATTTAAAAAACCCTCAATAAGTGCCCGGTTCGGGTCTTGCCTCTGCCGTTTGGCTGGGGGGCCCTGCTGCTGCTGCCCCTGCCGTTGCTGCTCCTGCTGCTCCTCTGGTTCTGCTTCCAGGGCTGCACTTATTGGTGTCAAAGGACTTTGCCAGTCGCACTTCCGCTGCGTCCTCACTGGCCGTGCTTGTGTTGGGCAGCGGGCTTTGAGCAGCTGGTGTGGGGGGTCTTGGGGCAGCTGACTGGGCACTGGTGGAAAAATATTGGGCAAACCAAATTTGAACCCTTTTAAAAGAAAAAAAGCCTTCTATGCTGAATACACATGCAGGCGTAATGATAAGATATTTATTCATGCATACTGCCACAGTCAACTAAGACTCTAGCAGGTCAGCATTCATATAATTTAAAAGCGCAGTAGTGCGAACTAATTAAAATGTATATTAAAATATGACTATGCATAATGCATCCAGTCAGCCATGTTGTACAAAAAACACAATTTCAAAAATAAAACTGACAAATAAATCATTATTGCTGCGATGCAAACATTTCTGTACAACGGAAAACTCGCACACAGGCTAGGTAGCCAACTTCCATAAATCCAAAGAGAGTTGTGTAGGCTAGCATTCTGGTGCTTGCTGAAACATTTAATACGATCTCCTACCTGAAGAAAGAATGTACAGAGTAATGGTAACATACCTCTGCACTTGTCGACGTCCTGCCCCCGCGACGTAAACAGGATTTATTAAATGCTGTCTCTCGAGGACCTCAGCCAGCTGTCTGAAAACCCAACACAAAGCAACGGTAATGGCAACTTTGGATTGACATGATGCTTCACGCGTTTCACCTTAAAAAAAAAAAACCATTCGATAACACAAACAATGAGCCCATTGGCATCTGGTTTAATTCTGTCCTATTTGCTAGCCTGCAAAGCAGTCGCCACAAAAGAATCAGGAGAAACAAACATGCATAATATAAACTTTACATATAGAAATAAGATATGTACAGAACGCGAGAGCAATAACATGATCTAGGTTCATATCTTACTGCCATGCATGAAAGGAAAGAGTTTCAAAATATGTATCTTACTCTTCAAATTCACAGGTCCTCCTGTCGTTTCCTGAAATGTTGCTGTGCTGTTTGACCATACGGTACTTTTTTTCTAGGGCCCTCCATTTCTTCTCAACTTGATTGGGCAGTATTTTGCAGCCGAATTCCAAGTTAATTCGATCCGAAATTATTTGCCACATTTGCCTTTTGGTTTTTTAAATTTCTGATTTCTTGATTTCTGATTTTTTGACCAAATCAAATAAATGTAAGACTCACGCTTCGGGCCGCAGCCCTTCCGGCCGACGTTCCCGAGGGCCATGTGGCGCAGGATCGTCCGCCCGCGGTTCGGGAGAGTCATGGGGCGCAGCATCCTTCGGCCGCTCAGGAGAGCCATGCGACGCAGCACCCACCGTGACATGGGCCACGTCTATGCGGATTGGCATGCCCCCTGCAACAGAAAAACAGTAGTAAAACCACGGTGATACGATCACGGCTCGGACGAATTTCAGGGTGATACGAATTTTTCTTTGGTCCCGGTCAATGCCTATTGGCCTGCAATGCAATGGAGAACGGATGTTGTGAACCGATTTTCACCACAGGACGTTTGATGCGAACGTACGACACCGCACAGGTACGAATAGGTGCTCCCGCGCTGTTGCGGAAGACGCGACAAGCAGGCGCGGTCGTAGGAACCCAAGCGCGGACATGCCCGCCGCGCTGCCACGCGCGTTGTAGCCTACGAGATTATGCGCGCCAATCTTGGGGACAGGCGCAGCTACCAACTCTTCGATCGTGCGGGCACGGCCGAAGCACATCCCCAACATCACAGCAACAAGAAAATAACAACAAAGGGCAGCGGTTCTAAAATAGTCATGCCTTTATCGCGTGCAAAGCGCTTCTTAAGTCACTTTCGCCGTAATGCTCTGTTTCGCCGCACTACTCTGATGTCATGCGAAAAAGCGTACCGAGATTAGCAAGGGGCTGCTAGCTGCCGCGGCTCACACCCCCGGTTCATTAATTACACACGCGCGCACGGGCCGTATATTTACGAGTGCAAGTATGATCATTGATGTCTGAAAACTTCACTGGCAATCATTCACAGCTGTTCGTGACGTTGGGGCGGCCCTGAGAAACAATGAACCAAAACGTGCGCGCGCCAGCGTTCTTTTGTCGCATGCCAATTTTCCATAGTTTCTGGTGATATGAAAGTTTTCGGTGACTCCGCGAGATTCGTATCTTGGAGGTTTCACTGTATATCTAAGCGCTAAGATTTCATAAGCACACTGCTGTGTACAATGATCCTAAGAGGAATACTTGAACGTACCTGGGGTAACGTAGACTGGCAGGCCGTCTTCGATGATGGGCAGTCCACCAGCATCGATGCCCGGGTAAACTTCCGTCAGCTCACCGTCAATAACAACTCGCATGGACATGATGTTTGCAAAAAGGCGTGAGCGAGCGAGAATGATGGAAAGCTGCGCCCAGTCGCGCCTTTTTATTTGAGAAAACAACAAAGAGAAAGGAAGCGTGTGAGTACACTTCTCTCATCTTCCTTTCTCTGAGATGCTATAGGTATCCCAGCATCTTTTCCTTCCCTCCATCCACAGATCCCTCTATCTCTCTCTCACTCTCGCGTCCGCCTTCGACGCAGGAGAAAGGATTCAATTCCCAAGTGCCGACAGGCGTGTCCTGTTCCTCTATTACGGAGGGTTGTCAGAGGTAACCGAAACAGGCGATTGGCGGTGGTGTACATGCGCTAGCGCATTTCGATAATTGAGGCGGCGGACTCTCCGCTCTCTTCTACCTCTCACTTATTCCCTTGACCTTACACGCCTCCCTCTCGTGCGTCGCAGACATACGCGTACTGCTACCACGGCTCTCTGTCCCGAGAAAAAGGGGTATGCCGACAGAAGCATCAAAAGCAGCCGCATCGTGCAGGATACGTGACACTGCACCTGGTAAATAACCGCAGATAGATAGTGCGCTCCGCAGTAGACGACGAAACCGAAGGGCGTGCAGGCTTTACAGAGGTTTAAACGCCGCGCGGCGCCACTCGTATCGCGGCGTCTCGGGAAGAGAGACGCGCGCATGTGAAAGGGATGCCGGCAGAGCTTTTCGTTACGTGATATTGGCGCACCTGCGCGTCGCTATCTGGCTTTCACTGTTTACATTGATCTGTTCCTTATACCTCATCCGTCGTTTGAGCAACGTCTGTAACTCAAGCGGAGTTCGCCCTTCATCGAAGCGGCGCTCTGACGAAACATGAACGCACGTTAGCGCGAGCGCTTGCCGACGCGTACAGGTCGTCTGCTCCAGTTTGGTGAGCGGTGGATCGAAAGACAAAGCTTGCCGCATCATGCAACCTGGCGGCGCATTTCTTCCTTTTTACATCTCTTCTTTTTCGACTACGTCTGCGGGTATAATTATTTCTGAACGACCTGCGGCCGATTTTCAGCGCATTATCGGTGGAGAGGCGCTGAATCGGTCACATGTCCACTTGACGCATTACACCGTATTAGACAGGGGCGTAGCCGGGGGGGGGGGGTGGAGGCTGAACCCCCCCCCCCTTCTCCCGAAATTTTTCGATTTTGCATGTGCATATATACACGCACACATACAAACGCATGCACGAACATACAAAAAGGATAGTTGATCCCCCCCCCCCCCCCCGAAAAAAAATTTCTGGCTACGCTTCTGGTATTCAATGGCCAAACAACGCGATGTTTTTTGCGCAGAATGCTAGGAACCGTATTTGACTTTAACCAGGGTAAATTAAGGAAATTAAAAATGTTCTCTTTGCAAAAAATTACTTTTAAATTTCAACATTTATGGTAAAATGACAAAGACCATTAAATTACCTCATCCCAAGTAAACCTCTGCATTGCTGCTTTATTGGGACATTTATCGTATATGAAGGTGATGTTATGTTTTTTTTTTTCTGAATTCATATCGTGACAAAGTGTAAAACATACTCACGGGGTTGCATAATCATTTTTATTAGAAAAGAATAATGTCATCAATACAGTGCGCCTTTTTCGCTAAATAAGGGCGCTCTAAATGCAGTAAAAATTGACTGCGAAACCGACCGACAAAGTTCTCGATGGTTATTTTATTTTTTATACAGTTCTAACAGTTTGTGTTATTTTTTTTTTAGAAAACATTAGAAACATTGTTCTGGATCGAAAGTCTGCTACAGAGCCTTTAAATCGAGGATGGTGACCAATACTACTTCGTCTTTCTGCAATATTCACCGTCGTATACAGAGGATCCGAAGCGAGCCAGGGCCTGCGCCCGCCTCGCTATTCAACTGCAGAAAAAAAAAAGCAATAAGGAAACAGTACACCACCGTGATGACGAGAGGTCGGAAACGGGACAATTCCCACAGAAAGAGCCACAACGCGTGGA
Organism: Rhipicephalus sanguineus; assembly: GCF_013339695.2. Taxonomy (NCBI): domain Eukaryota; kingdom Metazoa; phylum Arthropoda; class Arachnida; order Ixodida; family Ixodidae; genus Rhipicephalus; species Rhipicephalus sanguineus. The sequence continues at coordinate 56,009,480 of NC_051176.1, forward strand.
GCGGCCGTAACCTGCATGTGCAAACGAAAACAGATAGGCGCGCGCGCCTCGCTGGCTAAAACGCATCGCGAACACACAAGGCCACGAAGGCACACAACGCACCCGCCAAGTCGCGCCGTCTGATTAAGCGACGGCGCGACTTGGCGGCTGCTGTACTCATTACTAACCTATTAGTGCAGCTTGAGCGTCCAGTTTTTCGTGGCATTGTGCGTTCGTGATGCGTTCTAGACAGCGAGGCTCGCGCGCCCATCTGTGTTCGTTTGCACAGGTTACAGCCGCTCCACGCTTTGTGGCTCTTTCTGTGTGAATGTCCCGTTTCGGACCTCTCGTCATCACGGTGGTGTACTGTTTCCCTTTACTTTATTGCCTTTTTTCTGCAGTTGGATAGCGAGGCGGGCGCAGGACCTGGCCCGCTTCGCATCCTTTGTATACGACGGTGAATATTGCAGAAAGACCAAGTAGTCTTGGACACCATTATCGATTTAAAGGCTCTGTAGCAGACTTTCGATCCAGAACAATGATTCTAAACGAGATAAACACTAAACAGCGCGTGGACGAGAAAGTGCGAAAGGCAACGACACCTTAACGGTTGTGAGCGAACAGAACAAGGTAAACATCCGAAGAAACTTCGACGCCAAACTTCGACAGCATAATACATGAAAATGCGAATAATCGCAAGTACACGTCAACAAAGCAAAAGAACTGCGCCGCGCGAACACATACAGTCGGTCCTTTCCTCATTCATTATTGCTTGTTTGGAAATATGTGATGCGCGATTCGCAGGCCGTCCGCGAAGAAATCAGCCGGCGCATGGTGATCCGCGAACGTTCGCATCGCAAAGACCACTGTCGCACTGCTAGCGTAGACGATGATTAAATGCTTACCTTAACGCAGCGCATTCCGCAATCGCTGCCCGACATGACGCGAAATCTGACGAAAGTTATACGTGTCCCCTAAAGCGACAGCTCGAGTGTATATATCATATGTGCTCTCGCATCGATCGTACTACGTCGCAAACCCGCTTTCTTTAATTTGCGTTGCTTTCGCATGTTGACACTTGAGGTGACATTGGCACTCAATTCTACGTATACAAAACCTTATCGCTCGTATTCAGATCGACTTATGGTGCATGGGGTTCTCCTCAGCGTTAGATGCGTACGAAATAAGGGGCTGACACACGCAGGAAAAGCCCTTGTGTTGGACAGTTGGTTATACATACACGCCGTGGCATAAGAAAAAAATATCCGAAGTCAAATTCAACAGCCAAAAGATGTGTACATCAACGTTTGTGCACGTCGTAACGTGACATTCGACCATAAACGCCATTCGAGACCGCAATGAGCGTCACACAAAAGAGATGTCGAGATCATCATTATTGTTGTTCGATGTGGATTCTATCAACACCGCGGGGGCTACTAATTAAATAGGAACACATGATTTCAATACTGTTCGGATAGAACGCCACGTTTGATAGCAATCAAACATCTGACCGAGCGAAATTCTCACCTCGACCACAACCGTCTTTGTTAAGTGCACACACACACACACACACACACACACACACACACACACACACACACACACACACACACACACACACACACACACACACACACACACACACACACTTTCGGAATCCGCGACTGCCGCGATGGATTCCGAAACGTCGGGACATTGCTCACTAAAATTTCTAAAGAAGGCGTTGGTGGTGGCGGCAGTCGCGAAGCTTTGGGGCACGTGCTTCTGTTTCGAGGCAAGTTTTGAGGCACGTGTTTTCTGTTTTCTTCGGGGCTTGCGTTTTCTGCAGGAGAATGGTGTGACCTGTCCTTTAATGGCTGCAGCTGGTTGGTCGCGCATTTTCTCTGAACCTTGTTGACAGCGGACGAACGAGGCGCGTTGGTGCGGCGAAACGAAAGTCGACCTCGCACGCGGCTCGTTCGTCGAAGGGACGGCAAACCCACGGAGGCTGTATAGCACAAGCACATGACGATATTAGTTTAAGCACGTACACTGTGGTTCCTGCATTTCTGAGCAAGCCTTGGAGCAACTAGTGCGTGCGTCGCCATCCATGCCGCAGTACCGCACGCACGTGACCCCAAGCAAGCACGAATGCCATGTGAAATCCACATGTTGCGAAGATGGGAGGAGCAAGAAGCCGTGGCAGTACGAGTAAATGTTTTTAAGGACGTGTGTCAGGAAACAAGGGCTTTGGGAAAGTGCGAAATGTATTTTGGGGTTCCACGTTTCCTTGTTTTTTTTTTTTTTTCAGTAGACATCTCTCTCGCTCTCTCTTTTTACCACTTCTTTCTTGCATGTCCATCGGAGGGAAGCTACAAGGTTTGATGTGCACCCATGCGTACGTTCAGTTCGCTTGCTAGAAGTTGTTTCTGTGTCTGCTGTGTGAATCTGCGTCGACCACACCACAGCCATCTCGCTGAAGCGCCAGTCAAACACGATCCTCAGGTATACCTCCCAAAAAAGATTCCATGTTCAGATTCAAGAGACGCAGCAACAACACGGGAATGCCCAATTACGGCCAAAGAGGTAACGGTGACTCAGCAGATGTTGTCGTCAGATGCGTCTATCGATCAGTCACTTATGACTGAGGATGCTTCTGTCGCCGAACCTGTGCATCCGAATGACCTGGGAATCTGGCAAGTCGGTAAGTGTGGCTATATAATGCAGTTTATACGTTAGCTGACAATGGTACTGTACGTAAGCTGCATTGAAATGTACATACTGTTTATCATAGAGTTTCCTACAATACTTACTAGAGGGAACTCTGGCGCTAGTGTCTATGGGAGCTGCAATGCATCGCGCTTCAGCCAGCATGGGAATCATGGGTAGTACACGGATTTGTCTAAACTTCATTCTTTCGGCTCCGTTTGGCTCCGCGTCGCCTGCATCCGCTTTGTCGCAAAACGAAGTTCAGCAAAAATCAGCAGTTTCACTTCACCACTTTAACTTCTTTAGGCTCACCGATTCAATTCGGGTCACGAAGTTCACAACGATCCATTCTTTTATCCGAAAGAAAACCAAAACATAGCAATAAACAAAGCCACAAGTGCGTTCGAAGCCCACAAGCACGAAGACTAGGCAAATCCGTGAACTACCCATCATTCCCATGGTGGCTGAACGATCGCAGCGCCAGAGTTCCCTCTAGGTCAGTTTAGGAAACTCTATGCTGTTTATAATCAATACTACGCAGTTTATAATCAATATTTACAGTGCGCTTTCAGATTTATAGTTTGGAAAAGATTAAAGGAAGCATAATACAGGATGTTCTGCTCATATAACGTAGAAAATGTTCAGCTGCAGAGTTATTTAACAGCTAAAGTTGGCATGCACCCTTGTTCGTATGGCACTTTATGATTACAATGGCAGTGCACATAAACAGGATACAAGAAAGGAACAAGGAGGAAGAGGAGGAGGGAGAGGAAGGAAATGCACGAAGATTAACCAGACGCGCGTCCGGTTTGCTATCCTATATGCTGGGGGAAGGGGATTAAGGGATGAAAAGATAAGCAGATAGGAAGAAGGGAACATACAAATAATTCGCGTGAGCTTAAAGAACACTGCTGCGTTTCATAGTACTGGACGCTGGATCTCGGACGTATCTCGTTCCATTGTAGATAGTCGAGTCAAGGTGCCTACTGAAGGCTTGCAAGTACTGGACATAGAACATCCAGTACCTGTTGCGCGGACTGAGCGTATGGTGATTCCAGCTTGCCGACGAACACGCGAAGTGCGTCTAGCAGTGGCTGAAGCACTACGATGATTGGTTTGTCTTCTTCAGGCAACTGGTAAGTCGGAGATACAGTGTTCACTGTTAACGATGTGCACTGTGAATCTGCATGTCGCGGCGTCTTCGGCAACGTAGGCCAAGCCGCGTCTGTTGTGTCCATGCCTTCCTTGGTGTACTAATTTGTACCGGCTGTCACCGATCCGTGTGGCTGTGGCTTCGGCAGTGTAGGCCAAGGGAAATCCACAGCAACCGTGCCTTTTGATGCATTTTGTTTTGTACCAGCCGCAAGGAGCTCGGCTGACGAGGGCGTCCAAGGGGCGCTGCAGATGCAGAGGCATTGGTTTTCTTTGAACTTCGGCGCCGATGGTAGCGTTTTCTGACGGTTTCAGCAGCCTCGCGATGCGATGTATGGTCCTTCGCCATTGTCTCAATACAGGAACAAGAAAACACACACACGGTGCTGGGTGTCTTCGTGTGCCTTTCTTGTGCCCCGTTTGTTCGCGCACCATAGTAGAGCCAGATTTTTGACAGCATTGTGCGACTGCCAGCCGGCCGACATGTCAGCACGCTTATCACTACATGCAAAATGAGCAAAACTAAGCATCTGCCAAACAACGTCGTTGGTTGTTACGCGTAGGTTTATTCAATTTGTCGTTTTATTTTCTACGTGCACTGCTCCAATGAACTGTTTTTTGGTCCTGTCAAGGGATTCCAAGATCGTTCTGTAAAACGCTGAAACCTCATCATCATCATCATTGATGTTATTATTATTATTTGGTATCATTTTGTTGTTGCATTAATCCAGGTGAAGCAAGGAAATGAAATATTATGCAACGTGGCTGCCCCCTCCCCCCATTTCCCCCGAGAGAAATCCTGATTGCGCTAATGGTTGGTGGCACTGCGCCGGCTGGCGCAGTATTCGCCGGTTGGCGAATACGTGTCAACTCGGGAAAAAACGCAAATCAGCACAGGATCTAACCACCCGCGTGGCATCCACCTCTTACCGCTGCCCCAATAAAAGTGCACGGCGTAGTGAAACGTACTTACGGGCCAGCGCCCAGAGACACGGTGGATGCTCAACATATTTTTTTTTTCTCCCTGAAAACAAAAGTCACCCCGATTAAAATTTCACAAATGAATCTTCTTTGTCTACCCTTCCGAATGAGTGTAAACATGCATTTTTACTTGGACCGCATCACCAATGTGCATGTGACTGAACATGGGTCATTTCACACATTTTTATATGCGCCTCTTCCTCTTCAAGGCTGCTGGGTCATCGTGCTCCATACTTTTTTTTTGACACGCTTACTGGCAACTATCCAGCTATGTGCTGTAGTTATATTGTGTTTGTTGGCTCCGCAAACTTTTTGAAAAATTGTAGAAATGGCCGCAGAATTGCCGTATTGCTTCACCACAAAGCATATCGCTATAGTAAAAGTAACGGACGCTAATGGGAGCGAATGAGAAAGCGTCATTCCTTTTAGAGTAACCAGCAGATCATTTAAGGCATTCCGTTTAGAAGTGTATTAAATGTGAAACATTTCTTAGCGAAGCTTTGGCACTTTGAGCGTTTCTTTCTATCTATCTATCTATCTAGCCGCCTACGTCTGGGTGCTCTCATGATCGCCTCCTTAACTTGGTTGTAGACCAAAATTGGCATGGGAGGGTAAGAGGATTTGACAAATATGACTGTCGGGTCATGACGTGAATAACGTGAAAATCCTGTCGCTTACGTCGTCAAACCCTTTCCTCCAGACACGGGTGGCACATGCCCGTTTACCACGGGCCATGGTAAGCAGGTATGCCCCACAGGCTATGGCAGTTTATATCTACCCAGGAACGGCGAGAACAGATATTAGTAACTTAAATGCGAGTGCGTTAAGAAAAACCGACATCGGCAGCGTTGACCCGATGAATGTAAAGAATGAAAATTAGGACCGCAGCAGGAATCGAACCCAAGCATTCTGCGTGGCAATCAGGTATTCTACCACAGAGCCACGCCAAGTCTATAAACTGGTTTGGAAAAACAGTCTACGCAGGCGTAATGTTGGTGCAAAGTCAATTGTGGTTGTGGTGCTGGGTATCTAATTTTGCAAGAAAGCAATAAACTACATGATACTCCCACGATGTGTACTCCTACTATACAGGCGTCATATCAGATTAACGTCTGTGGTTTCAGTGTTGGCTCCGCTTTTATAGCAGTCTAAAAAACATTACATTTGTATTCCTATGATTCAGCAAGCTATATTGAAGCATTGCTCGACCCCGGAGGAATACATCAACGATAGTTACGTATGATCTTCACATCATCGCACCGTAAAGTGCACTTAGTCCGCCAGAATGACGCAGTGTCATCTTCATTTCTTACGAGGCTGGGCGATGGCCTCATGCTGACCGAGGATGATACCAAATTGACTGAGAGCCGCTTTGTAGACCAGGCTACGTAGGTCACATACGCCCAGATAGTCTGCGAACACGACAAGCGCCATCCACTGATGGACTACCTAGCACTATCCAGGCCTACCAGCCTTGACGGCCTATACCTCACCAACGCGAACGGTGACTTCAGGTTCCGACATGTCGCCGGCTCTATCAACAGACAATTTGTCGACGAAATGACCGAGGCATCCACGATTTCCAACAGTTCTACTATACATCCTATATCACTATGCACATGGACCCCTCATCACCTCGATCACGACCGAATCGAATAACAAGTCATGACCAGCTGCTAGTGCTCACTGACCACGGTGATGATGACCTTGTTCAAGAACTGTCAAGAACTTCTTCCACACATGCACACGGGTTTGTGAAACGTGCGTGCGTTCTCCATCATAAGGGACAAGTATAAGCACTGCATATCAGCTTACCGCTTCTGGTGTTGGTAATACCCACGTTGCCGTTGGCAGCGTTACCCAACTGTAAGCAACTGGTTATATAACACATATGCGGCTCTTCAACATATATAAAATTTATACAAATGTTTAGCGTCATTTCGTAACGTTTCGCTCAGTGAAAAAATTAAGCCACAGTCACCTTCCCGCCGCATATGCTTCGCATAACATCGACTCCCGCGGTACATGGGATCTGCCGAATTTTTTTTGAGGACTTTTTTCAGCAACCCATGTTTCGCCCACCTCTGCAATATTCAAATTACCCGTAAGGACTGAAATTTTTTTTCTTGCAGAAATACTGTAGCAGAGATAATAGTGCACGAAAATGATTGCCCAAAATTTTTTAGAACATAATCTGAGAGGGTACAGCGCAATGTCTGGAACGTTTGGCATGGAATAAATTTTTTTCGATCGGGGGCGGAAGGGGTGGGGAGGGTTGAACCACCCTTTATGTATGTTCGTGCGTGCGTTTGTATGTGTGCGTGTATGGAAAATTGAAAAATTTCGGGAAAGCTTGAACCCCCGCCCACCCTCTGGCTATGCCTCTGTCATCCAGGGAGTTTGCTGTTATCTTTGTTTTGTCAGAAATGAAATTATTAACGCGGTGCATGCACATGTTTTTAAACTTATTCCAAAGGCTAATAACATTATCACCATGAAAAGGTGCTCATACAAAAGTCAAGGCAGTCCAACACACTCTCGTTTCTGGCGCGCGAGAAGTCTTTAACAGTAACCTCATTGCATCGACTGATGCTACGTGACTGCAGTGGACAAGAAAAATGCGCCATTTAATGATCATAGCTACCTGGTTCAATAGATTCAGAAAGATCACCGATTCTTTGAATGGCAATCTGAGTAATCTCTCAGCCTCTTCTCCCCCTCCCTTCCTTTAAGCGAGAGATTGGCTCATACACGCTGCAGAGGTATTCATTATAAAGAAAACGCCGCTGTTGAGCTTTTAAACATGGTATGTACCCACAACTTGAGATGTGCCTATACTATTAGGTTATATGAATACACGCAATGATAAAAATCATCAGTGATATAGAAAGATAAAGAACTAAAACGTTGCGTAATATGTAAAAAAGACAGTGTCACGAAGAAATTGATTAAGGTAAGTTCTAAAATTGCTGGGGCACCTATATATTTTTGGTCACGGCCTATGATCCATATCAGCCGCATACGAGTATATAGGCGCAGACGTGTGTTGGAAGTAGAAGGAAACAGAATATTCGAAAGCTTTCTCGTTTTCTTTTTCATATCGTTTGCAGCTCTAATATTACCTCTGCAGCTAAAATAAGTAACTGAAATACACTGCTTCAATTATCTTGGTTATGCCCCGTCCATTTCAATAGACGTAAAAGCCGTAGTTGACCTGTCACTATCATCAGCTCGAGCAGCTTGAGACGAGGCCTTGATCGCCAGCAAGCTGCTGTGTTCTGCCCGACATACTTGAACGTAAGCATACTCCTTTTTTTTCCATGCCTTACATGCTGGTGCTGTCAGGCGTTGAGAGTCTCAGCTCTCGTAAGAGTCTCGGCTTTAGTGATGAAGCAGCAATCAACGTGTGGCCACACGAAAAAAAAAGAGACGGTGACGCAGCGTGGTCGGGATGGCATCATCCTCTTGTAGTTCTCGAGAGACAAGCTTTGAGATTATGCCTAGGTCTTCCTAAATTTGTTGCAATAAAGGTCCTGTATATGGAAGCTAGACTCCCCTCACTTGCTACCCGGTTAAATTGTTAGCAGTACAGGCATTTCTAAGGCTGTATGAATCCTCCGTTAGACGTTCCGAAACAGTTTTAATTGCACGTCCTGACTTGTATTTTGGATTATATTGGCCGCGATTTCATAAGCCCCAAATTTTAGTTATAGAAAGCCTTCTTGACAAAATAAACGTTCAAATTAATGATCTGTGTATAATCAGTAATAGTAACAACTCTATTAAAATACAGTTTGATGACATTTTTCCAAAAAATGCAAAACTAATGTCATACCGACTATTAAACGATATATTAAGTGATTACCTGGAGCATATGCCAATTAAGACAGTGATAGCGACGGATGCTTCCCAAAATGAAGAAAAATGTGGAATTGGGATTTTCTCTCCTACTCTAGACTGGTCGTTTTCACTTCGCCTTCCAGATTTTGTGCCCATCTTTGTAGCAGAATTTTTAGCCATCAGTCTAGCCTTACGTAAATTAGAAGCATCAATAAGCTCCGCAATAATTTTGACGGACTCACTATCAGTATGTTCCTCCCTCACTGCAAACGAGGACTCGTATGTTTTGGATGCGTTCAAATCATTAGTTCCACTGCACATAAAGTTCATCAAATTAGTGTAGGTTCCTGGGCATAAGGGCATATTTATGAATGAAATGGCAGACGCGCTAGCCAGGTCATCATTGAATGGCCCGGTAATTCAGGTATTGCCCGCATCCAAATTCATTACAGGTGCTAGATTTAGGAGGAAAATGATGTTAGAAGAATTTTCCGCACCGTCATTAACGACCATATTAGAATTCCAGCATTTAAATCATCAGTGGAATAGTAAAGTATGTCAATCACGAGCAATAGAAGTCGCAATCACAAGACTACGTTGTCAAACTCCCTATCTAAATTTTTATCTACACAGAGCTGGTCTGGCAGCATCGCCTAATTGTCCTTTTTGCGGAATACATGAGACAACGAAGCACTTTCTCATTTCCTGCAAGAGGTACTCTACCTTGCGCAAAAATACCTTAGGTGTTGTTTTCCGTCTGCTTAGATTAGAATTAAATGAACAAAATGTACTGTCTTTCGGGGCTTTTTCTCTGGGCCACAGTGACGGGAAGATTGCTGATGCATTGCAGGAGTTTCTTAAAGGTTCAAAAAGATTTAGATTGTAAAATTTACCTTTCCAAAATATTATTTCTATTTTTCCCCAAAATTATCGGTTTTATTGATTCAATTCTATTCTATATTATTATTAGTAGTATAATTTTAACTCTAATTATTTATACTTCTTTCGTATTAATTAAACAAAGTTTGAACTTTAATTTCAATTTTTCCTTTAAAAACTAACCGGTTCTTGGCCAATCCCCCAGTGTGGGTATGAGCCATAGCTTCCAGGCTCTACTCTACTCTACTCATGGGGAACACTGGTCTAGCTCATTGTATACCTTAGGGGCCGAAATCAGAATGGTTTTCATTGCGATACCAATTATATGGACAGTCCAGGCGCATTTTTGCCGTCGGCGTCGCCGTAATGTTCCGTTAAAGTCTAAATCGATAACATTGCCCCACGCGTCGTGTGTTCTGTGCACGAGTGAAAGCTGCCGACGATCGCGGCTCGAGCAGAGGAAACGAGCCAACCGTCTCCGTCGCGCGAAAGGCGCATGGAGTGGGGCCAGAGCGGGGAGGAGGGGCTGTGTGGCTCCGGCAATGAGTGCGCACTTTAACCTGCGGGGCGTGGTCACCCGTGGTCGCGCGCGGCATCTTTACATGGCATCAGCAAACGGCTCATGTCTTTGTACGTGTTGTGTTCACATTTCAAAATTCGCGTTGAAGCCATAGACAGCATGAAGGTCGCTGCGCTCGCTGCAGCGGCCGCGTTTCCTTACGCCAGCGTTTTATTGAGCAACGCCAGGTCTCGTGCTAAAGGAGTGACCTGCTAGGCTTACTTCGTGTAACATTGCAATTTGTTGCTATCGCAATAATTTCTTCGCCCTTGCGGCGAAACTGACTTTTTTCGTTCTAAACTTTGTTTGTCCATGGCTCGTTGCCTTCTCTAACAATATATCCATCACTCCATTAGGATTTGCTTGAATTTTCTCTTCCGAAAACCTTTAGCGTATAGGAATTTTTGTGAATACGTATCCTCGTTCATAATAGGCGCTTTTTGCAAAATTTGACAGTCGCGTTCACTAATAAATAGTACATCCATTCAGCGTTAGGATTAGTGCGGATATTTTGCTACGGAAAATGCTGGCCTAAGAGCTTTGTTGTAAATACCGGCAGTAGTTAGCTCCCTCGCCGCTAGCTTTTGATAACAAAAGTACAGATAGCGCCAAATTTTTGCGGATAGCGGGACCTGAGGAAAAAAAAAACGTTTTCGCAGCCTGGGCATGCAGCCTCAGATTACCAGCCTGCATTATACACAGCGTATAGGGCAGATGTCCCAAGTTCACCTCAGTTACCGGGCCGCAGTCATGAAACTTCCGCATTCTCCCGCAAGGGCAGGGACAGTGAAGAAGATTGAAGAAGGGGGGTGGAGTGGAGTTCGAACAAAGTGTCAGCTAAGCCATTTGAAAGAATGCAGTGCCAATGACGTTTATTTTCGCAACAATACAACGTAATAATATGAAGGGGCGGGCGAAAAAAGCTGTCATTTAGACAGCATGACAAAGTCTCAGGCCCCCTCACTGGCAATCACAGCAGTGATATAGCAACAGTACATCAACACAATTGAGGAATACATATTGCAATGATTATACAGGAGTACAATGAAATACAGTGTAATTTTGCACAAAAATGCAATCCTTTGCAGAAACACAAAAAGCACAAAATATTAACATTGTTCAAATATATTTTTGCCCAATGTAGAGCACGTACAAAACACAAAACTTATAAAGGAAAAGCACAAAAAAAAAGATGTTTTCAAAGAACATCTGTTTTTGGGTCAATATAACTGCGAATAGTTTTAAAGGCCATCTTCTCCAATCGAAGCCCTTCAGTAACTAATCTGTAATAATCTGGGTAGGTTATTTCCAAGTATTTGTTGTCCATATGTTGTACTTACTGTTGGTATTTTCCAGTATTACTTTTTCTGTGTTTCATATACGTGTGGTGGTGTTATTTTGTAATCAGGAAAGGTGCTTAAGAAAATCCGATCTAGTTTTTAACTCTTGTTTATATGCTCTACACAATCGGTAATCATACGAACTTGTAACTGGCAGCACCCTATATTTTAAGAAATATCCACGTGCATGAAAGTGGCTTGGGACATTTGCAATTACACTTAAGAACTTTTTTTCGTATGGCATGCATAATGTGAAGAGTTGCGTGAGTCGTAGTGCCCAAATTAAGTGACACAAATTAAGTGACACAAATTAAGCGGAGATTGAAAGAAACTGTTGAACATTAGCATCCTAAAGTTTTGTGGCAGAATATGGCGATTGCGGTAAACAATGCCAATTACTTGTGATAGCTTGGTTGCTAAGCAATCGACTCGTGTGTACCAGCATAAGGTTTCCTGAAAGACGACGCCCAATGTTTTAAAGCTGGATACGAGAGCGGTGGGCGACGATTTTAGTAGTATATCTTTATTAGCCACAATATTTTTTAAATCTTTACTGCGAAATAACATAGGTTTTGTTTTGTTTGTATTTAATTTAAAAATGTTTTGACATGCCCATTCATCTTAACTTACGTAAGGTTATATTGGCGTCATCGATTAATTCAGCAACCGAATTTCCTACCAAAAAGATGCTAGCATCATCAGCGTAAACTATAAACTTTGCCGCAAGATTTCTGTTAATAATGTCATTAATGTAGAGATGAACCTTGTGGCACACCGGAAGACACGGCGAGGGGACTAGAGAGGTCCTGATTTACGTCGACTGTCTGGATACGATGCTGTCGGTAAGATATAATGAGGTGTGCTGCTCGGCTGCGGCAGCCATAGCGCAAAAGTTTCTGAATTAAAAGGGCGTATAAGGTCAAATGCTTCAGTGAAGTTCACAAAAATTACTAAGTCTGATTTACTTTCGTCAAGTGCAGTTAATGTTAATTCTTTCTGAGCTAATAACTCAAATTCAGTGCTAAGACCTTTGCGGAAACAAAACCGGAACGGAGTTATGAAGTTATGTTTTTGTTCAAATTCAGTAAACCGATTGAAAATGATACTTTCAAGAAATTTGGAAGACACCGGAAGGATGGATATAGGGCGATAGTTGCCCATGTCATTTTTATGACCTTTTTTTATGTGACACCGTCACACGAGCGGCTTGCATTTCACGAGGAAAGACTGCCTGGTTAAGACAGAGGTTGTTTGCGTGTGTGTGCGTGTGTGTACTGCGTTTTTTGCGCGGTTGCAGATTAACAACGACAAGTGCATAATTTCAGTAATCGAAGTTCGAGAAAAGGAGACTCCTGGTGGTGACAGGACCATGCTTCGTTTGCTGGCTGTGTCGTTTTTTGTGCTCTTCTACTCCGTGCCAACGCAGTGTACTACAAGGTAAGCCACACATTGTTTCATTCTACCGTTGCTCAAAGATGTATACCGTGTCAGCAAACAAAAAATGATCCCGAAGAAAGCACTAAATTTTCAAAACTGTTTCAATTAGTTCGCCGCTGTCAAAAAAAGGAAAAAAAAAGTGAGCGCACAGGAACCTCCCTAGTCCGTAGACATGTGCGTTAAGCTATCAGTCTCTGTAAGACACAATCTAATGAAACCAACAGGCAATGAAGCCAAGGAAAGTATAGGAAACATTATTTGTATTCCTTAGCTGTAGACTAACGAAAAATTCGTAAACAGGGGGTGCGCTGGAGCCGAAGTTTCGACAAGCGGGCTCGTTTTCTTCAAGGCTGCAACTAGGCTGCAATTAAATTGCAGCCTTGAAGAAGACAAGTCCATTTGTCGAAACGTCGCCTCCAGCACACCCCCTGTTTGCGAATTTTTCATCACAAGCTTTCGTCTTCCCCCGACTCCTGCCTTTTTCTTGATTTTAACGGTACACTGTAAACCTTTTCACACCCATATGGGTGTTTCAATCACTGAAACACCCTTGGTACACCCTTATTTCTGACAATTTTTTATTCAAAGGGTGTAAATACCACACAAACGCCCTTTGCACGCCCTTATTTGAAATAAGGGTGCATGAAGGGGATATGTTCAAATATAACACCCTAAATAACTGGTAGGGTGTGGGGTGTTTCTTGAAATGTTACACCTATACAGTTTTGTGAAGGTGGTCGTTTTCACATGAACTTAATCAAATCTGTAATTACAACATTCAATATTATGCAACTTTAGACTAAAAAATGTGCTTGGCCAAGTGATAGCTACAATATGATAATGTCTGCGTACCTTGTGATGCAGCCATGAAATGTGAAGAGTTGAAGAAAAATGACGCATCGCTTGACCCACAAGGGTTGTTCGTAATTCACTGACTATATAAGCGCCACGCTTTCTATTAGGGTATGTGTTAACGGGTCTGTATACATACGCGGCTGTAGTGACTTGTTCATCTTATGGGTTGTATGCGTATGAGTGAATTCTGTATTGAATTGAGTGAGTGTGTACTATAGGTTGTATATGTATGAATGAATTGTGTATTGAATTAAGTGAGTGTGTGCTACATGTCTCGCATACCAGTTAACGTGCGCTATCAATATAATGTATGTAAATCCTCTGCATCAGCCTTCTGTTGTCGCCGTTTCTCTCTTAATGGAGCGAGGGTCACGCGATTTTTTAAGAGTGTGAATTATAGCTATAGTTCTACCCTGGAAGAACTAGCTATGTGATTTGATTTATAGTGCTCCAGAAGAAAAGGAGGAAAGGGGGCGGGTGTAACCGCTTTAATTATATTTTTGAAAGCGACCCGCCATGGTGGCCTAGTTATGGTGCTCGAATGCTGACCCGCAGTTCGCGGGATCGAATCCCGGCCGCGGGGGCCGCATTTTCGATGAAAGCAAAAATGTTTGAGGCCCGTGTACTTTGATTTAGGTGCACCCCAGGTGGTCGAAATTTCCGGAGCCCTCCACTACGGCGTCTCTTATAATCATACCGTGGTTTTGGTACGTTAAATCCCAACAATCATTATTATTAAATTATTTTTGGAAGGGTGTTAGGGCGTATATTGGCTTAAACACCCCATTTCACTTTTGCCATAAGGGTGTAGTTTTCATATTACACCCTTGAAAATTGATGCATAAAGGGTGTAAGTCCGTGAAGAACGCCCATAAGAAGGGTGTAATCCTGCCTGTTACGCCCTTTCCGTGGGGTGTAAGGGTGTGAGTTATAGACACCAAAAACACCTATATGGGTGTAATATGGTTTACAGTGTAGAGTAGTAATTATAGACATAAACGGAAGGAAATTAAAGTGACTGAAAAAGCGACATTTCCGCCGGTCGGGACCGAACCTAGGACCTTTGCAGTGCCGTAGCCACTGGAAAGGTCCTAGGTTCAAAACCCCCTCCCCGAAAATTTTCAATTTTGCGTGCGTATGTATACACGCACACATACAAACGCACAAACGCACGCACGAACATACATAAAGTATGGTTGAACCCCCCCCCCCCTTAAAAAATTTCTGGTTACGCTACTGGACCTTCGGATAACGCGTGCGATGCTCTACCAATAGGAGATATTCAAAATGTACATCGCCATCTGTCGACAAGCCCGTAAGCTCGATCCGCCATGTTTTGTTGGGCGCGAAAGCGAAACCAGTGGCACATCGCAGCCTCTCAGGGGCTGGCTGCTGGTTCTTTTATCTTCGTTCTGCGATGACTTCCAAATGCTTCGAGTGCTGTTCAGACAACGAGGCAGCTGTGACAATGCTGAGAACAAGGTAACACTAATTTTAATCGAATGTATAGTTACCTAAATGATGAAAGAGAAAGTACCGACGCAAACTTGTTTCGTCAGTGAGATCGGAACTGCGCTTTTGTTCAGAAATGACCGGCGGGCGCAAAAGCGCTGTTCAACCTCAGTTCTTATTTCTTCGTGCAATTTGGTTGCTCGCCTGCAACATAAGCTAGACTCGCAGAATGATATTACGATATACGCATTTTAAAACAGACGGCCCACGTCGCACACGAGCGAGAGAGCATGACTGATCAACATTAGCTTGTGGGTGTTGTAGATTGACGAAAGCGATGATTTACGTATATAAACGTCTGCAAGCAGTACCACAGACGCTGTTGCGCTCGTCCGCGTTAAAATCCGCTGCACGAGACTCGATCGGCGCAAAGGCCGTAACAGGCATCTCTATACAAGCTTCGCTAGGCAGTGTGCGGCGAAGTACTGTATGCCGCGTCTGCCTTTCGCTTTGCACCCGCTTAGCTCTCCCATTTTATTTTTTCTTTTGCTTTCTTGAGTAAGCGTGCGCTGCGAACACGTTGAAGCTAAGAGTTACGGAGCCCATACAGTAGGTGGAACTGTTCGGTAGATTATTGCACTCGTATTTCCGCTGATCGCGGGCCCTGGTCTCCTGTTCTCAATAGCGCACGGTAATGCAACACCGCCGTCGGATGCGAAAGTAAACAGCGCAATACAAAAAAAAAAGATGTCAAGGAACGCACACGTATAGCGTTCAAGAAAACCAGAACAACACTAAATTCGCGCGACGTATTACAACCAAAAGGCATTATAAACAACCAGTGTGCAGTAAAAGAGCATTATACGTACTGAGCCCGCTATATTTATATACAGTTGACATGCGCGCGATCAGTATTTTTCTTTGGTTTGGGGCGCACCATTCACGCACATGTACTACATGCCTTGTTTCTTTCGAGAAAACTATGAAACACGCTATTGCGCAGGGTGTATACAGATACCTGTTGCTAAAGAAATGAGCGGAGGAAAGCAGCACATCGTTGCACAGGTCGCGCAGAAACAACGTCGTTTCGAAATGCGACGCGTGTTTATAATCACAGTGGGGAGTACAACGGAGATGTATTGCAGTGCAAGATTGTCTTAGAAGTTTGACAGTCACACCTCCTTTGCGACGAACGCTTTTATTGAACGCCTACCTCAGATCGGAAGCGCACGCCACTAGAGAACAGCAGTCAGGCTTTGCGAAGCGGTGCGCCTCTTGTAGCTGCCGTCCGGATGGGTTTTTAAGCGAGCAGAACTCGGATATTGCGTTTTCGTCGATTTGTGGCAGCACACAGAGGTCCGCTGACCGTTCGGCGCTGGATGTCGAAAGAAACAACTGCATTTTCTTGGTCCGAAAGCTCCGCCAACGAATGCTGCTCAATCTCTCCGTGGCACAGCCGACGATGCCGCGACTGTGCTCAGAAAAACATGGCGGGCGCGCCCGATGTTGCCGGAGCACCAAGTATTGTGAATATCCCCTACTGGGTTACGGCGGCCACTCTCCCTTGGGTACTGTGCATGTAAAACAGGAAGTCGGGGGCGTAGCCAGAAATTTATTTCGCATAGTGGGGAATGGGGGGGTTCAACTACCCTATATGTATACATATTTGTGCGCGTGTTTATATCTGTGCGTGTATATATACACGCTAAAAATTGAAAAACTTTGTGTAGGGGGGGGGGTATGTACGATGACTCATCGATATGCATTCAACGCGTTTGACCCGTAGATCAAATTTCGACGACCGGTGGCCGTGCTTACCGCTATCGTTTTACATTGTGTTTGTTTTGCTGGGTGAAAGTTTACCCGACAGAAAGTTCAAATTGTTACTTACGCTTTGGTTGCTGCATTCTTCACCGTCGCAACAACGTTACAGTATGCTTAACGAACACACTGTCCCCGATTATAAATTGTAGCACGTGTTTACCATAAAGGAATGATTGAAAAGGGAATTAGTGAGCGTGCGTCATTAGTAACATATTTCTATTTCACGTGGAAATAACGTATGCCCATCTCTTGGACTATTTCATCTGAACGAGTATAATTTGGCTTAATTGCCGGCGCCCCAAAGCAGCACCAAAAAAGAACATTAAGATGAAAAGCAATATCTTATTATACCACACGTAATTCTAAAGGACATGCAACCATGCACCATCGAAACAAGAAACTTGTGAATTTGCAGTGGAAAGCCGTGCGTTGAAGTGACTGAGTTAGGGACAGATAGCACATACATTTCTAGCATGTTTGGACGATTCGTATGCATGCCACTCCTCATAAGAAACAGCCGTGGATCGCCTTAGCGAAATCCTAGCTTATTCACAAGAGTTGTTGGTTTGCGTGCATCAAGGCGAAACAACGCGAACGACGGGACAATTGAAGAACACACATGAAAAGGCGCTGACTATGAGCTGTTTTGTGAATTGAGTTGATAGTCAGCTCCTCGACCTGTGTGTTCTTCCGCTGCCTCCCTTTGTTCGTGCTGCTTCACCATAACCTAGCTTATTCGTTTCTTCGTTCTTTGTTGCTACAGCAGCTCTCAGTCGTGCGAAACAAACCAATGCACCGAGGACTGCGCAGTTCGCCACGGATACCCGATAAACTTCACCGTGGTCGGGACATGCGAGAACGACACGTGCCGGTGCTCGTACTACAGTTGTGAGTGTTCCATACATGCGCTGACTCGAAGCTTAAAGACACTTCTCCTGCACGCACATAAGACATTACACTCCTGAGGTTCCATATTATAATAATACTGAGGTCAAATAGAACATATTGTAGAAAAACTGGCTGAAGAGTTATGCAGTCGTCGTAAATCTGCGGCACCAGATCAGGACATGCATTCGAAAAATAGCTCCTACGCTAGAAATATTTTAAAATAGAAATCTGAGTCAGTTTCGACGCTGTCCGTATAATTCGCAGGGAGGACTAGGCAATTGTAAAAAAAAACATTTACGAATGAAAAGTTTTGTGAATTTGACCGTCAAATATAACCCTCGTAGGGAAACATAAATGAATGTGTAAGTAGAAACAGCAGGCGCCGCATTTTCAAAGCTTTGCGTTCGTAAATGTTCTTCGATATTGGCCAGTCGCTTTAGCCAATGTGCAGATCAAGATTGGCTAGAATTTATTCTTTCGAATAGTTCTATGGAATTGATAACTTATTGTGGATACGAGCCTATAGTGCCGGAGGTGGAATCCATGGCTTCCACACGACCCATGGGATGTCTGGACAAAAATGTTGCGAATACATTATGCCACTAAAAAGGCTATTCGCGAAGGCGTTGCAGGAGGTCTTGAGACTAGCCAACCTGGCCGTGTATTGATTGAAAAAAAGAGTTACGTTAAAATTGTTCGTGGGAGCGTATGCCTATGTGTTGAGTCGCTGCACTAACCAAATTCTTTCTTGTGGTATACGTGGTGATCTTGCATGGCGCTGTGCTAACGAGTGATATATTCATGTGGATTTATTTGAAACAGCGCTGTTTAAGATTCTTTAACGTTCTCACTGCACGCCACGCCGTGCGCTTTGAGTAACGCACGTTATCAGCTACACGGCAGTCAGTGATCGCAACAGTCGGAACGGTAATAACATGACGTGGCTATATCCCGCGCGATGCCTCCGTGTGCTCAGAATTAGCCATGGACATGCACGCGTGCGAGCAAAGCACAGCCTATATAGACGGTTTCAAATTTGCGATAGTAGCAGCGGCCGTTGTGCCCCAAGAAACCTCCGGTCAGTTTATTTATCGATCTGTAACACCGAAGCGGAAAGTGTGTTTTTAAGTTGTCTCAGAGTAAGGAAAGTCTCTTTTCAAACTTTCAGATAAAACGGAGGCGCATAAAAGTCAAGGGTAATAATCTTCTGTAGCGTAGAAGAATATTAATTTGAAATACTTGGTCAAGCACAGCCAGAAAAGTGCTGCTCGTCAAGGCTTTCCCCTCCGCTAATGCTATAGTAGGACGTCGGAAAAAACGGGAAGCCGTCGAGGGCCTGTGTTTGTAATACAAACATTGCAAGTGTCTACAGCCATATATTCTGAATTCTACTATTTATCACCTACTCCTGTGCAGACTGCGAAGAGAAAGCCTGCGCTGAAGTCTGTCTCAAGGACTACGGTCACAAGAAAAACATGACATCATTGTGCAAAGGCAGAATGTGCTACTGCTACTGGCACAACAGTAAGTCTCTTTTCTACTTACACGCTTTATGCACTGTTTTACGTACACATACACGTACAGCTGGCATGCATACACGTTATTGCTCGAGAGCGGGATAGACCTGATCGGTTAATCACCACACATAATGCCGAGGAATTAAAAGCGCGAGTACTATAGCGTAAAACTACGCTGTTCTGTTTCTGTTTTATCCTACCTGACGTCAAATATAGGTCACCGCCGAGGTAAGCACTGGGGGGAACCAGCAATTTCTTTTGAATAGCCAAATAAAGCGCTCATTTTGTTTAGAAGATGACCCTTTTTTTCGTTTGAAAAGAAATGGCTTTGGCCGCTCTGAGAAGATCTGCTTGTCCACCTGGCTCTCGGCTTCTGCGCGTTAGACTCTTGTCAAGTCGAGGGCGCAGAAGTCGAGAGGGCTTTAGTGTGGCGAGCCCGTGGAGCAAAAGCGAAGCACTGCAGCTGAAGGATGAGTGTTGCGCCTGCATCTCCGATTGGTCCGCTTGCCCTTGCTTATTATGGGGCAGCTTGCAACAAAACGTTGGAGTTCGCAAAACGACGTCTTATACGCGCATAAGGGGCTCGACAGCGTTCTTATACCACGCAAAATATTCATAATGGGCAAATAAATCCATTATCACCGGCAGATACACGTATAACCATCGTCAAGAATATCGCCAGACATACGCCTTTTATTCCTTTTTAAACGGGGCACTCTTCTTGGGCTACTTAGAAAATGTTTTCAAGTTTTTGTTTCGCATATTAACGTGCTGTTCAATGTGTACACATCGCTTTGGCGTCGTGAGTTCTCATGGTTATGTGACGTGGCGCGACATGAGATGTTGGTGCTGCCCGGAAAATTCGTACCAATAGTGAAATACTAAGTCTAGCAAAGATGCAGAATAAAAAAAATAATTAATTCTCTCTTGTTCTACATATTCATTCATTTTGTAAATTTCATTGTGCGATGCGTCGTCTTCCACCGCTTTCGTTGCGTCACGTTACAGGAAACAACAGTGGGCATGGCGCGGGAGGTTTCAACCAATTGCGGAGCACTAATGGCGGATACGGAATAGAAACGGAATAGTTTTCGGTTATACCGACCAAGGCTTCTCTCGCTGTGTTGCATGTGATTAAGACGATGAAGTATGGACGTTGCCACGTATGAGTGATCGCTTCGAATAATCAGTGCCGTATGGTACATCCGCCTGACACAAGAGGACTCGCATTATATTTGTTACCGCGTTCTGTACCTGGCAACAAAACAGCTTTTCATGTATAAAGGGAACAAGCTCAAAGTAAACGTTGTTACCAACATGCATTTAGAATGAATATCAGCACATTTCGCATGGTCAGTGTAGACAGCAGTACCGTTCACTGTTCGAGGCTTACGAATCTATCATTTGAGACAGTATGAGTTTTTATTCTGGTTTATGCATTCAACCTTTTATTCTAATTTACCTATTTAAAGATACCTTTCAGGCCCTTACATGCATTGCGTAAAGGAGGAAAGTACAGTACAAAGATTACTATAACATGTCGAATATTGAGAAAACATGAGGAAGCAACAAACAAAAATATGGGAATGAAAGCAATTAAAACGTGTAAGGGTAACAAATGCACTAATATAATGTAATATTGTGTTACAATGTACACAAGAAACAAACCAAACAGACAAAAAAAATCAGTCTCGCTGCAAGGGCGAAGCAATGAATGCGATAGCAGCAAATTAGAATGTTATATGAAGTAAGGCTAGCAGCTAACTCTTCTGGATCCGATCTCGCGTTATTCAACAAAACGCTGGTTTAAAGGGGCCATGGCACCCAATTTTTGATCATAATCTGTGCAAATGTTATGCTTTCGTGTTAAAAAAACAACACTGACTTATTGTATTTGTTCTTTGAACTACGTACAACACCATTCAAATATTGTAATCCGGTTTCACCTGCTGTTCTCTTTCTTTTGCCCGCGCTCGCAGAATGCGTGCAGACTGAATGTGTGCCTCTGTGCGAGGAGCGACACCCGGACAAGGAAATGATCGACGTGTTTTGCAAGAATGACGTCTGTGTCTGCAAGTGGCTCGAAGGTAATTCCAGAAAGTGCAACGGAAACGTAGAAAAGCCAGAACTGGTTTCATGGTGCGCCGTTGTGTATTTCATTTCATTTCATTTCATTTCATTTCATTTGGGCATTTTCACAAAATGCCCACGAAGGGGGCAAAAAAAGAGTGTGTCTCATATATAAAAAAACAAAAAACACACAAAAAAACACAGTGCACTGCGTGCGAGGCGGCGGTCTGAAGACACAGTGAAGAGATGATAGCATAGAATGTGCACGCATGCAGAGACGCTTCCAGCCGATTATTCTGACCGCCGCCCTAAATGAGTCGGTGCAGCGTAGCTCGTGAATGGTTCATTCAGTTTTCACTGCAATGCTGTTCGATTACCAGAAGTCTTATTTGTGCTCAGATATCTCGAACACCCGGTGCAGTGGCACATTTTAAGGCCGCGTAAGCACATGGAATCACGAAAGTGGTTTACGTGAACAGACTGTGCTGTGTCGATAAGAACACATCGGGCCTCCCTACTTAGAAGGCAGACGAACTCTTAGTATCTGGCATGGTTCGTATTCCTCTTTTATTCTTTTCTGTACCTTGGGTGTTGAACCTTCCTCGATATTTCAGCATGACACTAAAGGGAACAACAACAACAACAACAACAACAACAACACTGTGCTGAAGCAATATGTATAATCTACTTGTTACTTTTTGCTTCTGTTGACTGCTGCTGCCGCTGATGACAATGAGTGGCTTGTAGTTGTGGATGGTGCTAAATCTTGAGCCTTGCTATGAAAAAAACAAAACAAACAAAACAAGAAGTAGGAAGCTATAGCTGCTACACTATTGTACATATGTGCCCCAGTAAATCTCTGCATTTACATTGTCTATCCTGCAGCTTCTTAAGTCCCTGCAAATAAAGTCTTCCGTGTTCTGGTTCAATCAGCTTTAGTTGCCTGCACAACCCTCGCAAATTCTTTCTTTCTTTCTTTCTTTCTTTCTTTCTTTCTTTCTTTCTTTCTTTCTTTCTTTCTTTCTTTCTTTCTTTCTTTCTTTCTTTCTTTCTTTCTTTCTTTCCTTCTTTCTTTCTTTCTTTCTTTCTTTCTTTCTTTCTTTCTTTCTTTCTTTCTTTCTTTCTTCGTTTGTTTGTTTGAGTGTGTGGGAAGAAAGCAATGTTAAGCAGTCGTAAGGGGCTCGGGCGAGCGAATACGGTGCGTGGGGGCTCACTTGAAAGCCTAGCAATCTTCGCGTGCGTGTTTTTGTTGTTGTTAACGTCTTTCAAAACTGAAATTGGCTAGTACACAAAAGCCAGAATTATAGCTCGCAAGAGGACCTTTCCGCCTTTCTGACACTATATCTGCCTTGCAGGGGTGGCAATAACCTCAAAGCCAGGCGCGGCTCCTGTGGGTGCCCTTGAGGTCGAGATGGAGCATCCGCTTATCGGAAGTCGCGCGATCTTCGTCGATGTGGAGAGTCGCGAGGTCAAGAAAAAGGCGGCCGCTTCGTGACTCACACAGAGTCCGGCTTTCGCTCGCGAGCCCAGATTCATCCGAGTGAACTAACTTCGCTGTCAATAATAATAAAAAAAGACAACTTTCTTCTTACGGTGCTCGCTTTCAACCTCTCGGAGTAAGGCCACTCAATGCCTGCCTCTGCAAAAAAAAGAATATATATATATATATATATATATATATATATATATATATATATATATATATATATATATATATATATATATATATATATATATATATATATATATATATATATATATATATATATTGCTACGGTATGAGCCGGGTCAGGGTATGAGCCACGAGAGAAGAGGAAGAAGAGGTTCAGCTGCCGCTTCTTTGCCACGGAGTCCCCAAAACACTCCTTTACTTCGGACACGAAGCGATCCCACGTCGTGAGGATGTCCTCATGGTTCTCATACCATGTTAGTGCCGTGTCCGTCAAGAAAAACACCACGTTAGTCAGCTGAGTTGCCGCGTCCCAACGGTAGTAATTGCTCACCCGTTTGTAGTGTGTGAGCCACTCGTCCACGTCCTCGCCAGATTTGCCTCCGAAGGTACGAGGCTCTATCAGATGCTGACGCTGCCAAGGGCCAGCTGCGACCGAAGTAGGTAGCAAAGGTGCTGCTGGAACTGGTGCTGTCGCTGCAGCTGCGTAGTTCCGGGTTCCGTCTTCACCACGAGACATGTCGACCTCCAGTGGTAACGGGGGAAGTCCAGCAATGCGGCGGCTTCGGCGTAGATCAGGCGGTTGCAGAACCGTGTTGCTTGATTCGATACCCAGCACCTCCACCACAAAACTGTTACGGTTCGATTGAGGTTAACTGTGTTTATTTACAGATGAAGTCAGGCAATGATAGGTGGTGATGGCGTCCATAAGTAGAAGCAGCTGAACCTCTTCTTCCTCTTCTCTCGTGGCTCATACCCTGACCCGGCTCATACCGTAGCAATATATATATCAGTTGCAATAAATATCAGTTGGAAGTAGCGCTCTGTGTGTCGTCTTCTTGTTCCTGTCTTCGTACGCTTAACGGTTTCATAATGTCAGTATACCAACTAGCTCGGACCCAGCCTTTTGATTTAAAAAAAAAGAACGCCACGCCTGCGCAGAACACGCAGCAAACCCACAGCGAAAGCTGGAGATGGCTTATCGCTCAGGGTATTTACTACATACGTGCTCGACTCTGTAATCCCGCGCGTATGTAAACTTTCCAGCTTGCCGTTAAAGGGACCGACAACCGCTCAGAACATGAAATGAGATAACCCCACTAATAGAAGGGTTGTTTATTGTCCACAAGTGTTGAAGATTGGGCGAGTTGGGTCGTCGTACTTGAACTGGTATAGCGCATTACGGGGAAGAAGAAACGGCCGAGCAGACCGACACAAGAGGACAGAGCGCTGATTGTACTGTCTTCAACGAACCCTGTTTTTCGCATTAAAATGCGGATTTATATTTCTATTTCTTCACTGGTGGATGGATGCTATGAGCGTACCCTTTATAACGGGGTGGTGACAAGTGTGCCACCATGCTCGAGAAATATATATATATATATATATATATATATATATATATATATATATATATATATATATATATATATATATATATATATATATATATATTCCTTTTTCGCAATGTTGGCCTAATGTCTCTACTTCAATTAACTCTATCTTACTATACAGGAAAAAAGAAATGTAAATTCTCAGCCCAGTTCTCTGCCCTTTACGGCAGAAAGTCCTTATTTTTTTTTTCGAATATTTATTTTTGTCCTTTATCTCTAATTTTCTGCCACCAATACTCTAATCGTCTCTTAATTATTTCAATCGCGGGTGTGTTCAGCTTTCCATTGTTGTCCCTAAAACCCAAGGCTTCACGAAGGCTCGTGTCCAAACGTACACCTGGGTGGATATCCACATTCAATCAGAACATGCTTTGTTTGTTTGTTTGTTTGTAGCCTACCAATTTTGGCACATACCCACTCTGGGGGATTGACCAAGAACTATTGTAGCCTATGGATGATAGTTACATTAATGTTTACCTCGCTATCACTAAAGTAGAAAAAATTACGGAGATAAAGAGCAATAAAATTACAAAGGGTACTATAGCCTATGGATGATAATTACAGTAATTACAAAAAAGGAAATAAGTGCTATTATAATAACGGAAGTTTGAAATTTTAAGCCGACCAGACAGCTGAGTTTACCTGACCCGACCAAATTCGACTCTATGACTTACCTTTAATCACATTTTATAATTATGTCGCGAGTATTTTTCCAGTATTTCTTAAAGTAGACATTATGTTGGAATACGTTTAGTGGCTAGAATGAAATTACATACAGCATCAAAAATTTCTCTATGACAATGTCCCAAAACAGAGGCACCGAAATTTAGAACATTTTCGGCAGTTAAACTTAAACCAATCGTCGACAACGGAATAACCAGCAGTCTTTTCCTGATTATTGAATAGTTGCGACATGACATGCTCCGCCGTTTCCTTATCTTCTCCGCAGCACGTGCATTGTTCTTCTTCTTTACTGAATCTCGCTTTATAACTACGCGTTCTAAGGCAACCCGATCTCGCCTCAAACAGTAAAGCGTCTCCCTCCTTATTTCATTTTTTCCCTCTCGTTAGTTACTCAAAGCCGGTTTTTTCTCCATAGCTGCCGTCCAGTAAATCCTCTCCGCCTCTCTGACTTTCCGCTTAACGCTCTTTGTTGACATATTGCTTACACTACCAGCTGTATATTTACTAGTGAGCCTCCTAGTTCTTTTTCTCCACTGTGTGTCCACGCTCTTACTATGCAAATACCGGAACAGGTTCTCTGCTTAGCCTTTCTTCGAACCTTATTTTGCTCTGAGCTTCCCTCGCCTCAAAACCTGCCCATCCCATATCGCCCTTTACAGCCTCATTTGTCGCCTTCCCGTGAGCACCCAACGCGAGGCGTCACACAGTCCTTTGATTTATATCCATTCCCGATTGCACCTCTGCCCTCATGCACACCACTGAGTTCCCAAAAGTAAACCCCGGAACCATTACACCTTTCCTCAGACCTCGAAGCACCTCGTACCTATTGTATCCCCACAACGCTCTGTGCTTCATTATTGCAGCATTCCTCTTTCCTCTTGCCTCCGAGGCTTTTTCCTGTACCTCCATGTACCTGTAACCCTCATTTATCCATACTCCGAGGTACTCAAAATTACTTCTGGCGCCTCTGGCGGCAAAAAAGTTAACGTGCACATGTACCTATCACGTGACCTTTTACTGGTGTACGCTATTAATTCTCTCTATGTTATCGTTGAAATACAGCACACTTTTTATTATAATCTTTTCTAACGCAAAACGTGAAGATATGCATTTGTTTGCACTTGGCAGAACAGTGGCGCCGCCTACGCTTGACGTATGACCCGACGCTCATTTGCGGCACCATAGCTCATTAGCGGCAGCATGAACGTTGTTAGCTGAGGGCCTAGCAACACCTGCCGACGTGTTGGATAAGTACGGAGAGTGCCTCGCGGCCGCCGAGATTACCTGCGGTGACGCGTTGCCGGAACTAATCGCGGAGGCCACGAGCGTGTAGCTCGCGAGACGGTAAAGAGATTTCACGTGACGACGAACGTTAGGAAAACTTATTCTACCTGCTTTTTATATTCGAAAACGGTCGAAAATGTCAATATGAAGGTGGTTAACCACAGTTTCACCCACTCCTGTCAAAGCAAAACCTTGAGCATAATGCGAGGAGGGTTATCGGCATCGCTATCGCTTCACAGCGTTGCTAGAGGACGTCTACGTACAGTTCAGGGGCTTTTCAGATGGCAAAATACTGCTAATAAAATAACCACGTGCTTTTCAGATTAACCGCTGCAGCTAGAAACACTACGAAGGGCGAGCTTTCTATTGCGCCGTAAAAAACTGGGTCGAGAAAAATCGGTTGTCGGTCCCTTTAAGGGTACACTCCATGCACGTTATGCTGACGTCAGCGGCAACCCGTGAGCTACCGTTTTCTTCTTGATTAAAATACAGATAGCTCCAAAATTACGCCCCCATTACTCTTATAAAGAGAAGCTTTGCGTTTGTGCCTTGGACGTCCTAAGTTTGTTGCAGATGACGTTCTGTATATGGAAACGTGAATACCATGCTTGCGAAGCAGGTTGAAAATTCTTACAGCACATGCATGTCTAAAGATTTACGATTTTCCTTTGAGGTGACCAATATATGCTTTCAATAATGATCCCAGTTCAATTATTTTAATACATGTTGGTCGCGACTACATACCACTCGGCAGGCCCGTAGCCAGGGGGGGGGGGGGGGGGGGCTAGGGGTCCGGCTCCCCTCCGAAATTCTGGTGACGTAGGTGCTTTTACCAAAAATACCTCATAAAATAGGCGTTTTTCTCAAATCGTTAAAGTTTTCAGCAAGTGCCCCCCCCCCCCCCCCCCACCCCGAAAAAAATTCCTGGCTACTGGCATGCCACTCGGATTATATTCGCACAAGCACAGCTAGAATCACTGAATGCACTGGTTGGTTCAAACCTTCACTTAGAATTCGATGATGTTTTTCCATAGAAATGCGAAGCATGCCATTGCAAGCTGATAAAACTCAAGACCATGTGATGCGCCCGACTCTTGGTCGATCACCCTGAGTGGGTAGGTGCCAATCATCCCATCATCATTATCATCATCATCATCATCACTAGCTGCTGCATCGTGGATATTGTCACGTGGTCATGACGTCGACGAAGACAACAGTCAGCACGTCCGAGATGAAACTGTTTATTTGGCCGAACTTGTGGCCGAGAAACTGAGAACTAGAACTACAGCAATACACGCTGTACAATGATAGCGGCGAACAGGGCGTCGTCCGTCGATCAACTGACAAGCGATCAAGCGCGTCGGCTTTTATACAGGCGCTATTGAACTTTCCAGCAATATCGCTGGTGGCGGCGTTATCTCTAGACAAAACTGGAACATTCGCGTGCGGGGCGCAATCTTAACAAACCGATCTACTACAATCGCGACGCTTCTAGAACACTACTTCGCGGACAGCGTCGAGCGTTGATAACCGTCCCTGCCGGTCAAACCCGAATACATCAAAACAAGACAAAAAGTGGGCGTGGCATTGCCCCCCTCTGAAAAAGCATCGTCCCGATGCTTATGAAAGAGCATAGCAGAGAAAACAAAACAAAACAAAACAAAACAAGTGCATACACAAATAAATTACAATAACGAAGGAAAAAATAGAGTCCCCAGGCTCGCTAACGCGCAAAAAACGGCTTAAGGCGCACGACATGGACGACTTCAGGTCGCGCACGGCGCCGCTGAGAGTTCGTAATGCCGTCAGGGGCAACCTCATAGTCGAGTGCGCCGAGGCGTCGAAGTACCCTGTACGGTCCGAAGTATCGTCGAAGAAGCTTCTCACTAAGTCCTCGTCGGCGTATTGGCGTCCATACCCATACACGGTCACCGGGTTGGTATTCCATGTGGCGTCGTCGAAGGTTGTAGCGGCGGCTGTCAGTCGTCTGCTGGTTCTTTATCCGTAGGCGGGCGAGCTGTCGTGCTTCTTCGGCGCGCTGTAGGTAGGTGGTCACGTCGATGTTTTCCTCGTCGGTCACGTTTGGTAGCATGGCGTCGAGCGTCGTTGCCGGGCTCCGTCCGTAGACCAACTTGTATGGCGTCATCTGCGTCGTTTCCTGTACGGCCGTGTTGTACGCGAAGGTCACGTACGGAAGGATGGCGTCCCACGTCTTGTGTTCGACGTCGACGTACATGGCCAGCATGTCGGCGATGGTCTTATTTAGACGCTCGGTGAGGCCGTTGGTCTGTGGGTGGTACGCGGTGGTGCGGCGATGGCTTGTGTGGCTGTATTCCAAGATCGCCTGAGTTAGGTCAGCCGTGAACGCCGTACCTCTGTCGGTGATGAGAACCTCTGGGGCGCCGTGTCGAAGGACGATGCTCTCAACGAAGAACTTGGCTACCTCAGCGGCATTGCCTTTGGGCAGGGCTTTTGTTTCGGCGTAGCGGGTGAGGTAGTCGGTAGCCACGACGATCAATTTATTTCCGCAAGTCGACGTTGGGAACGGCCCCAGGAGGTCCATCCCGATCTGCTGGAATGGTCGCCGAGGAGGCTCGATCGGCTGAAGGAAGCCTGCTGGTCTTGTGGGCGGTGTCTTCCGTCGCTGACAGTCTCGGCACGTCCTTACGTAGCGAGTGACGTCGGCGGCAAGGCGCGGCCAGTAGTACTTTTCTTGTACTCGTGCGAGCGTTCGGGAAAGTCCGAGGTGTCCAGCCGTCGGGTCGTCGTGCAGGGCATGCAAAATTTCTGGTCGCAGTCCTGAAGGTACAACGATAAGGTAGCTGGCTCGGGCCGGAGAGAAGTTCTTCTTTACGAGGACGTTGTTTTTCAAAGAAAATGATGCCAATCCTCGCCTGAATACTTTTGGGACAACGATGGTCCTGCCCTCCAGGTATTCCACTAGACCCTTCAGTTCAGGGTCGGCTCGCTGTCGTTCGGCGAAGTCTTCGGTACTTATGGCTGCCAAGAAGCTGTCATCATACTGGTCGTCGGGCGTTGGTGGGTCGACGGGGGCACGAGACAAGCAGTCGGCGTCGGAGTGTTTCCTTCCGGACTTGTACACGACAGTAATGTCAGATTCTTGAAGTCTCAGGCTCCACCGTGCGAGGCGACCTGAAGGGTCCTTCAAGTTAGCTAGCCAACACAAGGCGTGATGGTCGCTCACAACTTTGAAGGGCCTGCCGTAGAGATAGGGGCGAAACTTTGACGTAGCCCAGATGATGGCGAGGCACTCCTTTTCTGTTGTGGAATAGTTGACCTCTGCTTTAGACAGCGACCGGCTAGCATAACTGATAACCCTTTCCAGTCCGCCCACCCGCTGCACAAGGACGGCGCCGAGTCCTATGCTGCTTGCATCGGTGTGAATCTCCGTATCGGCGTATTCGTCGAAATGCGCAAGTATCGGAGGTGTCTGCAGGCATCGTTTCAGTTCATGAAATGCTTCGACTTGCGCTGTTTGCCACCTGAATTCGACGTCGGTCTTCGTGAGCTGCGTTAGTGGCTCGGCGATCCGTGAAAAGTCTTTGACAAAGCGTCTGTAATAGGCGCACAAGCCGATAAATCGGCGCACGGCCTTCTTGTCGGTGGGTGGCGGGAAAGCGGCGATGGCAGCTGTTTTCTGCGGGTCTGGGAGCACTCCAGTCTTGCTGATCACGTGACCCAGAAACAAGAGCTCCTCGTACGCGAAGCGGCACTTTTCTGACTTGAGGGTGAGCCCGGAGTTCTTGATTGCTTGAAGTACGGATTGAAGTCGCTGGAGGTGTTCGTCGAAGTTCGAGGAATACACAACGACGTCGTCCAAGTAAACAAGGCAAGTCTGCCACTTCAAGCCAGCTAATACAGTATCCATGACTCGTTGGAAAGTCGCAGGTGCCGAGCAAAGACCGAAGGGCATGACCTTGAACTCGAACAGGCCGTCCGGCGTTATAAAGGCGGTCTTTTCTCGGTCTCTCTCGTCGACTTCAATTTGCCAGTAGCCGGTCTTGAGGTCCATCGACGAAAACTAATTCGCGTTGTGGAGTCGATCCAGGGTGTCGTCTATCCGTGGGAGAGGGTATACGTCCTTCTTTGTGATTTTGTTCAGGCGACGATAATCGACGCAGAAACGTAGGGTCCCATCCTTCTTCTTCACTAACACCACGGGAGACGCCCACGGGCTGTTGGACGGCTGGATGATGTCGTCGCGTAGCATTTCATCGACCTGTTTCTTAACGGCCTCCCGTTCCCGCGACGAAACCCGGTAGGGACTCTGACGGAGTGGTCGAGCATTTTCTTCTGTTATGATGCGGTGCTTAGCAAGGGGCGTTTGTCGGACCCGTGACGACGACGAGAAACAGTCCCTGTATTCCTGCAGAAGGCGTCGAAGCTGTTGCTGTTGGCGAGCGGGAAGACTTGGGTTTACGTCGAAGGGTGGCTCAGGGATCGTCGTCGTAGCCTCGTCAGAATCTGAAAAGGCAAACGCATCGCTGACGGCCAAGATTTCTTCGATGCATGCAATCGTCGTGCCCCTGCTCAGGTGTCTGTATTCCTGGCTGAAATTCGTTAGCATCACGCTTCCTTTCCCTTCATACAGCCGAGCAATGCCTCTTGCGACGCAAATGTCACGGTCTAGCAGCAAACCCTGATCGCTCTCGATGACACCTTCGATGCATTCAGCCGTTTCGGTGCCGACGGGAATTATGATGCTGGATCTAGGAGGAATGGTGACTTGATCCTCGAGCACGTTCAGGGCATGTTGACATGGGTTCGTATCCGGTGGTGTCGCTTTCTCCGACGATAGGGTTATCGACTTGGTTCTTAAGTCGATGACGGCGCCGTGGTCACTTAGGAAGTCCATTCCAAGTATCACATCCCTGGAGCAGTTTTGTAGGATTACAAAGCTCGCAGGATAAGTCCGGTTGTTGATAGTGACTCTCGCCGTGCAGACACCAATCGGCGTTATTAGATGGCCTCCAGCGGTACGGATCTCGGGGCCTTCCCAAGCAGTCCTAACTTTCTTCAACTTTGCTGCGAACGGCCCACTGATGACGGAATAGTCGGCTCCAGTATCGACGAGAGCGCTGACGTTGTGGCCGTCGATCAGAACGTCGAGGTCGCTAGTCCGCCGTCTTGCGTTGCGGTTACGTCGCGGCGTCGGGTCACGGCTACGTCGGTTTGCACCGCTGATTCCGCGTTGCGTCGTCAGGTCTGCTTCCGGTCGCAAAGTTTCGTCTTCAGGACGTCGTTCGGCGTGCGGCGGGGGCTGGGAACTTCGTCGCGGCGTCGTCGTCGACGGCGGAGGATCTTCAGCATTTCGTCGTTCAGCAACCGCACCTCCATCGGTTGCTGCCCTTAGTTTTCCAGATACGGGCTAGGCGACCGGCCCCGGTTTGGGCCACTGTACTGCCGGCGGTGCGGTGACATGTAACGGCCAGGCGACGGCGAGCGGGAAGGTCGTCGTTCTTGCCATTGTGTTCCGGTGAGGTAGTCGTCGATGTCGCGAGGCCGTTCGCCTGGCTGCGGGCGCGGCGCGTTGACGGCGAATCCGCGTAGCCCCATCTGACGGTACTGGCAGCGGCGGTACGTGTGGCCGGCCTCCCCGCAGTGGTAGCAGAGCGGGCGGTTGTCAGGGGCACGCCAGACATCGGTCTTCCTCGGGGTGTAGCGCTGGCCGACAGGTTGGCGGTAGGGCGTCGGTGGTGACGGCGGCGTCTGGCCGACAGGTGGACGGTAGGGCGTTGGTGGCGGCGGCGGCGTCTGGCGACGGTACTGCGGCGGTGTGTCGTCTTGGCGTGGGCGTGGAGGAGGAGCATGACGGCGGGCTGCAGCAGCATAGCTCATAGCTTGCGGCTGCGGCTCTACTAGCTGAGGCGCACCGAGTGAATGCTGGATCTCCTGGCGCACGACGTCGGCGATGGAATCTACTTGAGGTTGCGACGAAGGTAGAAGTTTTCGCAGCTCCTCTTGCACGATTGCTCGAATCATCTCACGCAGGTCGGCGGATCCTAGCGCTTGAACGTCGGCGTAGCTTGTGGTCGAGAAGCTGCGGTTGTATTGCCGTGTTCGCATCTCAAGCGTTTTCTCGATCGTTGTTGCTTCGGAGACAAATTCTTGGACGGTATTCGGCGGATTCCTCATAAGGCCAGCGAAGAGCTGTTCCTTTACTCCTCGCATGAGGAAACGAACCTTCTTTTCTTCAGGCATGTTGGGGTCAGCGTGGCGGAACAGCCGGGTCATTTCTTCCGCGAAGATTGTCACGTTTTCGTTCGGGAGCTGAACCCGTGTCTCCAGCAAGGTTGCGGCCCTTTCCTTTCGAACGACGCTCGTGAACGTCTCCAAAAAAGTACTGCGGAAGAGATCCCAGGTTCGAAGCGTGGACTCCCGGTTCTCGAGACATGTCCTTGCTGCTTCTTCCAGGTAGAAGTACACGTGGCGCAGCTTGTCGTCGGCGTTCCAGTTGTTAAATGTTGCGACCCTTTCGAACGTCTCCAGCCAGGTTTCGGGGTCTTCACATGGCGAACCACGAAATGTCGGCGGCTCCCTGGGCGGCTGCATCACTATCGCGGCAGGGTTCGCTGCGGCCGTCATCGTGCCTGATGTTCTTGTCGCCGTGGCTTTTGGCTTATCCGGTAGGGGTCCGTATTGGGGGGGTAGTCCTTCCTGCCGGCGGCTGGTTCGAGGATCCGGGTTGTCCTTAGAGTCGTCGTCTTCGCGGTTTGGGCTTGGGTCAGCGCTCCGCGGTGGCGTCCGGATCATGAAGCAGCACCTCCACCAGATGTCACGTGGTCGTGACGTCGACGAAGACAACAGTCAGCACGTCCGAGATGAAACTGTTTATTTGGCCGAACTTGTGGCCGAGAAACTGAGAACTAGAACTACAGCAATACACGCTGTACAATGATAGCGGCGAACAGGGCGTCGTCCGTCGATCAACTGACAAGCGATCAAGCGCGTCGGCTTTTATACAGGCGCTATCGAACTTTCCAGCAATATCGCTGGTGGCGGCGTTATCTCTAGACAAAACTGGAACATTCGCGTGCGGGGCGCAATCTTAACAAACCGATCTACTACAATCGCGACGCTTCTAGAACACTACTTCGCGGACAGCGTCGAGCGTTGATAACCGTCCCTGCCGGTCAAACCCGAATACATCAAAACAAGACAAGAAGTGGGCGTGGCAATATGTGCCACAAGCCTCCAAGTGAACAAAAGCAATGACGACGTTGAGGAAAAGAATACCAGTAGTACCTCTTCGAAAGCTCGGCCTGGAATTATCAGAACCGGTTATCCTTTTATTCTTGAGGCAACAAGTCCGGGACACAGCCACAGGAATGTTTTCTTCCCCAATGAGAAATTTATCATTGAGACTTAAAGAATATCTTGCTAAACTATACCGACTTTAAATATTTTATTACTGACAATTGGCACTTTAAATAAATATTTTTTAATATAGCGTTAGAAGAGGTACTTGGGCTAGCTGGTTGGAATTTATGATGCAAGAACAACAGCGCTAAGAAAGAGAACGACTAAGAAAGACATGGCACAGACGCTGATTACTCTCAACTGAAAATTTATTCGAAGGCACATGAACAAACTTATAAAGCTGCTGACCTAGTCACATGACAAACCATTGCCTCTGCGCAGCAGAGTAAACAGGGTCAATACAAATAAAAATACCGAATCATGTCAAAGAGGGACACGTGTGTCATAAAGTCCCCCCCCCCCGTCAAAAAAGTGAAATCAACGACAAGCAATAACATACACCCCCTGCCCCCGCATGATATTGGCACCCTATAGACAACAGAAGATTTGCAACGAACATATCTATTATTTTTCTTTTCTTATCCGGACAAAACGTACAGGTCTCACGCAAACCAGAAGTTCTTTTATGCAAACGGGAGCAAATTGAGGACAGTTTATTGGGAGCGGATGGGACAACACACACCTTATACCTACTTGTCACATTCTTCAAGCACTGAGAAAACTTATGCACTGAGGGGACCACCACCGGTCTCTTTTCATTACGCACGCGCTCTTTTTTCTTACATGTCAGATTCACTCCTTTGACCAACTTAAGTTTTGACAGGTTCTAAAAATTTCCGTATCACGACACGACATAGGTCAGCGCCTGTATTGTGTGTTTCTTGGTCCTTGTCTTTTTTACCTCTACTGTTCTTGCACATTAACTATAACATCTAGGAATGATACGCTACAGAAAATAATGGAAAAAAAAATCAACCCACTACTCGGCCAATCCCTTGCATGGGGTATGAGCCATGCTCAATAGAGACCAACAACAATGGCCTCGTTGACTGAGCGGTCAAGGCGGCCGGTGGCCTTCGGCTATGCGTTTTACATTGAGCCTCGGCAGCAGCAGCCCCCGACCACCGGAAAAGAGGGAATCCCTCGCTCTACAGCGCGCTGCCTTAGACAATTACGCCATGCGCCAGTCGTTATTAAGCATACTAGCGGCAGAACAAAAACGCACGCGGCGTTGGGTCAAACGCACTGAACGCCACCCGTGTCGAAATTAATATTATGCGCGCCGCGGGCATGCAGCATCGTTGCCCGCGTTGCGTTTGGGTCATATCGCTGGCGACCCACGCTAGTTTACCATTTTTAGCTTGTAGCGCCGCGCCACTCATCGCCAGTCGGCCAGGGGGAAAAAATGGCCCCAACTCCCCGAAGGGAATCGTGAGGAAATGCGAAAGCATTTCTTGCGCCGAGAGTACACGGCGTAGTAATTTTAACGGCGTAAAGCTGGACACATCGACGCGCTCAAGTATCTCACGCTTCCTACGTGCGTTCGTAATCACCTCAGGGATGTTGCCACCGCCTTCAATGCAGCACAAACGCGTTTAGAACGCGCTGTTTTCAGGCTGTGCCAAAGCAGCACAAACGCTACAAACGCGTTTCAAACGCACTGTATTGAGGCGGTGGCGCAGGGAGGAGAGAGAGCGAACGGCGAGAGAAGGAGCGGTGAAGCACTGCACCTACCCTCTCCTACACTCTCTCCACACACGCGGGAGTTCCGCCGAACCTCCGCGATGCGAGCGCCCTCACACGCCAGAGCGCGCTCCTCCTCTCCACTCACTCTCCGCTACTCCGCCCGCACCACCTGCTCCGGTTGCTAGGGGCGAGGATAAGCGCGCGCGCCCGCAGCTGTTGCTATGGGAGAGGGAGTGAGAGCGGAGAGGCGCGCGGACAACGCCGGATGCCTCACATAACCCGACTAAGAAATGCATTCGCATTTAAAAGGAGCGCCACGTGGCTCATGGTGGCGCGAGCTAGTGGGAGCACTTTGGCTATCTTGCAGGCTTATGCTACAGGAGGGAAGGAACGAGACGGCTGAACCAGAATCACAGATGTGTGAGTCACCAGAATCGACGCCAGCAGGGAACGCGAGCCGTGGCTTCACGTGCCACTGCCAAGCGCAGTCTTTCTTTTGTTCTGTTGAGGTCGCGCGCTCTCCAGTTTTGTTCGCCGCCCAGAGGAGGGCGCTACAGGGTCTTGGGAGATAAAGCCCCTTGATCTAGAAAGTAGCGACACTCTCCTCCGCGCGCGCGTTTTCCTCCTCAATGCTCCTCGGATTTCTCCCCTCCCCTGGCCGGTGCGCTGCGCACGGCACGCTGAACCCTCCACTGGCTCGCCGCAGCCGCATTGGAATCACTGCGCGCGCTTTTTTAATCGGCCCCTTGAAGCATTAAATGAGAACCTGTCTCCTAAGCAACAGTCTAGACGAAAGTGGGCTTCCGATAGAACAAAGTGACACATATATTTTTTAAGACGCTTCGATAAATACAAACAGGAGCTTCGAAAATAAAAAATGAGTATACCAACTGGCGGCTGAGCGGTTTACCTCTCCGTCGCCGCCTCGGCTGTCCGTAACGCGGAGGTGTATTAAGCGCATAAAATGTAACCAGCATAAAGTACAGGCGAGAATTTTTTTCTTAATTGTGGTCTTGATGAGCTCAAAGAAGGCACCCAAGAAGCAATGTGGTGGTTTACTTGAATTGGTCCAAATGAGTGGGCCGGAAGCCTTTTTGTCTCAATGCCGCTGTCAGACACGCACACACGTACGCACACGATACAGGCACGCAGGCACACACACACGCTCATAAACACGTGATAAAGACACGCACATAGATACACACGCGATGCAGACACGCACGCACATAGATACACACGCGATACAGGCACGCACGCACATACACACGCGCGTACATGCGTGATACAGACACACGTGCGTGCACATGCGAACAGACACGCACGCACTTACATACACGTGCGCATACACACGCGATATAGACACACACGCACATACGTACATATGCACGCGCATACAGACGCGATACAGACGCGCACGCACATACATGCAGACGCGATACAGACAGGCACGCACTTACATACAAACATACACTCGCGATGCAGACACGCGCGCACATACATACATACACATGCGCATATACACGCGATACACGCACGCACATAAATACACACGCGATACGGACACGCAGGCACATACATACACAGCGATACAGACACACACGCACATACACAGCGATACAGAGACGCACGCGCATGCACAAGTGATACAGACACGCACGCACATACATGCACACATGCATGCACATGCTATACATGCACACACGCACATACATACACACGCGATACAGGCACGCACGAACATACATACACGCGCGCGTAAACACACAAACGCATGCACGCGCAGGCGCACACATACACACACTTACGTGCATACATGCACGAACACCGCGAAGACACATACACAAACGCATGCACATGCACTCACACGTTAACACGTGCGCACACGCACATACAAACACGCATACACCTGCACACACACCCGTACACACACGCCTGGAGGGTCGACGCCTGGAGGGTTCATGGCGTCCGTGAGCAGCTGAAAGCGCACGAAGTTTGCTTGCGCTCGCTTCTCGTGACGTAAGGGTCACCTGACCGGGAGGTATCGCGCGTCGCAGCCATTCAGAGTTGCGGATGCGCCGGCTCCGCGTAAGAGAGGGTGAAGAAAGAGGAGGTTGACGGCGCGGCGAGGGTGAGGCGGTGTGGATAAAGGAGCGCCGCTACTTTCCAAAATCAAGGGACTTTATTGGGAGAAGGCGAGCGCTGGAGTCCGAGAGGCTACCGAGAGTGGTCCCCTAGCTCCTTGGATCCCCAATTCTAAAACTCTCTAGTGTTTTGCCGGAGTTGGGATGTGCGCCTCCGACTTGTACTTTGACATACAGGGCGTAGTCGCCCGTGCTCGCACGCTTATCTCTTGAAGGCGAGGTTTGTACATCTTGTGCCTTCGAAGGTCACTTCGCTCGCTGCAGCGGCTGCGTTTGCGAAAAAAGTGAGCTGCTAGCTAGAATAACCAAAGTAGGGGCTAGTTGAAGTTACAACTGTGACATTTCGCGCTCTTCCTGTTTATACCTGTGCGTTCTTTTCATGCATCCTTCTTTGTGTTTCAACAGAGCGCTGCAAGTGTCGAGTCGTGACAGTTATTAGTTCGCACTCGCCCTGTGTGTGTTCTTCTCCTGCGTCCTTTGTGCTTGAACAGCGCGCAGCAAGTTTCGAGCTGCTTGCCGTTATTTGTGCGACGTTCCAATTTGTTGCTATCGCATTCATTGCTTCGCCCTTGAGGCGAAACTAACATTTTTTGATGCACTATCAGACCATGGTTGCACTGCCAGCCGTCGACCACTCAGCGAATCGAGACGCCCGCGAAGAGTTGCTGCTTCGATCCTGCCTCGATTTCGCCCCCTTGCTCGACGTGCTTGATAATAAAATGTCCCCTTCTTTAAAGGAGCACTGACAAAAAGAATTGTATGGTATTTTTCTTTTACAATTAGTAGCTAATGACAGCCCGAAACCTCGCTTGCCCTCTCGTGCGATGGTTAATTATTTAGAGAAGCTCTTACAGCGCCCAGTCGCAGTTGCGGCTTCACCCGAGAAAGGCTCAAGCAATGAGGTTCTACAGTAAACACCACTGGTTACATGGTCAACAAAAGAGTGACGCACTCAGCAACACGTGCTCGTGAGCCCCGCTTTGACCGTGCGGCAAAAAACACGTGCAAGGTGCACGGAAGCCAGCACAAATTTGTAACGTAGGTGGCAGTTGGTTGTCAACATGAAGTGCGAGTTGACGTCGACCTCACGAGGTGGTGCGTCCTGCCATCGATTGCGCGCCGTACACTTCAAACGGGACCATAAGTATCTTCCAGGCTATATTAGCGTTTATATTTTGTAGATGCGTGTGTGTCACAGCTCTATCTCAGAAGTCACCACGCCTTCAAGTTATTCTGTCAGTACGCTTTTAATGCGAAGGTATACTATGCCCCACGAAGCAGAAAATCCGGTGAGCGTCCTCTGCTGTCGTCAGACAGTACCAAAATTCACGTGATGAAGTCAACTTCCAATGTCAATTGAAATTGACTTGGCGCGCCTCATTTCTAATCCGATTCAACTAAGAAACCGGTCCGTCACGTAAGACCAATCGCTGTAAAGAAATTATTGCATAAAACATAAAACTTCGAGGACACTTGAGCTTCGCTTTCAAGAGCAGAACGCGATATCACAATCGGGCGCCGTTTGTATCGCCGTATCAACCGCTAGCCCGGCTTCGCTTCTCGGTGGACGCCTCAGCCGTGCCGCAAGGAAAGGAACGTCTGTGAGCGTAACACTGGCCGTTTCAAACTATCTTATACAACGCCTACTGCAAGTACAACTGATGATGATAATGATTATATGCTCTTCCTGGTGGCGCTCACCCACAAAGGGGGATGGGCCAAGAACCGGGTGGTAGGATTGTTAAGGTAGACCTATGAAGCCAAAGGAAACTGAAAATTTAGATTAAAGATAAAGCAACGAATGAATGAAAATGCTCAACGAGCCCACTGCGCCATGCATGTTCCTTCGTCTTGCGAATTGGCGAAGTACTCACTACGCGTCCGTAAGGAAACATGCGCACCTGCACAGCTGCACAATTTGTTGATGATGTTGCTGATAATGATTATTAATCACGCCTGAGCGCTTTCTGATGGGTGGGCCTTTCAACACCCACTCCTTGCACAATTCACATGTTTTGACGCCTGATGCGATTCTTTACACTTCTACCACGCAATACTACACGCGTTAAGGAGACTCTTCGCATTAGACGACATTCGTGCAGGTTTTTTTTTTTATTCCCAAGACAGCGTCGAGGGAGTGCGCAGAGAAACCCTCGAAACTTGCACTCCCCCGCGCAATCCCTCAAAAATGTTTCGAGGGAATGCTGAAAGCACGGTATCAGTTTCCACGGGCATGTCATCCCCGGCCACCGAAGGCCGTATTGGCCGTCATTGGAAAGAATACGCCGAATGGCATAAAGGGTATCCAGGAGAATATCAGCCGCCCTTCAGCCGTGTTGACCTTGGGCAAGTGAAGTAGCTAGGTTGGATACAGGCACCCATTGGGAATTCCGCGCTTCGATTCCTGGTGGGCCCTGACATAAAACACTTACGTGTTACAACGTGGAGGACGATTAAGCTTCATCTTTAAGAGTGCAATACGATAGCATTATCAGGCCCACTTGCCGACGCCTTCTCATTCGCTTACCATGCTTCACTTCTCGGTGGACGCAGTAACTGTGCTTTGTTTTCTTTTGTCGCTTCGGGGAAAGTGGCAACTATGCGAGAGAGAGAGAGAGAGAGAGAGAGAGACAACACTTATTTAAAAAAAAGTTGTTAATTGCGGGTGGGGCCCTTCTTCCAAGGCTACATTGGCTACTCTCTAGGCATTTCCCTTCTTCCGTATGAAACTTAACCAAGACGCCTGCACTACCACTGCTACTGCTATGGCAAGCCTCAACCATCCAACGCATTTCTTCGTTCCTGTGTCTGTATAAAACTGCGCATTCATCGAATTTCGGCGTGTTTTTTAATTTTTTTGTTTACAGTCGCGATAAGGCAACAAGGATACAACGAAAGGGCACGTGTTGCGATTGATGAAGAGAAGCTGAGTAACAATAAATGAACAACCATATGGGAAGAATTTCGAACGGCCTAGCACCTGTTTAGCGACTAACGCTGTCAAACTTGTGCAAGATGCACTGTTGCTCCTACTCCTCTCTTTATCCTCTTTCTTTCTCTACCTCTCTTATAACAAAACTCACACGTACGTAGCGTAGAAAGAACTGAGGTAATACTTGGTTCTGCCGTAGAAGTAAAATTTGCACCTTATCTCTTCGCAAGTCCTGGTGGTGAAAAAAGTTTCACAAAAAGAAAAGTTTTTGAGCCACCCTATATTATAGTTGCCCGGAGCTGCGCGCAGTACTGGAGCTGGACAAATGCCATCTGCAACTGCAAAAACGTTTTAAGAAACACGCGGGCGCTTTTTTTCTGTGGCTTCACGATTTTGTTACGGAGGTGTCTTACAGGCCGGCATCGGTGAAATACATGGACGTGCGCATGGGGGATGGCAGGCGGCTAGATAGAATGATACGTAGATAAAAAACGCTCAAAGTGCCAAAGGTTCGCTAAGAAATGCTTCGCATTCAATAATAATTGTTGGGGTATTACGTCTAAAAATCACGATATGATTATTAGGGACGCCGTAGTGAAGGGCTCCGGAAATTTCGACCACCTGGGGTTCTTTAACGTGCGCCTAAATCTAAGCACACGGGCCTCAAGCATTTCCGCCTCCATTGAAAATGCAGCCGCCGCGGCTGGGACTCGATCCCGCGACCTTCGGGTGAGCAGTCGAGCAGCATGACCATGGCGGGGCCGCTCAACGACTTTTCAGGTAAGGCCGCAACGCAGAACAAGCACGGGAAATAAAAGCTCATGACATTGGACGTCATCGGGAAAAAGAACCCGCACTGCTCGATCGCCTTTGCCGTCTCTTGCCAATCCTGTGCTGTCGCATTAATGCACACAAGAAGACTTAAGTAACCGTCTCCACGCTTACCCAATCTGAGACTAAAAAAATATCATTTCAAATCACCCCTTTC
Organism: Rhipicephalus sanguineus; assembly: GCF_013339695.2. Taxonomy (NCBI): domain Eukaryota; kingdom Metazoa; phylum Arthropoda; class Arachnida; order Ixodida; family Ixodidae; genus Rhipicephalus; species Rhipicephalus sanguineus. Next base: position 56,051,000 of record NC_051176.1, read on the forward strand.
TGCAGTAAGTTAAGTAAAAATTTATTTTCAAACGTGGACTTTCGCATTCACGCCGGCCAACACTGCAGGCATGGCGCCCGTGGAAACTTATCGGTCTTCAACGGGAGGCGAAGGCGGAGGCCGAATATGGATTTTCGCTTGATCAGGCAAGCAAGATTGTGACCCTACTTGCGTTTGCCTTTTGTTACATTCTTGGCAACCTTGCTCCCCTTGACCCGGCGAGATCTTGACGACGAACGGCTTGTTTTCCTCTGCCTAGCCCGCTTTCCACCACGGGTCGATGGAGTATGGCTGCGGGCCCGGCTTCGCCGTTTCCTGCCACTCACGGCACTCGTACTCGCTGCGGTTGAGCTGCTCCTAGAGCGGCGGCGGCGTTTTTTCGCGGCGCTTGAGCTTGCGTGGCGGCGGCTTCTTTTCCTTCGACGGGTGCTATCGGAAGCGGTGGTCAAGCTTACGCGGCTGCGACGTCTTTTCCTCGGATGGGTGCTGTTGGAGGCGGAGGACGAGCTTGCGTGCCGGCGACTTTTCTTACCCTCGGTGCTCTCGGAGGTTGTGGTCAAGCTTGGGTGGCGGCGACCTTTTTTCCTCCTACGGGTACCATCGGAGGTGGTGGTCGAGCTTGCGTGGCGGCGACTTCCTTTCCTCCCATGGGTGCTCTTCGAGGCGATGGTCGAGCTTCGGGGGCGGCGTCTCCTGCGCTTGTGGACACCATGGCCGCTGAGCGAGGAGTTCCTTGAACTTCGGCGGCTTCTTCCCCGCTTAGCCCGATGGCTGCTCCTGCCACGGGAACGGCTCCGTGACCCACGACCGCGCTTCGATGTCTCGGCAGCAGCAGGGTGGCTATCGCTAGAGGAGGAAGCCTTTGGTTTTGTCTTCCTGGTCGCCCTTGCCACCGTTTGCAAAAGCCATATATCGATGGGTGAGGGATGGTAGCAAGTGCGTTCCGGCGCTCTGCAGGCCTGTTGGGTCTTCGCTGAAGCCCTGATGCTGGGGGACTTCTGCGTTTGCGGCGCCGCTGGACGGGAGGATTTCGTCTTTGGCGGAGGCGAGGTCTTAGCAGCCCTCGCACGCGGACGCTTGGTGATGGGATCCTCTTGAGGCGGAGTCCCCCCATCGTCTTGAGAAGCCATCCTACGCGTCGCTCGCCTTGGTTTAGCCGGCGCCTTATCTTTCTCTTCTTCCTCGTTCGACGTCATGGTGATGGTGTCCTCAAAACTCGGACCTCCTCTGGCTCATGCTCCACCGGTTCCCATTCCGTCGCAGTCAGCGTAGGGCTGACTACGAAAGGGGCCCCAGGTCGGTCTTCCGACGGAGAAGCGCCAGAATGGGGAGTACCGGTGACCGTCCTGCGTCGCAGCCACTGTCGTTCTGTGGCCGGTCGAACGGCGCGTGGAGGGCAGAATTTCGTTTTCCTCCGTCGTGCCAACCTTCTCGCGAGGAGAGCTAATATTTAATAACGATCGAAGACTTTATAAGCTTCGCAACAGAAACCGCATAAAGGTAATTATAGTTATTGCTTGAAGTTATATTTTGTGAACCATATTTATTATTACCGTGTCTTTCAGGGCGAGATATAAGGATATAATAGTGTACCGATGAGTTTTGCAATCGCACGTGTCCGCTTAGAGAAGTTGCAGTGCAGTTTCAACACCATACTGTAATTACGTTTTACAGCTTGAGAAAGGAACAACTGCTGTTACAAATATAAAGAGCGTCCGATCAGTATTTGCGAAATTATTGTTTTCTTCAGCTCTTGCAATGCAAGTTATAGGGTAAGGTGTATACCCACAGCTCTAATACTACCTTATGGTAGCGAACAGGCTGATTATATCTCGTACTGTTATCCTTGCCATTGCCGGTCAGTAGTGACCGGCATTTGTTAACCTCTCTTCGCTTTGAACCCGTGGAGGTGCACGTCCCGAACTGGGGCTTGGATTTCAACTTTCGCTTCAGTCCCAAAAGCACAGACTCCTCGCTGAATCTCCTTCGGGGGTTGCCGAAATCATTCGTAAGCATAGAGATTTATTGCGGAAACTCCATGGCCTTCTCAGGAACGTCGTCGTTCGGCGCCACCAGCACGGAGTCTCTCATCATCTTTCGAGCGCTCGTCAGCCCCCGGAACGGCCCCACGGAAGGTGTAGCCGCGACCATCGAAAGCCGTGTTTAACCTTAAATTTTAGCCAAGTCCGACTTTTCCTACCGCGCACCATGTCTGCTTCATCTCGTTCGGGAGAAAGCTTCTATTTCTCCACCAAGAAATATGTCAACAGCGCCTTGCTAGATCCTCCTTTTACATTTGTTTTGTACTGGCGGTGCGACGCAACAACGAGGTGTGTTCAAAATGTATCGTGCCATTTTGTTTCCCGCGTAAACCAGTGAAGTGTGGAAGACCTCTTCCGGTGGAGATATAGAGGAGGCATTTATGCTCATGATGATAAATAACTTTATTTTTGATGCAGTGTCCCGGGGAAAGCCCTGGTTTTGCTCTAGCTGGGAGTCTTCGTCGTTCCGGAAAGGAACCCTGTGGATTTCGCTGCCTCCTTGGCGCTAGCGACGAGGCGTCGTCGTTTGTTCAGGTCCTCGGAGTCAAGTTTGGCCATTGAGGTTTTCGCTTCCTTGTCTTGTGACATTCTTTCTTGAGGGCGTCAGACACATGCGTGAATTCTTGTGCGCTCACCGAGAGGATCAATTGCTGGCCGTCGGCCCATGAGTGAGGACGTGTAGTGGGCGCTTGTCGGATTCCGGTAAGTTTTAATATGACGGAGCGATATGTGCGGCGATATCGCATCAAATTTTGGCAAAAATCTGAACGATACCCAAGCGGAAACCACTGGCAAGATGTAATAGGGTTTCTGTGAAGATGTTATGAACAGCTCTCAGATAAAGAAATGGTACAACCGCTTCAACGATGGCCGCACATGAGTGGGCTGCGAAACGTGTTCAGGCAGACCCTTAATAATACTAAATAAGAAAGTCGTTGAGCATGCGAGGACTTTCGTCATAAAGTACCTTCTCCTCAAAGTCCGAGAACTTGCGCACGAGATAGCGGTAAGTATTGGACCGGTACATTCGATTTTCAGTGATGCTGAGGGGCGCAAACGACGGGATAACTGGGCAGCAAAAACTTCGCAGTTCCACCATAATAACGCGTACAACCATTCTGCCCATCTGATTCAGGATTTCTGCACCAAACAAAGAATTCCTATAATTCTTCAGGCTTCCTACTCATCTGACATGGCTTCATGTGACTGTTGGCTGTTTCCCAAGCTGAATATCTGAAAGGAAACTGATTTTAGTTGACAGGAGACATCATGCGGAATGCGACGGGCGGCTGATCACCCCTGCCAGAATATGCACTCCAGAAATGTTTCAAACCATGGGATGATGGCTGGGAGAGGGGTAGGTATTACCGAGGAGACTAACTTGACGGGGATTACGGTATTGTACCTTCTAATCAAGAAATGTATTTCTGCTGACCAAAGTTTCGATACCCTTTGAATACACCTCGTATATGGTTCGGATATATTAAGATTTTGCAAGAGTGGGTATTTAGCCCTGTGGAAACGACACTCGGCTTCTCAGCGTGGGGCCTTAGCTTCGAAATCCAGCACCACTGATGACATTTTCTTTCTCTTGTACATTTATAGCGTTCGTCCTACATGTCAGAGGGACGGACACACAGACAGCCTGCTCGTTGAGTCGGCATAGAAGGTTTTACGCATTTAAAAGCACCTTGCGCTGAAGAGTAAGCAATAGATGGCTTGCACTGACGTCACTGAAACAGACACGTTGGAGCAACAACATGGTGGGACGCGAACTCTGTGATGTCGCGGTAGTGTTATCAGTACATCGCATGCTGGTTCCTTCGCTATTCATGCACAGAGGTCCAAGAAAGTTCCAGCGACGTCCTTATCACACTGAAGAAGGCTAATCGCCGCGTGATTATGCTGCCTGGACATAATCTAAGCCGCCATACTGGAGCCATGTGGAGCCATACTGGAGACATCACGTGGAAGCTATCAATACTTAAAGCTGAGCCAATCTCAAATCATCGGGATGAAGCAAGGCCACGAGCCATTGGCATGCTCACAAATATTTCGCTAATAAAAACGACGAACGTCACGCAGAAAGAGACACCAACCAGTGAAAAACCTGCAACAGAAAGACAGGATTGTAAACCTGCCTGGGAGTAAAAGTAACACAATGATTGTACTGGACCGGACCAACTACAAAACAAAAATGTTATGTATTCTTCCAGGTAAGACTACTCATTTCGTATTGATCCGGGACCCGGCCAAGAAGATACAAATGTGCTTCAAATGTTGTTTTCAGACATTTAAAGATTTACCCCCCCCCCCCTCCACCCCCACCAACATTAATAAGATCAACACAGCACAATAAGATCAACACAAGGCCGTATTGGCCGTCATTGGAAAGAATCTGCCGAATGGCACAAACGGTATCCAAGAGAATCAACTCGCTCAAGCAACAGTTTTAGCCAGGAGAATATCAGCCGAATTGGCATTGGGGAAGTCAGGTAGCTTGGTTGGATACAGGTACCCATAGGGAATTACGCGCTTCGATTCCTGGTGGACCCTGACATAAAAAACTTGCGTGCTAAAACGAGGAGGACCACGAAGCTTCATCTTTAAGAGTGGATTACGATAGCGTTATCGGGCCCACTTCCCAGCGCCTTCTCATTCGCTTGCGATGCTTCGATTCTCGGTGCACGCCGCAACCGTGCCGTGTGGGAAGGGAAGCCTGTGCGCGCTGTAAGCACTCCTAGGGCGCCTGCTTCAAGCACAGCTGCGAAATATCTACAACGCCATAGTTATCCATACAGGGAAGTAGCGGAGTACCGACTGCGCGTCTGTAAGGCGATGCGCGCACCTTGTAACTGCACACTTTGTGCATGTTGTTGATGCTGCTGATGAATTATGCGGAACAACTTTGTAATAATAAAATTCGGCAGATCCCACGCGTTGTGGGAATCGGTTTCATGCGAAGCAGTCAGCGAGTACTTCTATTCTGTACTTTGTGGCTTTCAGCCAAGCGTTACGAGGTGGATCGACGCGTTTTTGTAAGTGTAGTAGTTATGTGCTCATCGTTGGCTTATCATACACGTCGACAACACTGGCGTTTAAAGGGTAACTTATGGTGCGACGTAACGTCACCCCTCACGTTAGAGTACATACGTAAGTATTATCGAAACTAGGTGCACTTTATTGTGCAATCATGTGAATATCACACGTAACTTTCGTTAATGTATTCTACCGGGGTCAAGCAATGCTTTATTATAGCTTGCTGAATCATAGGGATACAAATGTAATGTTTATTAGACTGCTATAAAAGCGGATCGAACACTGGAACAAGAGACGTTAATCTGATATGACGCCTGCATCGTAGGAGTACATATGTAGTGTTTATTGCTTTCTTGTAAAATAAGATATACAGCACCACAACCACAATTGACGTCGCACCGGTATTACGCTTGCATAGGGTGCTTTTCCAAAGCAGTTTCGAGACGTGCCGTGGCTCTGTGGTAAGATATCTGATTATCACGCGGAATACTTGGGTTCAATTCCTGCTGGGATCATTATTCTTATTATTTCCATACGTCGGGTCAACGCTGCCGATGTCGGTATTTCATAACGCTCTCTCATTTAAATTGTCAATGTCTGTTCTCGCCGTTCATGGGTAGATATAAACTGTCAGTCGCCTGTGGCGTATACCCGTACGCCGCGGCCCGTGGTAAATGGGTATGTGCCACACGTGTCTGGAGCAAAGGGTTTGACGACGTACGCGACAAGATTTTCACGTTATTCATGTCATCACCCGACAGTCATATTCGTCAAATCCTGTTACCCTCCCATGCCAATTTTGGTCTGCACCAAGTTAAGGAGGCGATCATTAGAGCACCTAGACGTAGGCGGCTAGATAGATAGATAGATAGATAGATAGATAGATACGTAGATAGAAACGCTCAAAGTGTCAAAGGTTCGCTAAAAAATGCTTCCATTTAATAATAACTGGTGGGGTATTACGTCCCAAAACCACGATATGATTATGAGGGATGCCGTAGTGGAGGGCTCCGGAAATTTGGACCACCTGGGGTTTTTAAATGCGAAGTATTTCTTAGCGAACCTTTGGAACTTTGAGAGTTTCTATCTACGTATCTATCTATCTATCCATCTATCTATCTAGCCGCCTACGTCTGGGTGCTCTCATGATCGCCTCCCTAACTACACCAAAATTGGCATGGGAGGGTAAGAGGATTTGACGAATATGACTGTCGGGTCATGACATGAATAACGCGAAAATCCTGTCGCGTACGTCGTCAAACCCTTTCCTCCAGACACGTGTGGCACATACCCGTTTACCACGGGCCGCGGTGTACGGGTATGCGCCACAGGTGATTGACAGTTTATATCTGCCCAGGAACGGCGAGAACAGACATCGGTAATTTAAATCAGAGAGCGTCAAGAAAAACCGACATCGGCAGCGTTGACCCGACGAATGGAAAGAGTAAGAATTAGGATCCCAGCAGGAATCGAACCCAAGCATTCTGCGTGGCAATCAGGTATTCTACCATAGAGCCACGCGAGGTCTGTAAACTGGTTTGGAAAAACAGCCTATGCAGATGTAATGTCGGTGCAACGTCACTTGTGTTTGTGGTGCCGGCTATTTAATTTTACAAGAAAGCAATAAACACTACATATGTACTCCTGTGATACAGTCGTCATATCAGATCAATGTCTGTGGTTCCAGTGGCGGCTCAGCTTTTATAGCAGTCAGCTAAGCATTACATTTGTATTCCTATGATGCAGCAAGCTATATTGAAGCACTTCTCGACCCCGGATGAATACATTAACGAAAGTTACGTGTGATATTCACATGATTGCACAATAAATTTACTTAGTTTCGATAATACTGATATATGTACTCTAACGTGAGGGATGACGTTACGTCGAACCATTAGTTACCTTTTAAACGCCATCGTTGTCAACGTGCCTGGTTAGCCCACGATGTGCACATAGATACTCCATTTACAAAAACACGTCAATCCACCTCGTAAGGCTTGGCTCAAAGCCATAAAGCACAGCATAGAAGTACTCGTTGACTGCTTCGCATGAAACCGGTTCCCACAACGCGTGGGATCTGCCAAATTTTTTAACGCGCGCTTAAATCTAAGCACACGGGCCTCAAGCATTTCCGCCTCCATCGAAAGTGCAGCCGCCGCGGCCGAGATTCGATCCCGCGACCTTCGGGTCAACAGTAGAGCACCTTGGCCACCAGACGACCGCGTCGGGGCCACTTCGTAATGGATTTGGCGCTTTAAACCACCCACTTGTGAATGAAAGAGAGAAGACGCCGTGCCGATGCCACTCAACGACTTTTCAGGTAAGGCCGCAACGCCGAACACTCACGGGAAATAAAAGCTCGAGGCACTGCACGTCATCGGACAAAAAAAACCTCACTGCTCGATCGCCTTAGCCATCTCTTGCTAATCCTGTGCTGTCGCAATAATGCACACAAGGAGACTTAAGTAACTAGCTATCTTTACGCTTACCCAATCTGAGAATTTAAAAATATTATTTCAGACCACCCCTTTCTGCAGTAAGTAACGCAAAAATTTATTTTCAAACCTTGGCCTCCGCAGTCACGCCGGCCAAGATTGCAGGCACGGCGCCCATGGAAACTTATCGGTTTTCAACGGGGGGCGAAGGTGGAGGTCGAACATGGATTTTCGCTTGATCAGGCAAGCAAGATCGTGACCCTACTTGCGTCTGCCTTTTGTTACATTCTTGGCAATTTTGCTCTCCTTGGTCCGGCGAGATCTTGACGACGAACGGCTTGTTTTCCTTGGCCTAGCCCGCTTTCCACCCCGGATCGATGGAGTATGGCTGCGGGCCCGGTGGCGCCGTTTCCTGCCACTCACGGTACTCGCACTCGCTGCGGTTGAGCTGCTCCTAGAGCGGCGGCCGCGATTCTTCCTCCCACGTAAGCGCTTTGAGGCGGCGCTTGAGCTTGCGCGGCGCCGGCTCCTTTTCCTCCCACGGTTGCTATCGGAGGCGGAGGATGAGCTTGCGTGCCGGCGACTTTTCCTGGCACCGGTGCTCTCGGAGGTGGTGGTCAAGCTTGCGTGGCCGTGACTTCTCCTACGGGTACCATAGGGGGCGGTGGTCGAGCTTGCGTGGCGGCGCCTTTTCCTCTTATGGGTGCTCTTCGAGGCGGTGGTCGAGCTTGGGGGGCGGCGTCTCCTGCGCTTGTGGACACCATGGCCGCTGAGCGAGGAGTTCCTTGAACTTCGGCGGCCTCTTCCCCGCTTAGTCCGATGGCTGCTCTTGCCACGGGAACGGCTCCGTGACCCACGAGCGCGCTTCGATGTCTTGGCAGCAGCAGGGTGGCTATCGCTAGAGGAGGAAGCGTTTGGTTTTGTCTTCCTGGTCGCCCTTGCCACCGTTTGCAAAAGCCATATACCGATGGGTGAGGGATGGTAGCAAGTGCGTTCCGGCGCTCTGCAGGCCTGTTGGGTCTTCGCTGAAGCCCTGATGCTGGGGGACTTCTGCGTTTGCGGCGTCGCTGGACGGGAGGATTTCGTCGTTGGCGGAGGCGAGGTCTTAGCAGCCCTCGTACGCGGACGCTTGGCGATGGGATCCTCTTGAGGCGGAGTCCCCCCATCGTCTTGAGAAGCCGTCCTACGCGTCGCTCGCCTGGGTCTAGCTGGCGCCTTATCCTTTTCTTCCTCGTTCGACGTCATGGTGACGGTGTCCTCAAAATTCGGCCCTCCTCTGGCTCATGCTCCACTGGTTTCCATTCCGTCGCAGTCAGCGTAAGGCTGACTACGAATGGGGCCGCACGTCGGTCTGCCGATGGAGAAGCGCCAGAATGGAGAGTATACCGGCGACCGTCCTGCGTCGAGGCCACTGCCGTTCTGTGGCCGGTCGAACGGCGCGTGGAGGGCCGAATTTCATTTTCTTCCGTCGTGCCAACCTCGCGAGGAGAGCTGATATTTAATAACGATCGAGGACTTTATATGCTTCGCAACAGAAACCGCATAAAGGTAATTATAGTACTGCCTGAAGTTATCTTTTGTGAAGGATATTTATTATTACCGTGTCTTTCAGTGCGAGATATAACACTATAATTGTGTGCCGATGAGTTTCGCAATCGCACGTGTCGCTCAGAGAAGTTGTAGTGGAGTTTCAATACAATACTGTAATTACGTTTTACAGCTTGAGAAGGGAAGAACTGCTATTACAAATATAAAAAAAACGTCTGATCAGTACTTGCGAAATTATTGCTTTCTTCTGCTCTTGCAATGCAAGTTATAAGGTAAGGTGTATACCCACAGCTCTAATACTACCTTATGGTAACGAACAGGCTGATCATATCTTGTACTGTTATCCTTGCCATTTCCGGTCAGCAATGACCGGCATTTGTCAATCTCTCTTCGCTTTGAACCCATGGAGGTGTTCATCCTGAACTGGGGGTGGATTTCAATTTTTGCTTCAGTGCGAAAAACACAGACTCTTCGCCGAATCTCCTTCGGGAGTTGCCCAAATTATTGGTAAGCGTAGAGATTTATTGCGTCAAACTTAGCAGAAATGCAAAGCTTCCTTCCCTCCCTGAAGAAGGAAAGAAGATTACTTTTAAGGGCTCGTTTTTCTTTGTTATTCACAATATTAATGAGAACTAACAGACAGCAATGCCAAGGAAAGTATAGGGGGTGTTATTTGTAGTAATTAGAATATAAATGTGAAGAAAGCAAAGTGGACGAAAAGATAACCTGCCGCCGGCAGGGACCGAACCTGCGACCTTCGAATAACGCGTCCGATGCTCTACCACTGAGCTACGGCGGCGGTCATCTCCCCGTCCACTTTATAGGGTATATATGTGGATTGAAACTTGGGAGTGTCAGTCAGCGCCAGTCGCAGCCATGGCAGCGAGTGTGGAACACTTTTTTTTCTGCCTTTTTGGCGCGAAGAAGGTCATGACCTGAAGAAGGTCAGGTGGCAAATTGGGCTAGTTGGAACATACTCGCCATGTTCAGCGCAAAAAAAAAGGAACAGGAAAACACAAGGAAGTGCACGACACAAGCGCTGTCTAACAACTGAAATTTTAATGCTGGCAGTGCGGATGCGCAGCCGAGCTAAACAAAACCACCGTGATGATGAGGCACAGGGACCAGCGCACGCGTGAAATAGCTGAAGCGTTTGAAATTATAAAAGCAAGAGACAGATGCGTGAGCCAGCCTTCAATCGCTCTCACAGAAGCTGAGATTACCTATCTACAGCATACGTGAGTGCATGCCTGGTGGGGGATAAGATTTTCTGTTTGGTTTTTGTGTTTTTTGTTTTGTGTATTTTTGTTTTGTTTGTTTGTTTGTTTTTGTGCTTATATATGACACGTTTCTTCCATTAAAATTTCAGTTGTTAGACAGCGCTTGTGTCGTGCACTTCCTTGTGTTTTCCTGTTCCTTTTTTTGCGCTGAACATGGCGAACTGAAGAAGGTCATTCGAGGTTGAACATCTCCGCCACCTTGTGCACTTCGCTTTCTGCAACACTAACTTCGAAATTACTACAGTCAGGTTTTTGGCAGAGCCATGGGCACCACTATTTCTGTGCCGCGTGCCAACACTTCCCTGGAATCCACTGCGAGCGAACCTTTGACTGCCTTCGAGCGGCCTTCAAAAACTTTTCTTCGTGTCGTAGATGACTATTTCTGCGCAACTCGCCGCTCCGACGAGCAACTGTTTGTAGACCATCTGAACTCTATTCAACGGACGGGTGAAATTACGGCTGAGCAAGAAAGCAACGGACGTATTCCTGGACGTCCTTGTTCCTCGACGTCCTTGTTCAGCGTTCCTCTGGCTGTTTCACAACAGTCGCGCATAGGAAATCCGCCAAATCGGACATATACTTTGCTTTTGCTCGACGCACTCTATGGATAAAAGCGCGAGGTCTTACACGTGCCCCACGTAAAAATTATCCAGTCAACTTCTCCACGTGAAAAATCCACTGGAATGTGAAGGATACCCTGGAAAGCCATCGTCAGATCGTCAAACGGCATCGTCGTTTCCGCCTTACTTGCACCACAGATGGATTGCTTTCATTTGATCCTGCGCACTCGAATGTCATGCGTAGTGCGGCTTGAACGGCGGCTCCAAGTGAACGTGTGCAAAGAGCGAAATATTTGAGACTTCTTCCCGTGTCTTATTTCCGAAACAAATATTGGGCAGGTGCCTTTTAGGTGTCCAGGGCTTTTTCGAAGTCGTTAACTATAGAAAGTCTAAAATTTTAAACGATCTTGACGTATGCATTTCCCGGCGACGGCTTACTTCTGGCACACACGGAGCCTAAATTCAGGAGGTACATTGGACTGTGTGCGAGTGCACAGCGAGAACAGTCCAGGCATATCAATGTCGCAAAGCTGCTTAAAGACTTGCTCCGTGCTTAATCGGTGTGCTCCGATGTTTTAGCAAGAATGTTCCTTTTAGGAAAGTAGAAACGTAGCATTAACCGTGAGCTGTGCACCAACATCATGATCCATCCGCCGTCTTGATGCGGCATCCTTGATGAACGGGAACGAGGTTTCGGTTCGTGGACACGGTGCATGCATTGTTACGAGGCGAAAGGGAGTAAACGGTGTTATACTTACATTTTGGTGGTTAAACCGAATGAGTGGATTAATGAATTCATGGAGCAACTGCGGGGAGGGATTTCAAACACATGCTTGGGCTCAGCAGTACACCAACACGCTGTCGACAGAAACGTTGCATGAATCTCGGGAAAGTGGCACAAATGTAGAAATCATAATGCTTTAAAAATCCTAATGTTCCAATACAGCTAAACCACCCCGTTATACGTGACTGATCGCTCGAATTTTCCTTTATTTACTTATTTGTGCAGTTTTGCACGCGTCAGATTTCATGATTTTATTTTATTTATTTGATTTGCATACATAGATACACAAGGACACAGAGAAAAGAGCGAGAGAGCTAGCTGGCAACCGCCACCTACAGGGGCACAACGCCTGCCTACTCTTTCGGGAGGAGGGAAGAGACAGAGGAAAGGAAGGTAGGAAGAGAGAAGATAGGAAAGTGAAGAAATGAATCCTGCCCAAATCACGCGCCCAAGCTAGAATACCGCTGCATGCAACTGTCGCGCAAATTTTGTTTGTAAGCGCCTCTTGGCAAATATCGTAAAAAGACTCAACAAAGATGCCGGGAGGATTGCACCGCAGCAACTTCTTTGCCAAAAAACTGCAGGCGCAATGCGCAAGGTCTGGGTTTGTTCGCTATCTGGAGCCATTATCTATATTCTCGTCCCCTTTATTTTCATTTGCATGATTATTTCATCATTTTATTTGAAATGAGCAATTATTTTCCCTCATGCATATAGAGTTATTTGGTCTTCATTGCCTGTTGCCCTAATGGCATCAATTAACCAAATAACCACACAGAATCTCCGTTGGGATTTGTCTAAGTTACGCGTAATCGTAGAGCTTTATCGCAGCAGTCTCAATGGTTGCGGGCTTCCTAGATAATTTGTTGTCGGGTGGCATAGGCAGGACGTCCTTGATGTTCTGTCTAGCCTTCGCCAGCGTCGGGAACGGCACCACGGAAGGCGCCTCCCGCGACTACTGAAACGCGGGTTTGTCATCAGATCTTCGCAGCGTCGGAAATTTCCGGATATGTCCAATAAGGTTGAGAGCTGGGCTAGTTGGGACTTATCATTATACCTATATGGTTAAGTAGCGCACTTTGGACGGGGACAAAAGAAACAGGGCGTAGCGAGTGTCGTGTCCTTCCTGTTTCTTTTGTCCCCGTCCAAAGTGCGCTACCTAACCATATAGGTTCCGGATATGTACTGTCTTCCACGTAGGCTTTACATATAGAGCTTAGCTAAGTAGGGCTTTTATTCCACCGCCACGAAATATTTAAGCAAAGCCATTACACGAGGTGTTCTACCTTTACATTTGCTTTTTGCCGCCGATACAGCGCATTCATATGGTTCAGATATATTCACATTTCGCTAGCGTAAGCCCAGTGTTTAAGACACTCGCGATCGGTGCGTGGAGCCCTTGGTTCTAAACACAGCCCCACTAAGAAAATTTAATTTGTCTTATTCGTTTACTTCTTTACAGCGACTCGTCTTACAGGCATGGATGGATGGAGACTTTTCGCGTTGAGCGCCATTAAAAATGATTCTTGCTTGCTTGCTTGCTCCGTATTTCTGGCGCCTAGCCTCTACGGGGGATTGTCCGAGAAGCGGGCGCTTAATGTAAATGTGAACATAAAAATATTAAGGAAGGGTAAGGAAAAAGTTTCACATTTTTTCCCTAGGGCTCCAGACAACAGCGTTTTTATTTAAAGCAACAATAACAAAATTTCTAAAGTTCGTATCAATGCTCCTTTTTTAAAGGGCCCCTAAACAACCTCCGATATTTTTTCAAACATTTCAAGTAAACACGCGCATCGTGTGCAGAATGCCGTCACGATCAACGATGCCACGCGTGGCAGCGTTAAGCCGCGGGCGCGCCAAAAATTCCAAGAAATAATCACTTCTCCTCTCCGGGCCTTTACGGCCTCCTCAGTGACTTGTGTGACGTCAGCATGTTGAATCTGTGATGCTGTCTGCAAACGATGCTGCTATTGGTCGAACAAGAACCTACGACTTCCGGTTAGTCTGCAAGCAGCTGCCCGCCCTTCTTGCTGTTATTCGTCCTGTTGCCTGCGTGTGCGCTCTTCCGAATCGGCGACTGCGGCCCGTGACGCAAGTGCCAAATCGCTAGCTTACCAACGCAGTTACGCCTAGTGGTCTGATGAGCTGGTAAGGCATGCGCGCAACACAGGGTCCATACTTTCTTTTTTAATGAAAATAGAAATTGCTGTATTGAAACAAATGGCAAGGAACCATACATCGCATCGCGAGGCTGCCGAAACAGTCAGAAAGCGGCGAAATCGGCGCCGACGTACATCCAAGAAAACCAATGCTTGTGCATCTGCAGCGCCCCTTGAACGCCCTGCTTCACCAACTCCCTTGTCACTCGGACCCTTCGCGGCCGGCACGAAACGAACTGCAGTAAAACGCACAGTTTCTGGAGATTCCACTTGGCCTCCATTGCCGATGCCACAGTCACAGAGATCATCGACGGCCGGTGCAAATCAGAACACCAAGGAAGGCATTGACACAACTGATGCAGCTTGGCCTACGTTGACGAAGTCGCAGCGACATGCAGATTCACACTGCACATCGGCAACAGTGCGCACTAAATCTCCGACTGACCAGTTGCCTGAAGAAGACAAACCAACCATCATAGTGCTTCAGTCACTGTTGGACACACTCCGCGTGTTCGTCGGCAAGCTGAAATCGCCCTATGCTCAGTCCGTACAACACGTACTGGATGTTCTATGTCCAGTACTTGCAAGCCTTCAGTAGGCACCATGACACGACTCTCTACAGCGGAACGTATATGCCTGAGATAGTTATATGGAACGCAGCTGTGTTCTTTAAGCTCGCGTGTATTGTTTCTTTTTTGTATGCTCCCTTCTTTCTGTCTCTCTTCTTTCTCTGCCTTAATTCCCTTCCCCCAGCGTAGGATAGCAAACCGGACGCGCGTCTGGTTAATCTTCCTGCCTTTCCTTCTTTTTTCTCCTCCACAGGGTCCATACCGGCACGATTCTAGGAGCACATGCCGGCACGGTAGCAACAGTGGTTAGCCGAGAAGCGCAGAGTTGACGGAGTCGCCGCAATCGGAAGTGGACGCTGTTTCGAAGAGCGCGTCAGCGATGACGGTATGTCACGTGAGGTTGGGAGGGGCACTCGGCGAGGAGGGCCAAGCGGCTTTGGGAGAGGAGACCAGCCGACGATAGGAGGGTGGCGAAGGAAAGAGTGAAACGAGCGATCGCCGCGTTTCGATCACCAAACGCCTGTAACTCCGCTATTACAAAACCGCTTCGAAAAATTATCACGACTACGTGTTCGTTGTAGACTCGTGCACAACTGTCACACCACAACTAAATTTCGATCTCTGGGTGGTTCAGGGGCCCTTTAAGCAAAGTTCATCTTATTGGGCGAGGTTTTGCCCAGCAAAATAAACACCGCTCAGGGCACAGTCGTAGGCCGTCGAAATCTCTATGGACGTGTTATCGTGGTTTCCAGCGTTATCGCTGGTGCTCGCATAAGATCAAGAATATGCGTCGCTTTTCGCGAGGTACATGCCAACCGATTACACTTGGCAATAACATTCGAGAAGCTTCCAATGCACGAATACGTATCTTTGCTGACAGATGATTTTGTGGTATTTGGTACCATGTGCAAAGGTCACCAGGAAAAAAAAAGTACAAATGAATACACGTGTTAATGCAATAACAATGGAAAGGTTCTCGTCCCTGGCAAAAAAGGGGATAAAGAATATGAATAACATGCATACAAGAAAATACGGAAAATTTTGATTTCTACTTATCTATAGCTGGTCTCACGACTTTCCTGCTCGGCAATACCTTTACTGAAATAGAATAGAAGCGTTGTCACACACAAACTGTGTCACACATAGAATTTTCCATCAGATGATGGCACTGTGTGGTGCCCATGCAAATTTCGTTCCTTGACGACAATATTAAAATCAAGTGGTACTGGAACCGAACCTCGCAAGGATCAAATAAGGAATGAATATCCCAGGAGTATTCTTGTTATAAGGCCGCAACATTACACAGCACATAGACGACACTCGCAAAGATGCATGTCCCGCTGCATAGAGTTTCTATTGGGCGCGAGGCCCACTACTGGAAAAGCTGGCGCCACCGTCGACGTGACGTGGTTGGCAGGATCAGCTGCAGCGTCTTCTGCTTCGGGAGCACAGACGCGCGCTGAAAACGAAATTTTAGAGCACCGCATGCGCAGTAATTCTGACTAAATGGGGAGTTTTCCCGCTTCGGCTGCGCGCTTGGCAACACTTGAAAGCACTGCAATAGGCAGTCGCTGTCTTTGAAGGCGTCTTACACGTTATGCCAGTACTCGCTACCGCAGTGCAGGACGTGCGCGACGGAGCCCGGTGTCAGCCCTCACACGTGCCCTCTGGGTAAGAAGCTGCGTGCCGCTTGGATTTTGAAACTTAGAAATTGTAAACAGCCATCGGCGGCAACATGCGCGTACAGCCAGGAATATCTTCTGCGAGAAATATTTCTGCTTCGGCGTGGGGCTACGATGTTCGGTGAAAGCCCTCAGTGAGACGCTCGCCCGTGCACGCTGGTCAGCGCCGTTCTCCTGCAAGCTGGCCCATATGTTTCCCACCTCCATACCGACACCAAAATTAGGTTAACTCCCAAATTCAAATTGACCCATTTCAACTTTATGTGTTTTCTACTGAGCCGTATGTATATATTCTTATCGGAAAGATGCCACGCGTCTTGCGTCATAGACACGATTTTGCCACTAAAAGTACTGGAGAACTTAGCAAAAAATGCTGCGCACTAAAACGTTACTGTGCGGTCTCTACAACTTGTTTTTACCACGCTTTGCAGCTACTTGGTCTAATAACTTCCTTTTCACTGAGATTCCTATAGCTCATGCGGCTCCTTGTGTACCGCCGTTGTTTGGAAGACTAATCTGGCTAACGTCGTTATGTGAAATTTGTTCACCGCCTTCCCGTTGCACGATGGCAAATGTTTCGCCTCGTAGACTGCTTCCCCTTGTTACAGCAGTCGGAAAGCCTACGGTCTTATGCTTTGGTCTATGCACGTTTTGATTCTATAGATACTGGCAAGTTCACTGGAATGGAAAGAGGGAGGCAGGAATCATGTTAAAAAGGAATGCGCACCGCACGGCATATGCTCATGTTCGTCTTAGCACCAGGGCTAGGCAAAGATACTTTGAAATTGTATCGCGATACGATACAAGATACTTCGGCAAGAAGTATTTGAAATATACATACAAGATACTGCGACAATAATTGTATCCGATACGATACTCTGCAATTGTATCTTAAGGCACTTCGATACATTCGCAAATTTGTTATTATAGCTCTATAGTGGGTGATCAAAATGAAACTTGATGCTTTTCTTACAATGCCTCCTCTGCAGATAAGTTGTGTGGTCAGCGGGACACAGAGTGAGATGATAATTATCGCGATACGAGTTGCATGCGGTAACAACAACAACAACAACAACAACAACAACAACAACAACAACAACAACAACAAAAAGTGGTGCACTTAGTATCCCTAGAGCACAGATGACCGCGGCGGCGCAACACATGCGGACGAAAAACACGATCTGAGGATGCAGAAGCCTCGTTTTCATCTTAAACGAGGCGGCTTGAAACCATATGTACAAGAACATGCCAGCGTCGTCTGCTGTTGGTGATGGACGCCGACCTCGAACACATTAGCCCCGCGGAACGGTTGCTAGCCCTCAACAGTCGTCGCGTCGTCTAACCAGAGTGCACATCAGGGCCGCTCATGCGGGTAGCGCGTGGACGGGAATTTGTCCCCGTTGCGCTATTTCGCCCACCGGTTGCGGGCGGTATAGACCGTTTTCACGGAGAGGAGGAGCGTAGCCTCGAACCGGTGTATTTTCACCGCTTTCTCTCTCTCCACCTCGGCCGACCGCTGCCGCTGGTGTGTGCGGATTCCCGAGTTTTGCACTGCGTGGTGCGTGAGAGGTCAGCGTGTTTCCATTTTTCGACGCGCTGAAACAATTGTGCTGCCGCAAATCGAAATGTCGGACGAGAACAGGTCGACAAGCTACCACTGCGCTGTGTTTGGCTGCGGCAACAGCTACGGAAGCCTGAAAGACTGGCAGCCAAGGCATGCGAAGTGCACAATGTTTTTAAATGACTTCGCTTCTCTCAGGTCGCACGCCTTCTTCTCGGACAAATAGTATATTATTACATGTGGTGTCTGCACTTATGGCCATTTCTCCAAGTCACCACACCAGCTTGTGATTGTGCTTGGGTGCTGGTACACTTTATCATCTGCACCAAAGAGAACCAATGTCAAGGCTGACGATTAATACACAAAATGTTTGGCCAAGAGTTGTTCTCATGAACCTCTCTGATTTCTATGCTACAGCACATGATTTACAATGCCTGCGGCTAGAAAATGTTCCATCTTAGTGCGTGCAATTTCGAGATTATTGAATGAGCACTTTTCAATCTACATGACAAAGGCCCGCACGACATGTGTTCTTTGGCGTAAGTACGCGTTTCTAACGTTTCGTCGAGAGCACGTTCTTTCTCGACTTGTCAATTTTGTGACGATAACTGGGGTAGCGTTATGACAACCGCATCTTTTTTTTCGCGCGGCAGCCTGGGTGTCGTGAATAATCGGCCCATGTTCGTTAAAGCCAGGTCGTTACCTGGACACGTGCGCTCGTCGTAATGCTTCTGAAATATTCGCCAGAAAACAAATTGACAATAATGTTAGCAAAAACGGGCGCCCCTTCGGCGTATCGCTAGTGGCGGCGGCTCGCGCCGAAGCGAACTTACGCCATGCCACGCTTCCGGATGTGCAACAGGTTTATTTTTATTTTATCATCGGTGTTGTTTCTACGCCGAATTTTGAGCTCACATGTCGTACTTCTGTTCCTTATCCTATGCAAGGATCAGAGGCCACAAGCTACGACGGCGACACGAATAAACACAGGCATCGGTGTTTGTGCTCCTGTCGTTCCGTGAACATTGTATTACAACGTGCCAAGCGGAACCAAAATGGTCTGTTAGGGATTAGAGTTACGTTGAACTTGAATAATCGCGGCACGGAAACCCGGGAGCCATCTTAAACACTAATGCGCGCACCTACCCTATTGAAACGTTCCGTATGCCATTCCAATAATTCCATATGTTGCATACGTAATCCATATGTTTTCGTATATTGTCCATATATTTTTCATATGTTTCAGTAAGATTCTTGAGGAAACATACGGAATTATTGGAATGGCCATACGGGACGTTTCAAAAGGGTAGCGCGCAGCCGAACAATGGCCTACGTGTTCGCTCGTCTCTATTTATGTTTCTCCGACTATACTTCGACAGTTGTCCTAAATGTTAACGCTCTTTTATAGTGATTATTCCAAGAACCTCACTCGGCCAGCTATAACAAAACATACGAAGCAATTACCAATTTACACATCCTGCTTAAGAACTGCATTGGCATTCTACTCATCGTCGGCGCTGCGGCGAGAACGCCTCGTGGGCCGCCGCTGCTTGCTGTTTCAACCATTTTGAAGCTGCAAGCTTAGCGATTATTTATCAGCGCCTTTACATTCGAAAAGCATTGCCCTGTTTTGCCCGTGTGCCGCGAAGAACAGCAATACCTCGTGAACCGAGCGCATACGCTGCATACACTAGCATACACCGCCGCGGAACCCCACACACCGGAAGGGCGGCGAAACGTCGCAGACGATAGACGGCGCTGCGGCGGTGGAGTGCTTTAAAAATGGCAGCCTCCTTGTGAAATTGGTGTATAGGCGTCCCGCCATGAGCGGGGCGGGTGTGCGGCTAGCGTGTGAATAGGTCACCCCAAATCCCGCCTCTCTGTGGCCGCGCAAGGCACCACGATCGCGAACCGGCTGGTGACGAATGATTGATTTTCCTCTCCTGCTCGCTACGAGCCCCCGCGCGTGATTGGGACTAGGGAAACCTGTCAGCAATGCGAAACGTCCGCGCAGGGGCTTCGGGCGCGTCTCAATCCCCGCATCCTCCTCTGCTTAATTTACCCTATAACGGTTTTGCAAAGGTAGCCGGTAGTCGCCCATGCATGCATATACATTGAGAAGAGCTATGAGGTGGGCTAGTTGGTGTTCATTCGTCTTCAAAGGTGCGCTTAGTTAGCACAGACACAGGACTGTCTGTACTAAATGAGCGCACATAAAACCACAGGCAAGCCCTGCAGCTGCTGCTATCATGTTATAATAAAAGAAACTGCAAAAGGAAGGCGGCAGCGCGGAATGCGTGGAATTACAGTTCCAGCGGTCTGTTTTCATCCATGCGGCCGACCGCGTTGTTGTTGTCCCTCCAGATGGAGGGCCGGCGTCTGCCGTCGGTGGCGATGCCAGTGCTGGCGGCCCTGTCAGCAACACCGCAATGTGGGGGTCCTCCCCCATACGGCGTCGACACAGGGCCGCGTGGACCGAGTCCGAGTGCTGATTGTACTCTAAGGCCATCTCCACGTGGGCCCCCTTGTCAGCGGCCGCCTTCGTCCGCGCCACGTGCTGCGCTCCCTTGAAGTGGCTCTGGGAGTACACAGCTACGCTGCACGTGGTGCAGAAAGTTACGCCGGGTGGTGTTGGCAGTTGCGCTCCCCGAGCCGTCACATCAGCCTCGGTGACTGAAGCCGCAGAAGGGCGACGGGACACGGTCCAGCTGCAGGTCACGCCGCACCCGTCCCTGGGTCTTCCACGGTGCCTCGCTGATATAGCAGCGCGGCACCTCCTGATCCTGTTGATGTGCCCAGGTAGCCCCAGGCTGCGCCACTCCACCTTTGGTCGTCGCGGCGCCGAGGACGCGTGGCCCGGGCTGCCACGGCGTACGCCTCAACGGCCTCTTCAAGCGTTGCTGGTGAGCCGCCGGCCGTTCTCCTGAACAAGGTTGCGTGGTGACATAGCCCTAAGGTGTCTGCATCATTTGCCAGTCCACGCACAAATGGTGCGCCACCTCTCCTAGCACGCATCAAACCACACATGCACACTGGCCGATGACCGGGGCCGTCACAACGTGCCTTGCGGTGGCGCTTAACAGTTATCTGGCGTTTCTGTAGGTTCAGGCGCATACGCTGCACCTGGTGAGGGCATTGAGATAGCGGGTTTTTAAAATAATTTCGAGCGGCTTGTTATCACATTACACAACGATCTCTGGTTGGACAAAGAGGTTCGGAATGAGGCGAGAGACGAAATTCACTGCACCCAAGAATGTCTGTAGCTCTTTCCGGTTGCAAGGGGTCGGCACGTGAAGGATGTCATCCAGCCTGACACGTGCTTGAGGTACTTGACAGCTTCCTGCATGAAATGACACTTTTTTTCAGTTTAGCTTCAAGTTGTGCACTTAGCATTTTCGCAGCACGTTGACAAGCTTTTGTCATGTTCATATTTAGTTCGACCCCAGACAAGAATGTCGTCCATAAAGGCTACTGCACCTGCAAGACCCTCTAATACATTGTGCATGGCACACTGAACTATTTCCGGAGCCAAAGAAATACCAAACGGCATACGTAGTAATCGGTAGCGAAAGAACGAAGTACTCATCGTGCAAAATGTTTAGCTTTCTTCATCCACTTTTATCTGCCAAAATCCTGAAGCAGCATCAAAAGCCGAAAAGTAATGCCCTCCTCTCAGATATGGTTGAACACCTTCTAGCGTTGGCATAGGATAATGTTCCCTCAGCGGCACTTTGTTCAAATCCAATGGATCAAGACATATTACAGCGAAAGCTGTTATGAGATCATTTCACCGGCCGTTTTTGGCGCCGTAGTTGTCCGCCGCCGTCGCCGGTGTCCGTAACCAGTATCGCTCGAAATAAGAAAAAAAAAACGAAATAAGAAAAAAACTCCAGGATGGAACGAGGTTCGAACCTGGGCCCTCTGCGTGGGAGCCCAGTATTCAACCTCTGAGCCATGCCGGTGCTTGAAACTGCTTTGCAAAAAGGTCCTATACAGGCTTCATGTCGGAAAGGAACCACATTAGCATATGCAATATAGCGTGGTAGAAAAGTAAAATAAGCACCAAGCGTCGCACAACGCGAATTCTGTAACCAGGCGTCACACAATGCGAATTGCGCAACGAGTAGGTTGTTGAATGCTTCCAACCCATTACAAAGGACTCTGCCATAATTCTTCATCGTCATCAGGCACAGCATCAACAAAGTGCGCATAATGCCTTACATGCGTATAGTAGGTACCAACGCTCTCCGTAGAATGACGAAAAATGGCACAGTGCCTGCTGCCCTACTTCTCAAAAATTACAATGATTTATAGCGTAGTGGGTTCCTGTCACAAATTAGCGGGATATAAAGCGCGCGCGGCCGCTTTCAAACTGCTACGAGACAGAACGGCGCGAACCGCTCGCCCAAGAAGCGCGAAAAGACGAAAAAACAAGCATCAAAAGACGCCGGCGCGCCGCATCCTCCTCACCCAATCGAGCCAGGCGCAGACGACGCGATCAAACGCCCGGCAAACCCTGGATGTTTCTACAGGTTTTCCCGCTCAATTTAATCCAAGCGCCAGCCAAATTAATCTAGGCGCCAGTGAATTTAATCCAGCCGCCACTCAAATTAATCCAGGTGCCATTCATTTTAATCCAAGTGCCACTGAAATTAATCCAACCGCCAGCCGATTTAATCCAGAGGCCAGCGAATTTAATCCTGACGACATCGCGACTTCAAAGCGACCCAGAATTTTCGGGAACGCGTGGAGTGAATAGCTTCGGAGTGAATTTAAGAGGAAATATTATCAAGATGCGTAGAATAAACAATGAATGAGTCACTAGTGACACAATGTGACTCGCGCGACTTCATCACGCCTATCACCCGCGTACGCACTATTCACACCTTCGACATGTATATCACAGGAAAGGCCGTCCACACAGTAATAACTTGATACCTATTGCCCAGGCCTATGATCTGATCACTAGTGACTCAGGTGACGTCATCACGCATATCACCCACGCACGCGCTGTCTTAACCTTCCGTCAAGCATATCAAACGAAACGTCTTTGAGAGAGTAATAACTTGAATGCCGTCACTTGGCCTAGTGACGTGATCACTAGTGACTCGCGTGACGTCATCACGCCTAACACCCACGCACGCGCTGTCCTAACCTGTCTTCATGCATATCAAACGAACCGTCTTTGAGAGGGTAATAACTTGAACGCCGTCACTCGGCCTAGTGACGTGCTCACTAGTGACTCGCGTGACGTCATCACGCATTTGAGCCACGCACACGCAGTACAAACCTGTCTTCATACATATCAAACGAAACGTCTTTGAGAGGGTAATAACTTGAACGCCGTCACTTGGCCTAGTGACGTGATCACAAGTGACTCGCGTGACGTCATCACGCCTGACACCCACGCACGCCCTGTCCTAACCTGTCTTCATGCATATCAAACGAAACGTCTTTGAGAGGGTAATAACTTGAACGCTGTCACTCGCCCTAGTGATGTGATCACTAGTGACTCGCGTGACGTCATCACGCATTTGAGCCACGCACACGCAGTACAAACCTGTCTTCACACATATCAAACGAAACGTCTTTGAGAGGGTAATAACTTGAACGCCGTCACTTGGCCTAGTGACGTGATCACTAGTGACTCGCGTGACGTCATCACGCCTAACACCCACGCACGTGCTGTCCTAACCTCTCTTCATGCATATCAAACGAAACGTCTTTGAGAGGGTAATAACTTGAACGCTGTCACTCGGCCTAGTGATGTGATCACTAGTGACTCGCGTGACGTCATCACGCATTTGAGCCACGCACACGCAGTACAAACCTGTCTTCACACGTATCAAACGAAACGTCTTCGAGAGGGCAATAACTTGAACGCCGTCACTTGGCCTAGTGACGTGATCACTAGTGACTCGCGTGACGTCATCACGCCTAACACCCACGCACGCGCTGTCCTAACCTGTCTTCATGCATATCAAAC
Source organism: Rhipicephalus sanguineus (assembly GCF_013339695.2). Lineage (NCBI taxonomy): Eukaryota > Metazoa > Arthropoda > Arachnida > Ixodida > Ixodidae > Rhipicephalus > Rhipicephalus sanguineus. The sequence goes on from NC_051176.1 coordinate 56,074,645, forward strand.
GAAACGTATTTGAGAGGGTAATAACTTGAACGCTGTCACTCGGCCTAGTGATGTGATCACTAGTGACTCGCGTGACGTCATCACGCATTTGAGCCACGCACACGCAGTACAAACCTGTCTTCACACATATCAAACGAAACGTCTTTGAGAGGGTAATAACTTGAACGCCGTCACTTGGCCTAGTGACGTGATCACTAGTGACTCGCGTGACGTCATCACGCCTAACACCCACGCACGCGCTGTCCTAACCTGTCTTCATGCATATCAAACGAAACGTCTTTGAGAGGGTAATAACTTGAATGCTGTCACTCGGCCTAGTGATGTGATCACTAGTGACTCGCGTGACGTCATCACGCATTTGAGCCACGCACACGCAGTACAAACCTGTCTTCATGCATATCAAACGAAACGTCGTTGAGAGGGTAATAACTTGAACGCCGTCACTCGGCCTAGTGATGTGAGCACTAGTGACTCGCGTGACGTCATCACGCCTGACACCCACGCAAGCACTCTCTAACCTGCATTCATGCATATCAAACGAAACGTCTTCGAGAGGGTAATAACATGAACGCTGTCACTCGGCCTAGTGACGGGATCACTAGTGACTCACGTGACGTCATCACGCCTAACACCCACGCAGGCACTCTCTAACCTGCCTTCATGCATATCAAACGAAACGTCTTCGAGAGGGTAATAACTTGAACGCTGTCACTCGGCCTAGTGAGGGGATCACTAGTGACTCGCGTGATGTCATCACGCCTGACATTCACGCAAGCACTCTCTAACCTGCCTTCATGCATATCAAACGAAACGTCGTTGAGAGAGTAATAACTTGAAGGCCGTCGCAGGCAGCGTCTGCTAGCAGAAAACTGACTGATCGCGCTGCACAGCCGTTCACCGGCCAACCCGTATATGTAGGCACCGGATCGCGCGTTTCGAATTCAGTCAAGGGCGTCTTCACATGGCTTTCGCTTGACTTGACGCTTTTCTTGACTCGAGTAGATGCGATGGAAGCAACAGTACCTTCAACCAGTAGTGGGGTACAACCCAACATCAGCGTCCCACCACTCGTTGAAGGCAACGCTTCTTCTTCATTCAATAAATAAGAATAATAAAGGCGAAATAACAATTAAGCATTTCCAAACCATACTCAATTACGCAACATTCACCCGAAACCGTCACCACTATGCGACGCATTTACTCCAGCTCGTCGTGTGGGAAGATGTGGGCGGCTTTCTTGTTGCTTCTCGTATTTCGCAGTATGCCTTGGAAACGCGGGCAGCCAGGCCGCACTACAGTGAACGAACAGGCGTTCACCACCAAACAGGCACGCTTATTCCAAGCACACTAACCTATAAGAAACGGCGTGGCGTAGAAGGTAGAAAGAAAGGCACGAGTCAGGCACAGCGTTCAACGGCGCATCAGCAAATGGTCACCTGCAATTAGCAATAGTATGTATCTCAAGTACGAGGACTGCCCTATATTACAACGGATTTGTTTCACAGGATAACCAGATGAATTATTATTTGAGCCGAAGGAGTGGTTGACAAATCCTTTTGCAGCATGTTTTGAAACAGGCAGACCGTGCGTCTTATGCTTGATTATGTATATACAGTGTTATGACTTACCTGGCATGTTATCGCAATGCCGAAGCAAAGATGATGCCCGGTTAAAACACCCACCCGACCTTAAGAAACAATCGTTGTTCTTATAACGTCGAGCTTGTTAAATTGGTTATGAAATGGGTGATGAAAGAGAACCGGGGCAAGTCCATGGAAAACGAAATTCATCATTATACAGGCAAAGCAGTTTCATAAACACGCAGCCGTACTTGTGCTGCTGAGCAGTGTTTCACATATCAAGGCAGTCGAGGGCAGCTTGTACGAAAGTGTAATTGTGCCTATCATAAGCGGCACAGTCCACACGCTGGATGTGCTGCATAGAGCGCCCCGCGGCCTCAACCAGCAGAGCACGGCGATGTTCTTTCTTGGAGATCCCTCCCGGTGTCGTGAGGAGATCATCCCTCCGCTCGCTTAGAAAGCCCTTCACGCCTGCCTTGAACTTTGAGAAAAGCTCCTCAATTGGATTGAAGAATGGGCTGTAGGCGGTAGCCACTTGACTGTGTGGTCGCTTGCCGCGAGGACAGCCTGTTCGGCGCGGCGGTGCGCTGGTGCGTTGTCAAACAGGAACACTGCCTGTATTCCCGGTTCCTGCTGAGAATCTTTTCTCGACACTTCTGCGAGAAAGTCGTTGAAGACAGCCCAGTGGACCTTGTCCGCAATTGTCCAATGGACAAGGCCGTTCGCCGACATGCAGGCTATAACATTTATATTCGCCCCCTTTGCGCTAGTTGACAAACGGCACGCTGGAGCACCTCGTTTCGCCCTTCCGAAACTGCGCGAGCACCATACGTTGAAGTTGGTCTCGTCGATGTAGTATCGTGTTAGTGTAGTTCCCTCGCTCTGAAGCCACTGGGCATATCGGCGCCGCAGCTGCTTCACGTCGGCGCGATTTCGATCTACTGGCCTCTGGGTCAGCAGCTTCACCGAATATCCATGGCCATCGAGAAGCCGATCAATCGTCGACGTGCTCACTTCAATATTAGGCATCTCTTCCTTGAGGGCCCTCTTTATTTGTTCCAGCGTGAAGGATGGATTTTCCTGTACGATTTGTTGCAGGGCGTCCACCACGTCCGGTCCAAACTTCTTCGACGAACCACCACGTGTTTTAGCTGTGTCACGGTCAGTAGCGGCAATAGAACGCACGGTCTTTATATTGATTCCCAGTGTTTCGGAGAGCACTTTTAAATCACCTCCGCGCCTGTGAACATCTATTATCCGGCAACGATCTACAGGGGAAACGCGAGCGTACTTTTTCTTCTGTTCATCAGGTGCCTTCCGCGGCCTTCCGGGGCGTCGAGTGTCTCGGTCTTCCATAGCACCAGTGGTCGCAGCGCAAACTTTCACTTATTCCAAGGCCTGCAAAAGCGCTCACATAACGATGTCACCAGCAGAAACTTGGAACTATGCTGGCTTGTCGCTCGCGTCGCACCACGTCGTCCCGTCGTCTGCGTGAAACAGACTCGGCGAAAACAGCTGCGACACACTGTCGTCTGCTTCAGTTTGATGTAAAACGTATCTTCAATTCAATATTTCGTGTGATTGTCGTCTGCATTATAGAACGAAAATTGAGAATTGAAAATGCGTTTTAAATACGTTTTACATTCTGCGAGAATACCATAATGCTGGTTATTTATGATTCGAAGCAATTGCTTTAAATCAAACTGAAGCAGACGACAGTGTGCTGCGGCGAAAACAGCTGCGACGCACTGTCGTCTGCTTCAGTTTGATTTAAAGCAATTGCTTCGAATCATAAATAACCAGCATTATGGTATTCTCGCAGAATGTAAAACGTATTTAAAACGCATTTTCAATTCTCAATTTTCGTTCTACAGTGCAGACGACAATCACACGAAATATTGAATTGAAGATACGTTTTACATCAAACTGAAGCAGACGACAGTGTGTCGCAGCTGTTTTCGCCGAGTCTGTTTCACGCAGACGACGGGACGACGTGGTGCGATGCGAGCGACAAGCCAGCATAGTTCTAAGTTTCTGCTGGTGACATCGTTATGTGAGCGCTTTTGCAGGCCTCGGAATAAGTGAAAGTTTGCGCTGCGACCACTGGTGCTATGGAAGACCGAGACACTCGACGCCCTGGACGGCCGCGGAAGGCACCTGATGAACAGAAGAAAAAGTACGCTCGCGTTTCCCCTGTAGATCGTTGCCGGATAATAGATGTTCACAGGCGCGGAGGGGATTTGAAAGTGCTCTCCGAAACACTGGGAATCAATATAAAGACCGTGCGTTCTATTGCCGCTACTGACCGTGACACAGCTAAAACACGTGGTGGTTCGTCGAAGAAGTTTGGACCGGACGTGGTGGACGCCCTGCAACAAATCGTACAGGAAAATCCATCCTTCACGCTGGAACAAATAAAGAGGGCCCTCAAGGAAGAGATGCCTAATATTGAAGTGAGCACGTCGACGATTGATCGGCTTCTCGATGGCCATGGATATTCGGTGAAGCTGCTGACCCAGAGGCCAGTAGATCGAAATCGCGCCGACGTGAAGCAGCTGCGGCGCCGATATGCCCAGTGGCTTCAGAGCGAGGGAACTACACTAACACGACACTACATCGGCGAGACCAACTTCAACGTATGGTGCTCGCGCAGTTTCGGAAGGGCGAAACGAGGTGCTCCAGCGTGCCGTTTGTCAACTAGCGCAAAGGGGGCGAATATAAATGTTATAGCCTGCATGTCGGCGAACGGCCTTGTCCATTGGACAATTGCGGACAAGGTCCACTGGGCTGTCTTCAACGACTTTCTCGCAGAAGTGTCGAGAAAAGTTTCTCAGCAGGAACCGGGAATACAGGCAGTGTTCCTGTTTGACAACGCACCAGCGCACCGCCGCGCCGAACAGGCTGTCCTCGCGGCAAGCGACCACACAGTCAAGTGGCTACCGCCATACAGCCCATTCTTCAATCCAATTGAGGAGCTTTTCTCAAAGTTCAAGGCAGGTGTAAAGGGCTTTCTAAGCGAGCGGAGGGATGATCTCCTCACGACACCGGGAGGGATCTCCAAGAAAGAACATCGCCGTGCTCTGCTGGTTGAGGCCGCGGGGCGCTCTATGCAGCACATCCAGCGTGTGGACTGTGCCGCTTATGATAGGCACAATTACACTTTCGTACAATCTGCCCTCGACTGCCTTGATATGTGAAACACTGCTCAGCAGCACAAGTACGGCTGCGTGTTTATGAAAACTGCTTTGCCTGTATAATGATAAATTTCGTTTTCCACGGACTTGCCCCGGTTCTCTTTCATCACCCATTTCATAACCGATTTAACAAGCTCGACGTTATAAGAACAACGATTGTTTCTTAAGGTCGGGTGGGTGTTTTAACCGGGCATCATCTTTGCTTCGGCATTGCGATAACATGCCAGGTAAGTCATAACACTGTATATACATAATCAAGCATAAGACGCACGGTCTGCCTGTTTCAAAACATGCTACAAAAGGATTTGTCAACCACTCCTTCGGCACAAATAATAATTCATCTGGTTATCCTGTGAAACAAATCCGTTGTAATAGAGGGCAGTCCTCGTACTTGAGATACATACTATTGCTAATTGCAGGTGACCATTTGCTGATGCGCCGTTGAACGCTGTGCCTGAGTCGTGCCTTTCTTTCTACCTTCTACGCCACGCCGTTTCTTATAGGTTAGTGTGCTTGGAATAAGCGTGCCTGTTTGGTGGTGAACGCCTGTTCGTTCACTGTAGTGCGGCCTGGCTGCCCGCGTTTCCAAGGCATACTGCGAAATACGAGAAGCAACAAGAAAGCCGCCCACATCTTCCCACACGACGAGCTGGAGTAAATGCGTCGCATAGTGGTGACGGTTTCGGGTGAATGTTGCGTAATTGAGTATGGTTTGGAAATGCTTAATTGTTATTTCGCCTTTATTATTCCTTTTTATTGAATGAAGAAGAAGCGTTGCCTTCAACGAGTGGTGGGACGCTAACGTTGGGTTGTACCCCACTACTGGTTGAAGGTACTGTTGCTTCCATCGCATCTACTCGAGTCAAGAAAAGCGTCAAGTCAAGCGAAAGCCATGTGAAGACGCCCTTGACTGAATTCGAAACGCGCGATCCGGTGCCTACATATACGGGTTGGCCGGTGAACGGCTGTGCAGCGCGATCAGTCAGTTTTCTACTAGCAGACGCTGCCTACGACGGCCTTCAAGTTATTACCCTCTCAACGACGTTTCGTTTGATATGCATGAAGGCAGGTTAGAGAGTGCTTGCGTGAATGTCAGGCGTGATGACATCACGTGAGTCACTAGTGATCCCCTCACTAGGCCGAGTGACAGCGTTCAAGTTTTCACCCTCTCAAAGGCGTTTCGTTTGATATGCATGAAGACAGGTTAGGACAGCGCGTGCGTGGGTGTTAGGCGTGATGACGTCACGCGAGTCACTAGTGATCACGTCACTTGGCCGAGTGACGGCGTTCAAGTTATTACCCTCTCAAAGACGTTTCGTTTGATATGTGTGAAGACAGGTTTGTACTGCGTGTGCGTGGCTCAAATGCGTGATGACGTCACGCGAGTCACTAGTGATCACATCACTAGGCCGAGTGACAGCGTTCAAGTTATTACCCTCTCAAAGACGTTTCGTTTGATATGCATGAAGACAGGTTAGGACAGCGCGTGCGTGGGTGTTAGGCGTGATGACGTCACACGAGTCGCTAGTGATCACGTCACTAGGCCAAGTGACGGCGTTCAAGTTATTGCCCTCTCGAAGACGTTTCGTTTGATATGTGTGAAGACAGGTTTGTACTGCGTGTGCGTGGCTCAAATGCGTGATGACGTCACGCGAGTCACTAGTGATCACGTCACTAGGCCAAGTGACGGCGTTCAAGTTATTGCCCTCTCGAAGACGTTTCGTTTGATATGTGTGAAGACAGGTTTGTACTGCGTGTGCGTGGCTCAAATGCGTGATGACGTCACGCGAGTCACTAGTGATCACATCACTAGGCCGAGTGACAGCGTTCAAGTTATTACCCTCTCAAAGACGGTTCGTTTGATATGCATGAAGACAGGTTAGGACAGCGCGTGCGTGGGTGTTAGGCGTGATGACGTCACGCGAGTCACTAGTGATCACGTCACTAGGCCAAGTGACGGCATTCAAGTTATTACTCTCTCAAAGACGTTTCGTTTGATATATATGAAGATAGGTTTGTACTGAGCGTGCGTGGCTCAAATGCGTGATGACGTCACGCGAGTCACTAGTGATCACATCACTAGGGCGAGTGACAGCGTTCAAGTTATTACCCTCTTGAAGACGTTTCGTTTGATATGCATGAATGCAGGTTAGAGAGTGCTTGCGTGGGTGTCAGGCGTGATGACGTCACGCGAGTCACTAGTGATCAGGTCACTAGGCCGAGTGACGGCGTTCAAGTTGTTACCCTCCCAACGACGTTTCGTTTGATATGCATGAAGGCAGGTTAGGGGTGTTTGCGTGGGTGTTAGGCGTGATAATGTCACGCCAGTCACTACTGATCAGGTCACTAAGCCGAGTAACCGCGTTCAAGTTATTACCTTCTCAAAGACGTTTCGTTTGATATGCATGAAGGCAGGTTAGAGAGTGCTTGCGTGGGTGTTAGGCGTGATGACGGCACGCGAGTCACTAGTGATCACATCACTAGGCCAAGTGACAGGGTTCAAGTCATTACTCTCTCAAAGACGTTTCGTTTGATATGCTTGACGGAAGGTTAAGACAGCGCGTGCGTGGGTGATATGCGTGATGACGTCACCTGAGTCACTAGTGATCAGATCATAGGCCTGGGCAATAGGTATCAAGTTATTACTGTGTGGACGGCCTTTCCTTTGATATACATGTCGAAGGTGTGAATAGTGCGTACGCGGGTGATAGGCGTGATGAAGTCGCGCGAGTCACATTGTGTCACTAGTGACTCAGTCATTGTTTATTCTACGCATCTTGTTAATATTTCCTCTTAAATTCATTCCGAAGCTATTCACTCCACGCGTTCCCGAAAATTCTGGGTCGCTTTGAAGTCACGATGTCGTCAGGATTAAATTCGCTGGCCTCTGGATTAAATCGGCTGGCGGTTGGATTAATTTCAGTGGCACTTGGATTAAAATGAATGGCACCTGGATTAATTTGAGTGGCGGCTGGATTAAATTGACTGGCGCCTAGATTAATTTGGCTGGCGCTTGGATTAAATTGAGCGGGAAAACCTGTAGAAGGAAGGGGGGACGCATCCCCGAGCGATGCCGCCGTGATTCGAACCTACGAGAAAGCTCTCGCCCTTTCCATAGGCTTGGCTGTACTAGACGCCGAAGAACGCTCCCGGCGCTTCTAGAAACCGGGAGAGAAGGGATAAAAGCGTGCAATCGACGGCAGTCAGTCAGTCAGTGAAGGGAGTCGGCAAGTCAGCGAAGGAGTGAGCGAGTCAGTCGGCCCGGTGATGGTGAAGTTATGCGAAGTGTGGCTCCGTTAGCCAAAGAAGACGTGGTTATGATGGTGTGCGGTCGGCCGATCGTCAATTTGGAAGAATTGGATGACGACGCCGTGTGAGCCGTGACAAGTCACGACGACGGTTGAGCTACGACGATCAACGCTGGAGCTGGCGTGAGTGTTTCCTTGAAGAGAAGCATTCGATTACCGTCCAAGTATTGTGGACTGGATACGCCATTATCTATTCAGGACTTTAACTGTCGTTGAATAGTTGTAATGCATGCGATTGCATTCATAGCGTGTGGTCTGTTTGTTTAGCTCCCGTTGTGTAAACACCATCTGAGTTATATTGTGAAGTTGTAACTGGTACCAGCCGAGTGTGCAGGTGTTTGTATTATTTGTATTGCCTTAACTGAGAATATATTTCGTTTTCGTTTGTGTTATCGACTCTCGGCTGTGACTCGGTCTTTGGACCACACCCGGCGTTCGCTGGCGCACCAAAGGACCAACTCTAAATTGTCCGCGCTTTCGTGGTGCGTTTTCGGAGGGCCTTGACGTCAGCCCTGAGAATCCGCCCGGCGATTGCCGTCCCCATTAACGGGATTAGTGACAGTTCCTCACAAGTGCACTTGTATTGGTTGCCAAGGAAGCCCATAAGCGCATGAGCCACTTCCTCGGGGTCTCAGTAAAATTACACTGATTTATAGCGTAGTGGGTTCCTCGCAAGTGCACTTGTATTGGTTGCCAAGGAAGCCCATAAGCGCATGATTCATTTCCTCGGGGTCTCAGTAAAGTTCTTCGCCCCCCCCCCCCCGTCTCTCTCCCACGTCAACGTATGCTATACAGCATGACGGGAGAGGGAAATAGTGACCGGGCGTCACCCAATGCAAATTACATAACTGGTGGCCGTTTAAATTTTCCAACCCTACACAGGGCTGAGCCATAATTCTTCATCGTCATCAGTCGTCGCGTCAACAAAGTGCACATTGATGTGATCGGGGGTCTGCCCAGAGGACCGGAGCCAGCCAGAGTCCCGGGGAGATGTCGAGGAGAGGAGCCCGGAGCTGTTAACAGTAACGTTTATTTACAGGTAGCGTGTTGCTACATGATGGGGTTAGCATCATGGAAGCTCTCGGAGCTCGTGAGAGCTTGAGAGAACTTGTGAGAGCTTGTCGGGAGCGCATCGGCGCTCGCATTTTATGTGCTGGCCTTCCCAGGGTTCCCTGTAGGAAAAAACAATGGAGGCCAGGACAGTCCAATGAAAATTTCCATCTTCACCTCCGCCCCCAAAAGGGGAAGGTGAAACGCCGCCTCCTTCCCAACCCACGAAAGGAGAAAGAGGCACGCCCAGTTCGTCCCATGGCGAGGGAAAAACACTGCCCACCGCGCACTACACGGCACAGCACGAAGACGTTGAGTCTTACGTGGAAGTCAATTTCGTAGTCTGTTGCAGTGATGGGGATGCGGCGCCAGGCAGGCCACGAATTGTGGAAACAGCGGCAACAAGGCGCCACGGGGAACGTGGGAAATGCATCCGCAGACGGTTCCCAGACGCTGGGTCCTTTGTCCGGGGCACCTTGACGACAAAGCAAGCCGCCTCGACGGCCAACAACTCTTCCTAAACTGTCAGTCGGTCAGGCGTGCCCAAAGGGTTTTACGAGGGGCGCAGACAACCTGAGAATATTAGACGAACGACCTTCGTGTTGTCGCCGCTCTTGGGGCATCTCTAGAACCGCTGACCCGGAAGAAATCAGGGTAGTCTTAGCCGCAACGTCTCGTGCGTCATAGCGGCGCCAAGCCAGGCAGGCCGATCATAACAGCCCGTCCACCGTCACAGGAGGTCTCGAAGGGGTTGCAGCACCAAAGCACTCCGCAGAGACCGTAGATATGCTCCCTTGTAGACGTTGACGCAGGCTGCACCAATCTCTGGACCTGAGCCATGGCCAGCAAACGCCAGAAACGAACCACGCAAGACCCGAGGCACAACAAACAGAGCACTCAACTGACCTCGAGAAATGCCAGGTTACAGTTTTGGTAAAACTCCCTAGAAATTTACAATTGGTGCGCTCACTCGTGAAAATCAAGAATCAGATAACGAAGCCATAACAAACTCAGACCTACTACGTGCGAAGCAAATCAACAGCCTAACGTTTTGTATCGTTTCCAGAGAAAGCCACATCCTCTAAGGCACGCAGGTGCTACGGGCGATACAATAACGAAAGGGAGTGATTTACACAATACACTAATTACATGTCACGAACTCAAAATACAAATAAAATGTGTCTAAAGCTTTGGTGTTAAACTGGAAAGGCACGGCCGGGTCAACAGCGTTACTGACACTTGCCCAACATCGTGGTTCAAACAACAAACCTCAGCTTTTGCGACGACAATTCTTACAAATAACCAAGCGACTCACGCTTCCCTATTCGCTCCTACACAGAACGCACGCGGAAAGAACAATAAACAAACAAAAATAATTTTCGCGTGGCTCTGCAAAAACTCGCACAAAGCCTAGCTTGGTCTATCCCTCTCGCAAGCTTCCAGCTTAACTCCTATGGTTCCGCTATCCAACAAGCATGACACGCAACGGAAATGCCACAAACTCTTTTTGAAGTCAGCTGTCATAATCCTATTCAGGGCACCCATCTCTTAAGCCCTTAACTCGCTCTGAAGCGTGTCACTAACCTTCGGGTAGCTAACTGCAGAATGCCTATCGGCTAACAAAAGAAACATAGAGCGCTAAAGAAAACAAAGTTGAGTACTAGCTGAACTAAACCGTCAAGAGTCGCGGACACTACAAGGAAAACTAATTCCTAACTAAAATCAACAAACAAAAATAATCTTTTCAACTAATCCTTAGCCGACATTCCATGAAAAGTTAAGTTGTCCTACAACTTTTCAGGCGCACTCGCGGTGGTCGCGCCCAGAAGGCCTTTCTCGTCAAGCGGGGTGTACGATACGCATGAAAGTTAATCACCCCCTCGTCGAGCCTCACTACTTTCCCTGAAGCGAACTTGTCTTTGTCGCCTCCTGCCACCTCGCGAAGGTCTGAGACCTCGCGGTGTCGCACCTGTTTCAACGTTCCGCGAAAGGGACAATGGGAAGCTCCTTTGCCCTCCGACCCCCTCTGCGAACCATGCGCTTCTCTTTTCTTTTTCTTTCGACGGCTCGGACGCATGCCGTAGAAACCTGTCAATGGTGACAATCGCACCTTTCTCGCCTTTTTGCGCCGACGTTTGAAGCACTTTCTCACACGCTGCATCTTCGCTGCATTTCTGCCTTTCGGACGCTTTCTCCTTTTTGCCCGCTTCTTGGTGCAAACTCTGGAGCCCTTCGTCCGCCTGCGATGCTCATCAGCATCAACCCGCACGTCAGCTGTATCGCGCTTACTGTCTCGATGATTGCGCATCAATCCATCCCCCGACCGATTCCGCGTACAATGTGCTGCGCTTTTCCTTTCCTTCTGGCCTCTCGGGCGCATCAAAGCTGCAACCCTGTGGTCAACAAAACAAAGACCCTTACTCAAAAGCCTCTCTGAGTGACCCGAAGTCAAATAGAGACAATGCTTGGGTAGGTTTTGTGACACGGCAACCTCCGTTTCGAGCTGTCCGAAGGGTCCCTCACTCTCGACGCGGCTATCAACTTCAGGATTAGCAGCGTTTAACCCTTCCTGAATCGCGCTGTGCTTCATTTCAGGAGCGGACTTACAAGCTGTGGGACTCGTCGGAGATTCAGCCGTATGGTCACCAAAACAAAGGCCCTTTCTCAGAAGCATATCCGAGTCATTCGAAGAGGGATTATGCTTGGGCAGGTTTTGTGACCCGGCAGCCTCAGTAACGGGTAGTCCGAACGATCCCACAATCTCTACCTGGCTATGGACCTGTGGATCTTTAGCGCTCTCTGCTCCTTTAATGTCGCTGCTGTCCACCAAAGAGAGAACGTTCCTAGGCTTTCGGCAGGCGAACGAAAGATGACCAGGCTCTTGGCAACGGCGGCAGACGACCGGCTTTCTAGCCTCAAACGCCTTCTGCTTCTCTTTTGAGCTACTCGCTACGGTTGTGGTCTCGTCTGATTCCCTAGCTTTGCGCGTATGCCTAAAACGCTGTCGGAATGCTTTTGGTGACAAGCGACGATTGCTACACAGCGCCTCTTTGACCTTGTCATACGCTTCAGCGTCCTTTCTGCTGAGTCTAGTTATCACAGCGGCGGCTTCGCGCGGGAGAAGTGTTAGCAATTCTCGTGGCCAACTTTCGAGGGGGATTCCGGCATCCTCGCATGCCCGCTCAAAATTCACAAGAAAAAGTGCGATGTCCAAGCCGACTTCGAACGGCTGCAAAAGGTCTACCGCCTTTACCGACACCCTCCTACGTACTTCCGCGGCCCTTTTTTCGTTTTCCTCGGCCCACTTTTTGGTTCTCTCGGCCTCTTTTTGCCTTTTTTCTACTTCTTCCCAGCACTCCTCAATTTCGTCATCCTCCGCACCGCATTCCTGAATTGCCCTAATCAGTTGCGGCTCTCTCTCTTCTCTCCCAACCTTAATTCCCAGCTCTTCACACAGTAGTAAGAGGTCTGGTCTCTCTAGCTTCTTTACCAACTCCATGGTCTTCACGAATGAGGACTTCCTACCCGCCGTGACGTTAGGTAGCGAACAAGCGAAGCCTAGACGTACGGTAAAACACTGCCAGTTTTAGAACATGAAAGCTAAAATGGTGAATAGCTGTGACGTATCGTAGCGGTACAACGAAGCCTATACGCACAGAAGATTACACACAGATTTAGAAAACTTCAAAAGCTAAAACCTGGCAAAACTCAAAGAAAGTCAAGCACTCACCATATCGTTGAGGCCCGAGTCAAGCATGGGTCATCCCGTTGCTGCTAACCAGCTGATGTGTTCCAGTTGTCAGCAGCATCACACCGCTGCCATCCAGATGATGTAATCGGGGGTCTGCCCAGAGGACCGGAGCCAGCCAGAGCCCCGGGGAGATGACGAGGAGAGGAGCCCGGAGCTGTTAACAGTAACGTTTATTTACAGGTAGCGTGTTGCTACATGATGGGGTTAGCATCATGGAAGCTCTCGGAGCTCGTGAGAGCTTGAGAGAACTTGTGAGAGCTTGTCGGGAGCGCATCGGCGCTCGCATTTTATGTCCTGGCCTTCCCAGGGTTCCCTGTAGGAAAAAACAATGGAGGCTAGGACAGTCCAATGAAAATTTCCATCTTCACCTCCGCCCCCAAAAGGGGAAGGTGAAACGCCGCCTCCTTCCCAACCGACGAAAGGAGAAAGAGGCACATCCATTTCGTCCCATGGCGAGGGAAAAACACTGCCCAGCGCGCACTACACGGCACAGCACGAAGACGTTGAGTCTTACGTGGAAGTCAATTTCGTAGTCTGTTGCAGTGAGGGGTATGCGGCGCCAGGTAGACCACGAATTGTGGAAACAGCGGCAACAAGGCGCCACGGAGAACGTGGTAAATGCATCCGCAGACGGTTCCCAGACGCTGGGCCCTTTGTCCGGGGCACCTTGACGACAAAGCAAGCCGCCTCGACGGCCAACAACTCTTCCTAATCTGTCAGTCGGTCAGGCGTGCCCAAAGGGTTTTACGAGGGGCGCAGACAACCTGAGAATATTAGACGAACGACCTTCGTGTTGTCGCCGCTCTTGGGGCATCTCTGGAACCGCTGACCCGGAAGAAATCAGGGTAGTCTTAGCCGCAACGTCTCATGCGTCAAAGCGGCGCCAAGCCAGGCAGGCCGATCATAACAACATGATGCCTTACTGACGTGTAGCTGGTGCCTCGCTTTTCCGCAGAATGACGAATAATGGCTTAGTAGGTGCTTCCCAACTTCACAAAAATTGTGATTTATGGCGTAGTGGGTACCTTTCTAGTGTACTTGTTTTGTAGCCCCAAGAGAGCTTAACGGGCTCTAGAAACGCTGCTCTTCCAGCTTTCGCTGTGACTGTGCTGCGGTTTCAGCGCAGGCCTGGCGTTTTTTTTCATACCTCGTCGTTCTTTATGACGATAACCATGTGTCTAGACCCTTCTTTTGGCTCCGCCACCTTGGCAATTACTCCAGCTGCTTCCATGTCGGTCTAGTTCCGACTTTACTCTGTCCTCTACTGCACAACAGGTTCCGGCGTGCTGACTTGAGCTTTAGGTGGTAGATGACGCCCTTGAGCTCGCCTAATCAGGTGAAAATGTATTCATGAGGCTTTATTACGTCGTAATCTCGTTGCTCCAGTGAAGGTATTCGACGGACCAAGCTCAGATCCTCTGTGACTTAGCCGCTTATAGTGTCATGGATGCGTAGTCTTCCACTACGAAGAATTCCGTTTCAAACTTTACTTCAGCGCCGGTCACATGTCGGTAAATACAATTTCAAGATTTTTTCTTTTCTGAAAGCCAAGAACATTTTAAAATGACGGCGCAATTAATGGATTGTTTTTGCTTTTTTCTGCAGATGACTGCGTGATATGACTGAGCATTTCGCGCCTCATCGAGCTCGCAGACAACTAGCGTATCTTCTATTTCTACAATTGCAGTCCAACGATCGTCTGCGTAGACCTGTGCGCCGCCGCGCCACGCCACCGCCGCCGCCTGTTTTTGCTCACGCCGCCGCCGCCGCTCAATAATTGCGGCGCGCCGCCGTTTGTCTTTTTTTAAACATGAACGGGGAATCTGGAATAAAATACGTCACTTCCCCGGAGGAGGTGTTCTAGATGCGTCCACGTAATGGACTGTTCATTTCAGCCGCCGCTGATTGGCGGGAGCTCGGCGAGCAGTGCGCCCTTTGTTTCCGGTTCTTCTTCTGCAACGTCATTTTGACGTCACGAAGCTTTCACAACTCTCGACACGAATAAAGGGACGGAATGCGCTTCAACGCAACGAACGTAGCCCCCAGAGATCCGCTTTTGGGTGCACATCTCGGAGGCCGTGCATGAACTCTGATCGGGTTAGCCATCGAATTAGGTTTAATGCGTCCGCCCGTCTAAGACACCTGTGAATGTCGGTACGCATTCCCTGCATCGTTCTCAAACGTCTGGGACAATTTCATATGCGAGTTCAGACTTGAAAAGTTCCTCTTTCTGTGCATATCGTCCACTTTGTTCTTACACTGGGAATGTGCTGAGGGCGTGTTGGTGGGTCGGCGTGGTCAAGAGCGATGTGATATCACGGCTCACCGCTTTTCGAGTAACTGAATGCGCTCTGCGGGAATTGATGGACATCTTTAGATGGACACATCGAGAATAGACATCCGGAAGTTGTATCTTTCTCTCATCCAGAAGTCTCATGAGCATTGCCTGATCCCAACGCAGCGGCGTCCTCAAGCCTTAAAGGTTCGGCGACCCAACTCACTGGATAGCATATTCGTGGAGTTTTGGACCTACTGCACTGAACACAGATAAAAAAATAGATAAATAATATATATCGATGCGTTATTACACTTTTATCGTTTCGTTTTTATTCGAGCAAACCGATAAATAACTATAGAAGTAAAAGCAATGAAAAACATACAATACAGATAGCTGAGATAGGTATTCATGTTAAAGACACGACGTACGAACACGGACACAAGATAGAAGTCAAGAGAGTGAACAGTTATCTCTCACGAAGACCACCACGCGCACCCGATTGATAAGTATCTCCTCTTGCATGGGAATGCCCATATAACTATTTGTCTCTGCCTTTTCCCCGCTGTACGATTTTTCCATTGTTAGCGGCGTTTGTGGTGTCTTGACTACTCTCTTGCGTCCGTGTTTTACACGCCCTGGGGGGCGATCGGAGATCTGTTCGTTCCGCTTGTTCATTCTCCTGGGGAAGAACAAGCGCGCTGATTGGCTGAAGCGGGAGATGCCACTCAAGCGGCATAACGAGTGGGGTGATCGGAGATCTCTGTTCTGCGCCGTTCGTACTGTACCCATTCTGGCGGCGTACGCGATTGGCCGAAGCCGGAAAAAACCACGTCTCTGAGGGGCGTAGCCATTTTAGGGGCGAAGCTCCTTAAAGCGGCACCCGTTCGTCCCTCGTAGTCGTAGTGCGTAACCAGCCGTAACGCTAGTACCAGACCTTGACCTCCAAGGTGGTGCCGGTGGGAGATTTTTCCTGTGCGTTGTTGAACAATAAAAAATTCGCAGCGTGCGCGTTAACTAAAAGCCGAATTCTTCTGTCTCTCATTCCCCATTAGCAGCCATTGGCATGTTCCAGTAGGAAACGTTAGTAGAAGTAGAAGTGTAAGTGTTAGCTAAAAGCCGACTTCTTCTGTGTCTCATTCCCATTAGCAGCCGTTGTTTACCTCCAAGGTAGTGCCTGGTGAGATTTCTCCTGTGCGTGATTAAACAATAAAAATTTTGTTCAAAACGCCGTTGATTGATGAAATAAACCAACGAAAGACGCCAGATGTTTTGTAAAAGCAAAACGAAAGAACGCCAGATGTTTCTAAAGCAAAACGAAAAGACGCCAGCTGCTTAACGAAAGAGGCCAGATGTTTTCTAAAGCAATGGTTTTCTAAACAATGAAAATTCACAGCGTACATGTAAAATTAAAGTGAGCTGCAAGTCGTCATAACTCATCGAACCTTTAGTATAAACGCGCCCGATCTCACGTCGGTGATGATGTACTGGGCAGAATTCACGGAAGATTCACGGTTTACCGATGAACCTCCGCAGCTTCGCCCACTCATCATCATTCACTCCGTGGATATGCTGTGATTTTTTTCTTTTTGCTTGATCTTTTATTTTTTGGCGACGTCATACCGCGTCATAACGAGCATGTCGTCTGCTACAAACGAACGGAGCTCGAGACCGTTCGCACGCGTTCTCTCGAGCGAACAAACGGCTTCGCACGGCATGATGCGGCGGTTGCGGCTGCCGCAACCTCTGATTTTGAGAAAATGGCGCTTGCGACGTGTGCTTCTCTTGCGGTTGGAGGTGCGAGATGCGTTTGAAGACATGAGCGAGTGCGGCGTCGCTTTCTGTTCTCGAAACGAACAGTGCGAACAAAATGAACGGCCCTGCCACTGGGCTGTGGTCTTACGCGCAGGGACTTCTTAATTCAAAAGCGCTACCAGCTACTGCCACGTGTCGTCCCGGTCCTCACTCGTGAACGACGGCCCCAGTGGGCACGACGGCGTAGGTATCTGTGGGTGCTCTTTTATAAAAGCCAGCAGAAGCTCCTTTTGACGATTCGACACCCGGGAGCCAAGCCAGACATTCCGGTGGGACGACATCTTGAAAAACTGCGCCAGCCGCTACTTTTCTCTTTTTTTTTCGCGTGCGCGACTTCACATAGCAAGCACTTTAGAAAAACTAACACCAATAAATATCAGCGCTCAAACCTATTGCTGTTTCAGAAACTGTTTGAGCTTGAAAAGAAAAACAATATCTTTTCGTATAACAACTGTATTTATTAGAAGGCGCGAAACACTTTGTTTTGAAATATACGGTCCCCCTGCCGAGGACAAACGGTGCGCGTCTACTTCCGGAAAGCTTGCCGCTCACCGCTTGACGATTGGTTGTCCTCTTCCTCTCGGCGGAAGAAAGCTGCGGACCGCCCACTTTTGTGACGTAACACCGCCAGAACGAACGCGGAACGAACGGAGACCTCCAACCCCCCCCCCCCCCTCTTTTTTTCAAAGGGCCCCAAAACAGCCTCTGGAAATACAAAATCGTGCGCCTTATTTTTTCTTGGCGTTTCTCGTCTTTTTGGCACACTTCGTGACGCCAGAATGGTGATTCACATGACATCATAAGGGTATATACTATCGATTGGTCCATATACGAGAGATGTCAGTTGTGAATTGTCTTTCACGCTGCTTTGCCATGCAGTCACCCACCCCTTCTTCCTTGTCTCGCATGACTATCGTGCGCGATCAACTGATTTCACTCCATTTTGTGCATTTGCGATTGCGTAAGCGGAGATAATAGGATGTAGCCGACAGCACGAAATACTGATAGGCTCAACGCTTAGTGCTGACATTATACGAGTGTTTATGAAGAAATATGTAGCGAGGAGATATCGCCTGTAAGAAGGGCAGTGAAGGTGAGCACGAAACCATTGGAAAAGGCGCCATATTATTTCATTATTCCAACGGACAAGCTTTTTCAGTCAAGACGATGCAGCTCTGCAGAAAAAAGGCGAGCCCGCTTCCACGGTTTTTGTATGTTGATTGCGATAAATATTATAGGGACACTCTGGACAGCTTTTCACCGTCATGTTCTGTATAAAGTCCAAATCGATAACA
Organism: Rhipicephalus sanguineus; assembly: GCF_013339695.2. NCBI lineage: Eukaryota > Metazoa > Arthropoda > Arachnida > Ixodida > Ixodidae > Rhipicephalus > Rhipicephalus sanguineus. The sequence continues at coordinate 56,092,913 of NC_051176.1, forward strand.
TTGCTCCGCACATCGTATGCTGTAGTCGCGTGTAAAACCTCGCGAGCGCTGGTGAGGAACACGGCTGAAGTTGAGATGAAACAAGCTGGTCATCTCCGTCGCACGGAGGGCGCATGCGATAACATCATCCTGCGTGCGAGGCCTGCCGTCGATTACTCCTCGAATAGAAAATAAACGCCCCGCCCGTCTTTCGTTCGAAGAAGCATGAAGAGACACCGGGGCAGGGGGTGCTGCGTGGCTCGAGCAGCAACTGTGAACTTTGACTATAAAGACGCGGTCGTGAGCGCTCGCGCGCTATCTCGGCAGACATCAGCAAACGGCTCGTATGCCCTTCTACGCGCTGTGATTTCAACGCTTCGTGCTGTGACTACTCATACGACAAACTGCACGAAAACCGCTTCTCTGCCGGGAGCGGTCGTACTCCGACACACCAGCGTTTTGCAGAGTTACGCGAGATCGGATCAAAAAGAGTTAGCTGCTAGCCTTATTCGTATAACAGTACGACATGTTGCTATCGCATTCACTGCTTCGCCCTTTCGGTGAAAGAGATTTTTGTAGCGTTAGCTACACTTGCCTAGCCGGAGCCGATTTCGCGTGGATCCTCATGAGCCGTGCTGCGCATGCGCGAGGATCAGTGATGTCACACAGCTGGCTCACCGGAGCCGGCATCTCACGCCCTCTCCGCCACCGTCGCGCACTTCTCGCCGCTGCTGGTATGCGCGTTCGGGAGTAGTGGCGTCGTAGCCGCGGCAGACTCCGCCACCGCCGCGCGCGACTCGCCGCTGCTGGTCTGCGCATTCGAGAGGAGTAACGTCGCAGCCATTGCAGACACACTGGCGCCGGCGCGCGCGCAGCTATTCGCCTTCGCTGTGCAGTCGCCGTCTGACACTGCGCTGGAGCCGTGTGATAGTGCCTCTGACTGGCGTTTGCAGGTGGGTAACGCCATGGAGAAGGAGAGCGCAAATGCTGCTCAACGGCGCAGAAGAGCCGAGAAGCTTATCTTATCGGATCCCGAAGTAGTTGCCTGGCAATTAGCGGTTCAACGTACGAAGAATGAACAGAAGAAGGCTAATAATCCTAGACAATCTGGAAAGCTAAGAATAATCAGCTGAACCTTTGCTAACGCAACGTATATCCTGGCATAGCCGAGCTAATCCACTGCAAATTTTTTTTTGAAAATTCAGGGGACAACATTCTCTCCCCATCAACTCTCTGCAGTATGCACTCCCCTCCCCCCTCCCACTGCGCCACGCCGCCGCCGGTGATTTTGGGACGGGCGCACAGGTCTACGTCTGCGACAATGCTTCTAACCAGAAGTCGCCTGCCGGTCTGCATTGGCTTCGAGTGTGGCCACTTTTTGCTTCTTCTTCGCAGTAAGACATACGATCATGGTTTTGAATGCGGCTGCAAAATGATTTCTTTTGCCGCAGGTTGAGCACGTGCGTCCTTTTGCTGGGCATGCTTCCAATGTCCTTGTAAAACTTGGCACATATGCTACAGCACCGACTCAGTTGAAAAACGGCGTCGACTTCTACCTGAATTTTCATGCAAGAATGAAATTCCTCGCTTTGCTCTTTACCTTGTACCCGAGCTCGGCACATTTCAACAGTTTTGGCAAAAGAAGAATTTTCTGAAATAAGCCTTTCTTGAGGTCGCCTGTTTCTCATTCCAACAATGATTCTGCTTCTTAGCATGCATCCTTCAATCTCAATGAATTCACAGCTCTTTGCAAGTAAACGCAGCTCAGTTAACCAGTCGTTAAAATGTTCGTCTTCTTTATGGTCACGCTTTCCAAAGCGAAACTCGTCTTATGCTTGGCTTAGCGCTGGTTTATGAAACGCTTCGAACATTTGCTTTAGCACTTCAGCGTCGCTTTTTTCTGCACCAGGTTCAAATACGAAGGTGCTGTACGTTTTGCGCGCGTCCTCTCTAATACTGATTAGAAGAGTGGCTGTTTGTACCTCTTTCGGCTGCTGGACCAGGTTGCAGTCGCGAAGAGCTCGAACTATTTTGTCTCCATGCTTTCCAGTTCTGCCAAACGTCTCCGGTTGCGTCCAGGGATCTTGGGGTGGTAACAGCGGGGTGGTAGACTGGGGTGGGAGGCTGCGGGCGAGGCTGCTGCTTTTTGTTCGGCATGGCGTAAATTCGATGAAACTTGTAGCCTCTTGGGTTGTCTGGCTGCGCGATCGCTCTGCTGCCATCAGTTGCGTTGGTCAGTCGCTAACTCCCTACTTCTGACCATGCGGATGCGTTTGAGCATGGTGCATCGAAAGAACAATATTGATTCCAGAAGGGGAGTGGCTATATGCATATGAAGAAGCGGCTCCCGGCAGGCTAAGCTCGTGTCCACTGTTCATGATTCTGTACTACGTCACACATACCAAGAGAAAATATTTTCTAATTAGGACCTTTCCTCGCCCTCGATCCTGCGTGCAGGCGGAAAGGGGCAGACGGCTAAGAGACGGAACGGATCGCGAAATGTTGAGTCGGTGAATCCGTATACAGTCGGCATGCGCATGCTGAATGGGAGATACGATGTTTGTGCAGGTCTAGCAACAGTTCAGCGGAGCAGAAGTGTCCGAGACTCTGAGGTCGGCAACTCTCACCAACCGAAGACGACACGAGCATACTTTTGCCGATGTGGGTTCGATTTTCCGCACTGCGGAAGAAACAAAGCTTTTGCACTGCTATATCCCGAGCTGAGGCCGCATGTGTTGCATGGGGGCTTTCATCGGAGGCCGAAGCACTGCGTAGTTTTTTTGCCTGCGCCATTCCTTTGAAATGAATTCATGGCTACCACATCCCGTAGCGTCTATTAGTCCACCTCTACTCGGTTGTACAGATGGGGCGACATCACACGAGAACACGGCGTCTGCAAATACATAAAAGCTATAGAACACTACGTTCTGTTGCATGGCAAACAAACCAATGCACCAGTTAAAAACATATTTAGGGCTCTTGGCCGTCATTTCCGCAGAGATCTACAAGGTTCAGTGTGCTTCATGCAAATTAACCAAAGATGCATAGAACTTGCGCACCGTGCTCTCGTATTGACCCAATAGAAAGCTAAGACTTGCTCTAGGTCTAGCTGTTCACTACATGCGATGCCCGCGGCCCATGGCTAGGTCCTATTATTCTGGGCCGATTATTTACGCGTTCACAAAAAGAAGATTGCTGAGGAAATTTTTTGTTGCGCAAATTTTCTTTCTTTGCTGTTTTTGTTGTTGCCTACCTCCAGAAGCTACTGTCATAGGCTGAGGATCTTCGCGACACCTGCGAAGTCTGTTTGCATTGCTTTACGCTCCTCAAGGAAAACCTGGCTACATCTAACCGCGATGAGGTAGACCAGGCATTTCTTCAGGAAGAAAAAGCGATTGATATCTTGAACAGGCGCGCCCATCTTTCCTCTGATGATTGTAGGCGAGGTTGTAGGCTGCAACCTCTTTACATGTTAGCCATTTAGAGGGCGGCAGCAGCCCACTTTTGCACACGCTAGACACAAATAAAATCTGAGAACACATTTTTCTCGACGAAAAGCCACCAGAGCAAGGTTTTGCTGCAGCAGAATAATTAAAACTGAGATTTACGCACAATGCAAGCTAATAACGACCATCAGTCGCACTGAAGTGAGCACATACAGCAAGGGTCATTTTGGCCAGTTATATCTCGTAAACAAAGCAAATGAGGACATATGATATTAAAACCGTGTGTTCACTGACATAAGCGCTCTTTGATCAAAAATTGTCGTCAGAATTGAGACTGGAGTTTTTTTATTTTATTTTTTGAAAATGTACTTTTTTGAAAAAACTCGCTTATTTAACTATTTTTTTCTTTTTTTGCGCTGCCTGTAGGAAAATGATTTTCCGTATAAATCTTGCAAAGGCTCTTTTCTATATTTGACATTGTTTTCAAGTTTCTGTTTGAAATAGCAAAGGCGCCAAGGCGCCTCAAAGTTAGGACCCTTTTTTGATTTCGGCCGTGTTTGCCATTTTTTCACATTTTCTTCTTTTTGAGGACAGCATCAAAAAAGCATGGATGTAATTCACAGTAATGGGTATTAAAACCAGCAAAAAAATTTTCGACACATCATTTATAGTTCGCGCTAAATTCGGCCGTGAAATCCGAAAACATTGCAGTGAGCAAAAACAGGAGGCTCGCGCCGCGACCTTCAAATAATTTTTTGGCGCGCTGGGAGCGCTTCTTGGAAATAAAATTTTCGGTTCCGTGCACTTTCAATGTGCCAAAATAACATATAAAAACCCAGGCAAAACAAAAATTGCGACCGGACAGCCATGTTCGATCTCTCGTGGAATCACCCTGCAAAGTATTGATAAGACGCCAGATAATACGTCAAATGCTAAAAGTAGTACAAATATAGAATCACGAAAAATAACCACATAAGCCTGGTGTTGCGATATCGTCCCCCGAGTATATCAGCAACAAAGGCCATCGCATTTTAAAGAGCTTTGCGCAGTTTTGCGGTCATAAAAAGAAATTTAATAAGGTGTATGGCAGTGGCAGCGTCACACATAGCAAAATGCCAGAGAAAAAAAAAAAAGGGAAAGTTTCGCGCGTTTGACTCGGTCACTGTAATCTCGCTCCCATCTTATTCACTCTTGCCAAATCCGAGCACAATAAGCAACATTATTACTGCAGCTGGAACCCTAAAGCGTATCCCGGTGGCAGCGGCTAAATGCTTCTTGGCAGTGCAGAGCTCCTGCTCCATGCACAGATCAACCAGAATCCGCATCAGCGCCCAGTGCTGACATTCCCAAGTGGTACGAGCATTGCGCAATGGCAGGACATTGTCGCTCAGTACACAGTACACGGCGAACTCGTGCAGCGTCGTTGCGAAAGTCGAGGCCGCTTCCCAGTCAGCGCACTTCCAAAGGTCCCGGTGCAGGTCGCCTTCCGCCGGGTTAGGGTGGCTAGCCGGGAGCATGGAATCGGCGCTCATCATGCTGTAGTTCCCATGTGGGTCGCGGGGTGGCCGCCAGCCTTCAACCGTTGCGGTGAACGAATGCTGACCGTTGCCGGCGTCCTCGGAAGCCCGCTAATTTCGCTTGCGTAGGACGATGGTGCACTAGCGCTGGAGGCACGGGACTGCAGACACAAATACTGACCGCTGTTGGCCTCCTCAGCCCGCTGCAGTTGGCGTTCTCGCAGGTGGAAGAAGACGCTGCGGAAGAGGCGGCACTCGTCGTCCCGGTCCAGGTCGTATATCGGCAGACGAAGAAGCGACGGCGCCTCTGGATCGAGTTCGCTTGCGTAGGACGACGGTGCACTACCGGGGAAGGCACGGGACTTTAGACACCGATGCTGACCGCTGTCAGCCTCCTGGGCGTGCTGCAGCTCGTGCTCTTGCAGGTTGAAGACGCTGCGGAAGAGGCGCCACTCGACGTCTTGATCCTGGTCGTCCTGGGGCACCACCTGATCCAGGCACATCCAAGCATGTCTCGATCGAGGCACCTCCTGCGGCAAATCCAGCCGCGAAGGCGCGTCTGGATCAGGTTCTCTTGAGTAGGACGACGGTGCACTACCGTCGGAGGTACGGGACTGCTGATGGTGGTGCGTGCATTCCCATTTGCAGCACCTGCCAACGATGTATTCGAGAGTATTGTCCTCGCTGCCCATCCCACGCTGGATCGCCGTGCAGTCTTCCAGCCAGTCGACCATTGCTTCGCCTGGGTTTGGAACGGCTTCCGTGGCATATGCGCGTGCACGACGAACGCGCTGCACGACATCCTTCTCTTCTACTTCTTCTTCCTCCCCGTGAGTGGCTCATAGCCGTTGTGGGAGACAGGACACGAGGTGGCATGTTTTACCATCGCTATTGATATTTGAGTAATCATGAGTAAGGTGTGTCGCCGCCTTGAAACAGACTTTTTTTAATACAGATTTTTAACCTTGTCAAACCCCTGGTTCGCCTCGACAGGAAGATATCATCATCACGAACGGCCTCTACCTAATATGGTATCTCGCTTCGCCTAGCACGTGGCACAGCTGCTCCTAGCGCGTGCAACGCAACAACTCGGCCGGCGCGCACTCTCCTGCTCCGCCGATTTGCCCGGTGTGTGATGCAATAATTCGGATTGGCGAGAGAACAAGTACAGAGAGAGAGAAAGAAAGGAAGAGACAGAAGGAATGAGCGAAATAGAGAGAAAGAAAGCGAAGAAAGAGAAAAAAGGTAAATACAGAGAGATAAATAGAGAGAGAATGAGATTGAAATAAAGAAACATAAGAAAGAGATAGAAAAAAAAGGAGAGCAAGAGAGAAAGAAAAATAAAGAGAGAGAAATAAATAGACACAGAAAGAGGAAGCGAGAAAAGGAGAGAAAGAAAGAGAGGGAAAAAAGAAAAAAAGATACAAAGAGAGAGAGAGAAATAGACAGAGAGAGAAAAAAAGAAAGAGCAAGAAATGGAGACAAAAAAAAGACACTGAAAAAGAGAGAGAGAGAGAGAGAAAGAAATATATAAATGGAGATAAGGAAGGCCACCCAGCTCGGCTGTTGGTTCATATGTGATGACGCACTTAATTATATAAGGGAAACAAAGAGACTGCCGTACACTCTAAGAAAAAAAGAGTATGCGTGACTCTTTTCGGAGAGTTCTGACTTGCCACGTATAGGACCCTCTTTAAATGGTCACGGTGACTCTCTTGGTGGGTCAGGGTCGGCTCGCTCTAGGAGAGTCCCCTGACCCTCGAGGAAGAGTGCAAAGACTCTCATCGGGAGGATCACGTTACCACTTATAGGGAGTCAGACGACTCTTGCCGGTAACGCTCCTAGGGGGGTCAAGGGACCCACACCGAAGCATCAAGCGACTCCACAAGAATTTTAAGCTACTCATTTGATCCTTGCTCTACTTTTACGCGACTACTGTTGGAAATAGTGGAGTATTCATTTTAAGCAAGTCCAATAATACTTGCCGTTCTGCCCAGCGACTGTAAAAAAAGAATAATTCAGTTTTAGCATTATTTTAATAAAACTCGTCAAAACAACACATATTTTCCAGCAAAGTTATATAGAAAGCGCGAAAAGATGGTCTGTGATTTCCAATTAAGAAGTTTGGGTATTCCTTATTTACATGCTTCTATGAGTATAGCCAACTAAAATGTGTGACTGTGATGTGCACAGTGTCATATGGTGCTAAATGAACAGCAGAAGTCGCCGTAATATTTCCATATTTATTCCTTGTGATTAAGAAGAAATCAAAAAGTGGTGACGGCTTGAGGCATCAGACTTGTGGCTTGCTAGGTTGTCGCTCCTGTCCAGCGTGAGCACATGAAAAACGGTATCTGAAAAGCAGAACGCGATATTATGATGAGAAAATTAAATTGCAGTAAAGGTTTGCAAAACCTACACAATAAGTGGTTCACACAGACATAATAAAGGCTAACAACAAAACAACAAAGCACATCCTCCGGCAGCCAGGGGCATGCCGTGAGCGGTTATTGACCGCATGTTTTACAAACGTAACCCATCCTTAAATGCTCAGACAAACAGATGCGAGTACTAGGGCCCGAATGACACCCAGCGCGTGCGTACGACGTCTATACGTCGAGATCAGACATGTCATATGCTAGAATTAGCGCACATAACTCCTACAATCACGTACACTCATTCGATTCTGTTATAGCGCCCAACGTCATCGCAGTGTATGCAAACCACGAAAACAGCAAACAGAAACGAGGGAAAAGAGTGCACGCCGGCGGCCGCAACAACGCGCGCCGTCGAAATTCTAGAGCTTTTTCACTTTACAGGCGAGGCGTGTCCAACTTGAATGTCTACCGCGTACGTTCTGGAAGCCACCGTACTATATCTGCACCTCAAACTACCGTCTTTAAGCCAGCAAAAACCATTACATATAGTGCGTCTGAGTGTTCTGTACACAGGCTTTTCTTTTTTTTTCCACGTTCCCACGCGTGGAAGCACGCTGCACACTCAAGGTCGATGGAAATGTTATTATGAAGTAGACTAAAGTGCATCTCAAAACGACATCTTGCACCTTCAGTAGCGCAGACACGACGTGCAATCAGCAACAAATGACCCTCGATTATTGTTTCCATCACTCACTTTATGGAAGCTTGTACAGCAACGCGCATAACGGTGGCAACTCGTTAACTGACAGCTTTAATTGGGCATCCGCAACAGCCCCGCGGATACAGGCTACTGTTGGAAATGGCTGGCAGGTTCCGCAGAGCTGCTGCAGACGCCAAGCTAAAGCTGTATAATTAGTACCTACGAAAGCAGTACACTCACCGTTAACTGGCGCCCGTTGTCGGTGTCCGCAGCTCCATGAATATTTCGCCCTCCAAGTGCTCTAAGCGGCACTTCGTGCACGGCTCGAGCCGGCGTCAACACCACCGAAGACGCGCAACCTACGCAACCACGCAGCGCATTCCAGTAGACCAAGAGACTGAGACGACTGAGAGAGGAAAGCGGCGCGCCACCCCGGCGCCAACCCCGATACCGAAGCCAATCGAAACGCGCTTCAGGAGGGTCCAGTGATTCCTTCCCAAATGCGAACTCCTTTTCTCTGCCTGTACCTGCTGTACCTTCCAAAAGGGGTCAGATGGACACCCGAAGAGAGTCACGGTTCCATGACCCTCCTTTGACTCACTTTTTTCTTAGAGTGTAGTAATATTGTAAGTACACCTATATGTCATCATTTCGTTTATATATCTGTCTTATCTGCATTTATTTATTTAATTTCATTATATAACACTTGTTTAATTAGCATTTAATAAAGAAACCAAAAATACTCCTAATATTTTTGCTTCCCTATAAATGATATTTTTCGCATATCCCCCCTTTTTCCTTTTCTTTTCACTAATTCTGCTGCCGCACGATTTGTGGCCGATCTCCCGTGGTGGGTTGAGCCGTTGTTCTAGGAGCCAACCAACCAAACAACCAATCTAGCCTTGCGCCACTAATGCAAGCTGGGGTGCTATGCAGGATAGCCCGAGTTTATCGAAACGTGGAATCTTTCTGAGCTCTGGCGACACCCCGTTTTGAACGAGCTAACAGTACGAGAAGGTGAAATCCATCCCTCAGCGCGCGCTCCGTTCCATTGGTTACGATGGAACGCGGCGTCACGTCAAGGGCGGTCGAGAAGGTTGGGTGGCGTCTTCAAACTAGAGGCACCTTCTTTCATTAGTTTGTCGTTCCATTGAGTGCAGAAGTGCACCCATGCATGAAAAGTGGCAGAAAGCTCTACTAACTATATTTTTTATGTGTGCGCGGGCAGTTTCAATTCATTTTCAAGCGTTTAATGTCTGCACTAAGTATCCTTTAGAATAATCTGCACCGTGGCCTCTGAGATTAGTTCCGACCTAGCGCCTTACAACACCGCGGCTAGGGCTAATCGACGAGGCCACGTGTATAATCACCATGGTCGGCCAGTAGATTCTAGCGGCGCGCGCCCTCGTCGTTCTCTTCTTCATCGTCTGCTCGCTCCCAGAATACGTGCGCCCGGCTGATTAGCTAATTGGCTGGGCGGCACACCTAGCTAAGTCAGGACGTGCTATGACGAAGCTGATTAGGCCAAATCATGCTAAGGCCGAGCTAACTAAGCGACGTCTTAGTAAGTCCATGCTAATGAAGTCGTGTAAAGCTCAGAGCAAATTAATTAAGATCATGCTAATTAACACGCCGCTAATTAGGCACACGTAATTAATTCCAAGGTAATCAAGGCCTTACCGAGATCGCGTTAATTAGGATCGTGGTAATTAGGGTTACGCTAATTACCTCTGAACTATTCAGGACCTTGCGAATTAATCCTGAGTAATTATTGGCGCGGTATTTGAAACATTAGTAAATAATGCTAATTAACACGACGCTAATTAGGAGCGTGTAATTAAAACCAAAAGAATCATGACCTTAGTCACCGCATGAAACACTTGACAGACACACCGGCACTATAACAGTCACGAGTTGAACTGCGACCTTTTCAGAATCAACGAGTTTGTGCCCGAGTTCGCGCGTCAATCAATATGATTGACAGACGCCCGCGATGAAGAGCGGGTCTGCCCACCGCGTTTCCTCTTGCCGAGGAGCAGTGCTCACGCCGCAACGCCAGAGAGCGGCACGATTCATCTATGAGCTTAATCGCACAGATTATGCACACACGCACGAAGAACTAAAGGTTATATCATCACGTGGCTACGATGTCTCGCATTCAATTTCACCGCTCTCCTGACGTACCACTCGCAGCTATGAAGCAAGCGGCCCTGGTGGGATTTGCGGCGAGAAATGTTACCATTTACTTGTTTGTGGAGACATTGTTTCTACCGATTCGCTACTACAGAAAAATCTTCAGACGTGTAATGTAAGTATAGCAGCAACCTGTCCATTTATTTATCTGTAATATTCGAGAGAAGCGAAACCAGCTGCCCCAGAATGCTGCGTGTGCGCCCTTGTTGCCTTCGAGAGTGGAAATTTCCATGCTGCAGGTGGAATGAAAGGATTTTCCGAAAGAGGACAAACGCTCTCGAACAAGCCCGTGGGAAGCGCGACGATCAGTTGGCAAAAAGATAGCGCGACAATCACGCTGACGTCGCTGCACTGTCAAAATGTTGACTGAGTGGCGGCGCAGACGCGTTCGCACGCGGTGTTCCATTGAAAACCGCCGCAAATGCCGCACATGCGTTTGTGACGCCATTCTCGTTCTTGTAGCCGTTATTATCAATGCTGCTATCGCGTGCTCCGCACTGTCTTCCTGTCATGACCACCGTAATCCAAGCTTGGAGCAAACTCGTGTGCCCGAGAAGCTCGGGCCATCCTGCATAGCACCCCTGGCCTAGTTTTTTTTTTCTTCGTCTCTTTTATTTGTTAGTACGCTACTTGTTCAAGAGTATTTAGGAAAAACATAGAATTTCATGGTATGAAATTCTATGAGGAAAAAAAATTAGGCGTGGCTCTGCCATTGCAAACACAGAGACCATGTGAACTGCGGGGGCTTAGCGAACTATTGCAAAGACAAGCAAAGGAGAAGGGATCTTGCAGCACAGCCACACCCAACTTTTAGCACGCAACTGTTAGTGGGCAGCACAGGACCGAGTTCATTGGCGGAACATGGGAGAGGCCGTTGCCCTGCAGTCAGGCTGACGATGATGTTATAGTGTGCGCCATTTCTTAGTGCTCACTTTCGAACAGTGACTTCCCGAGTTAGGTTGCCGCCTCGCCAGAAAAGATTACTTTATTTCCCTTTCGATCTCTCCCTCTCGTCCGTCTGCGTTTTCTCTTTCTCTCGCCCAAAACAAGTTCGCCATTGAACACGCGTAAAGCACCGCTGTCTCATGCTTCTCATAAATGCAAGTTCTGCAAGCGTGCGTGCATAGCCTAGTGTCCTTGACGCTCGCTCTTCGGAGCGTGGGTGCTCGGGTCAAAAGAGCTTGCTTTGTCTTATTTATTTATTTATTTCCTTCTATCTCTCTTCATCCTCTCCACTTCGCTGAGCGGAATTTTCTGCAGCAGCAAAGGGGGCGCGGACTGGGCGCTTCGCTTTCTAGGACTTCACAAGTAAAACGAACAAACATAAAGTTTCCTACTGCTACTACTTTTTCTTCTGACGCTCGGCAATAGGTGGATAGCTGAAACCCGATTCTTGCAGAGGACTGTGGGCTACGAAGCCCGTGAGCATCGACTTCCGGTGAGAGAGCCCTCGCCGCCGTACGGGCCCTGCTACCTATGCCGTCGCTTTCTCCGTGTTCCACATAGCAGTCGTGGTGATACTTTTCATGCAAATTATCGCATAACATCTTCGAAAGCCACGCGGATTAGTTGAATAAAAAATGCAATCACCACTGGACAGTTATAAAAGGTGGGAATGACCGTTCCTTCAGGGTGATTCCACGAGAGATCGAACACGACTGTCCGGTCCATATTTTTGTTTTGCCTGGGTTTTTTATATGTTATGTGGGCACATTGAAAGTGCACGGAGCCGAAAATTTTATTTCCAAGAAACTCTCCCAGCGCGCCAAAAAATATTTGAATGTGGCCGCGCGGGCGTCCTGTTTTAGCTAATCGCAAAATATTTTCGGATTTCATGAGCGAATTTAACGCGAACTCGACCGGGCAGGCATGTTCGATCTCTCGTGCAATCACCCTTCTTCATTCAAGTGGCATGGAACTCGCACATGCATGTCGTTCCAGAGCGGAGAGTATTTTCGCGCATGTTTTGGGCTATATAACGATTCGTTCTACTCCCTGGTGTCATGAAATATCCGTCCGATCTAAGATTTGTACTTCTTTTTTCGTGTTTCGAACTGGTAAAGGGATTTATTTACTATACTTGTGTACCATCTCAAGTTACCATCTTGAGTTTGATATGGTGGATGGAGATGGTAGAATACTTATTACTGTAAAAGTGGTCAACCTTCGCCGCTTTCCATTTTTTTTTATTTTACGACTCTGAATGTTTCTTTACCTGAGAGTTCCTTCTCTCACGCTCTCGCTATTTGCGTGTGAAGGCATGCGAAATTCCGCGTACTCCACACATTTTTTTTTCAAGTTCAACTTTGAGGTATCGGCGCTTCACGCTTGGAAGTCGATGAAATACTAGAGACGCCATATTACGTCACTCGTCGTTTCAAAAGCGACGTCGATCGTTTTACGTTCTAGCCGATACCAGTAACTGAGGGGCCGTTTTGTTCCATTGGGCGGCCTTTTCCGCTCTCAGCATCTCCTATACACTTGACGTAAAATAGAGAATGACAATTTGGTATATGCAGTGCTAGTATACTAAATCGGTGCACTTGATGGCAGAGCACCTGTGCTGATGTCAGAACTCCTTAAGCGATTTGGGAACGTATGTTGACGTTTGGCACCGTACGTGCTCGTATGTGCGTGACCCTGAGGTAGCCGTCGTTTGTGCTCGAAAATACATAATCAAGCTTAGTCGGTAAAATATTACTGCTTGTTTTAAAGCATAACCGTATACGCTGGCTGCTGCGCTCAGGACCCAGCTGTCACAGTTACCCGTGTTTAATTCAAAACGACTGTCTATTTCTACTTCCCGCTTCGTTGTGTTCAATGCGAAATATTTTATATCGATTCGTAAGTGAATGGAAGGACACAGTCATTGCACAACCGGTAACAACCATGTTGCAGAAGTTACAGTCGCGCTCAATATGACTTGCAACACGGGAGCGCGTGGCCTCACTATATCAAAGATTGCGCATGGCTTCAACTTACCCTCATTTCCTCAACTAAACAATATTTTTTTTATTTAGGATTATCCCCAAGTGAGAAAACAGCAATTAGTTGCCGAAATGAGGGGAAGTTGAAGTCATGCACAATGTCTGAAGTAGTGGGACCACGCGCTCCCGTGTTGCGAGTCATATTGAGCGCGACTGTACGTGTTTCCTCCCCGATTACACTGAAGAGCACCCACCTTGAGGCAGCGAAGAGCTAGGCCTCAAACCGGAAGTACCGTAGCAGACGACACGCCGTTTGCGATCCACCTATTTGAACCTTCAAGGTAGAGACCATTCATGATGATGATAGTTCGAACGTAGAGGCCGTTCATGACGATGATAGTTTTCTGTTAACGTTCAGCACGGCCAGAAGTCAAGCTTAAACAACTCTGCTGATAAAAGAATTTTAAGATTTCAACTTGACCCCCCACCCTCCCCCTCTAACTCTGCATGCATCTGAAACGGAAACTGGAGGCTTCCGTTGGAATGCTGTGTAACAACTCATTAAAAATGTCACTACATCTGGACATTGTGCCATCACACTTTGTTGTAATGAGCTACAAAATTTTAGAGAAGCATTTTCTGGCACCTATATAATGTTCTTAACAAAACTTCCTACTAGAGGTCACCGAGTGGGCCAGCATTCTGTTAATGGTAGAAGTTTCTTAGAGTTTCCAATGTTGTAAACCCAGTTGGTGATAGAACCTGGCTGCCACTCGACCAAGGTCTTGTTAGGCTTCGATTAAGTGACCCCCTTTAGCCCCAGAGGCAAGAACGCAGACAGCGTGCGGACACTCCAGGGCCTGCAGGCTTTCCCAAGCCGGCAGCGCAGAAAGTGGACGTCCGGTCACCCGAGAAACTGCAGACGCTGCTGTGAAAAGCGGCGCACTTGTGCACGCGTGCGTTTGTGCTTTGCGCGGGAATTCGGCGAGCTCATGGCTCATCCGCGCCGGGCTCTTAAGCGTCGGAATGTCAGGGGCGTGATCCGCGGCGTGAGAACAATATGATGTCCATATTTGGTCCTGTCTGAAGGAACATGTCACAGAAGCGTCTGGACGTCTTTAAAACCCCTGGAACAAACTGTGTAGGAGATACTTGATGGGGACCCTGACGGAGTGCTGCTCCTCGGCTACTTGGCTTTGTACTTACTATGTTTATTTCAACCTAAATGTTCGCTTTGCTCTAGCAATAGTTTTGTCCTGTTTCTCTACGCCGTCTCGCCTGTACTTCCTTCCTCGTCGTCCCGATGCAAGCTATCAGCACACTCTGCTGACAGCGGTGGAACGGCGGCGAAACTTTAACGAACATTTCCCTGCTTTGGAGCTTCGTGATCGCTCTTCCCATGATAAGTTATAGATATAAATTTATTATATGCAGTTATGTTATATTTATTACAGTGATTACAAAATAAAATTCCGGATATAAAATAATAGTGAATGCAATTAATAAAGCAACGAATAGTGAGATATGTTAACTATATAAGCGCCTAGTCTATTAAGTAGCCCCATATGCAAGAAAGAAGTTCAGTACTTGTCCCTCATAAAACTTTCAATTAGCTAGTCCCACATTATAAGAAACGTTTTTTTAAGATAAAATGTGCGGTACATATACGTATGCACAACGTATGTGGAAGAATCTTAAGAACTGAGCAAAGTCCAAGAACGGCCCGACCCTAAGCCCGGAGCTTCAGGCCCGAGCCCGGCCCGGGCCCGCCGTGAAAACTTCTTTACCCGGCCGGGCCGGGCCCGGGTTTTCGGGTAGGCCCGAGCCCGTGGAGTGCTCCAGTACAGGCACCTCAACATTGGTACGACGGTGGCATACATGGGTAAAATCGTTGACACCAGCAATACTTTCGCCCTTTTCGACGCTACCGAACCTGCTTCGACGAATCGGGGTTCCCAATCAGCCTTCGACGTCAATCCGAGCCTTCCGAAGCACAAGCAAACAGCTCAAAACCCTACTACTACAATTCAGACTGCTTCTCGTCATCGTCAAGAATTCGACACACCCCAGTCGCAAAACATCGCATCATGCATAATAGAAGAAAGAAGAGTTTCGACGCGAGAACGCTAGGCCGTAAAGAAACAAGTCAACGAAATGCTCAGCGACGACGTCATCCAGCCATCCAAAAGTCCGTGGACGTCACCCGTGGGGCTACTGAAGAAAGAGGATGGAACCCTATGTTTCTGCGTTCATTATCGCCGCCCGAACAAAATCACGAAGAAGGACGGGTGTCTTCTTCCACGAATAGACGATGCCCTGGATCGATTACACAAAGTGAAGTACTTCTCGTCGATGGACCTCCAGACCGGCTACTGGCAAATAGAAGTAGACGAGAGAGACCGAGGGAAGACTGCCTTTATAACACCAGACGGACTCTTCGAGTTCAAGGTCATGTCCTTTGGTCTTTGCTCGGCACCTGAGACTTTCGAACGAGTTATGGATACAGTATTGGCAGGCTTGAAGTGGCAGACTTGCCTCGTGTACTTGGACGAGGTGGTTGTATTTGCCTCAAAGTTGCGGGGGTGCATCACCCCCTGTAAAGTCGTTTGGGCCTGATGGCGCTCGCGCGTCCCGCAGATTATCTTCAGTTAGGTTTAACAGCCGCCGAACGAGAAATGACGCTGTGATGGCGCGGTGGCGCCGCCCCGTCGGTAAGGATAGACCAGCGTACAGAAAACAGCAGAGAGCCTCTTTGGGGTATGGCGGCGCTGCAGACGGACCTCTCCCACGGTGGGTCCATGGGGACGATACCGCGGCTCGTTTCCCGTGGAGCCCCCTTGGACCCATCGACCTGTGGCGCATACCCGTATACCATGGGCCCTGGTATAAGGGTATGCGCCACAGGTGATTGAGAGTTATTATCTACCCAGGAACAGCGAGAACGGACATTGGTCATTTAAATGCGGGAACGTTAAGAAAAACCGACACCGGCAGCGTTGGCCCGACAAATGCAAAGAATAAAAATTAAGATCTTAGCTGGAATCGGAGCCAAAAATTCTGCGCGGCAGTCAGGTATTCTTCCACAGAGCCACCCTTGGTCTAGAAACTGCTTTGGAAAAAGACGATATGCAGGCGTAATGTCGGTGCAACGTCAATTGTGGTTGTAGTGCTGGCTGTCTAATTTTATTAGGGGGGAGAGGGGGGAGGGGAAGGGGGGAGGAGGTGAGGGAGGAAGAGGTGGGAGGGAGAGGAGAGCCTGCTGCCGTCACTACGGAAATCGCGAAATGTTTAGCTGCTCCTTCGCCAGGAGGCGATGCGGGTGTTTGCGATGCGGAGGCTTCACGAATGTGACGTCAGGGTCTCTCCTTAGTATTCCTTCCTCTATGCCCAGGCCCCTCTAGTTCGGCGCGATGCTGCTTTTATTGCTGACTTACTGTTGGTTTGTCACGTTTCGCGTAGGTACCATATTAGCGACGAGTGAAACGCAGCTTTGTAAGTAACCTGCATTGTAGGTATTCAAAGGGAACATAGCATTCTGCACTATTTGTTTCGGCTTTTCAGCCTGCCACACAATTGTGCGATAGAGTTTATCATTCAAAACTGTGGCCACTGCATATCTAGCAAATTGAATTATATTACCCTAATAACTGGTAAGTGAAACACCGTCCATGTCTTGTGCACATCATTAAAACATGGTGCTGCTTTGATTACTTTATTAACGCTCTTTACAACAGTGAATCCTTAAGAAAACGTGTAATGTGAACGTGAGTTGACCGTGGGCCGTGACATGCGGGTATGTGACACACGTTACTGTTAGTCAGTGAAAAAACTTCATCGGAGGTCAGGCGAGGACGCGAACTCGTCGCGCACCCGGCTCGTCCCGTGGGAAAGAGTTTCATCGCGTACGCGCCTGGCATGCCATGTTATTCATGACAAGATGTGTCATGTTCGCCATGGATGCCTATTCTCCTATGCCAATTTTGGTTTATACGAAGCTAACGAGGCGACAACAAGAGCACCAGGACGTAGGCGGATAGATAGATAGATAGATAGATAGATAGATAGATAGATAGATAGATAGATAGATAGATAGATAGATAGATAGATAGATAGATAGATAGATAGATAGATAGATAAAAGCAAAAGTAACTTTGGTTCGTAAAGAAATGCTTCGCACTTAGTGGTGGTTCAGGAGCATGCACGGCATTGCTCGTAAAGTAGCCTTAGAATGCTTGCACATTAAAGCATCCCGCATATCATAGCCATCGTGTTGTCGGTGTTAAAAAAACCCGACATTTCAGACACAGGTTCATTGCTTTCCCTTTATTGGTACACAAACCGCAATACTCAAATTTCTGCTGTGTTCTATAAGAACGTTGCGTTTGAACATCGTGACACAAGATCGGAGCTTTAATGTGGATTTTTATTGCAAAGTATTGATAAGACGTCAGATATTACGTCAAATGTTAAAAGTAGTACAAATATAAAATCACGAAAAATAACGACATAAGCCTAGTGTTGCGATATCTTTCCCCGAGTATATCAGCAACAAAGGTCATCGCATTTTAAAGAGCTTTGCGCAGTTTTACGGTCATAAAACGAAATTTAATAAGGTGTATGACAGTGGCAGTGTCACATATAACAAAATGCCACAGAAAAAAAGCGGAAAGTTTCGCGCGTTTACACAGTACACGGCAACGCAGTACACAGTACCCGGCAAACTCGTGCATCGTTGTTGCGAAAGTCCAGGCCGCTTCCCAGTAAGCGCACTTCCAAATGTCCCGGTGCAGGTTGCCTTCCGCCTAGTTAGGGTGGCTATGAATCGGCGCTCATCATGCTGCATAATTCCCATGTGGGTCACGGGGTGGCTGCCAGCGTTCAACCGTGGCGGTTAACAGTTGCCGGCGTCCTCAAAAACGAGCTGACTCTGGCGTTCTCGCTGGTAAAAGAAAACGCCGTGGAAGAGGCGCCAATCGTCGTCACGGTCCAGGTCGTGTATCGGCAGACGCATGCAGAAGCGAACGCGCGTCTGGACCTGGTCCACTTGCGCAGGACGACGGTGCACTCCAGTGGATGCACGTGCCTGCAGACACCAACCTTGACCCGTGTTGGCCTCTGAGCCCGCTGCACCTGGCGTTCTCGCAGGTGGAAGAAGCCGCGGAAGAGGCGCCGCTTGTCACGATGCAGGTCCTGTATCGGTAGACGCAGAAGCGAAGGCGCCTCTGTATCGAGTTCGCTTGCGTA
The DNA here is from genome assembly GCF_013339695.2 of Rhipicephalus sanguineus. NCBI lineage: Eukaryota > Metazoa > Arthropoda > Arachnida > Ixodida > Ixodidae > Rhipicephalus > Rhipicephalus sanguineus. The sequence goes on from NC_051176.1 coordinate 56,111,297, forward strand.
GGACGACGGTGCGCTACCGGGGAAGGCACGGGACTGTAGACACCGATGCTGACCGCTGTCGGCCTCCTGCGCGTGCGGCAGCTGGTTCTCTCGCAGGTTGAAGACGCTGCGGATGAGGCGCCATTCGTCGTCTTTATTCTGGTCGTCCTGGGACACCACGTGATCCAGGCACATCCAAGCACATCTCGATCGATGCACGTCCTGCGGCGAACCCAGCCGCGAAGGCGCGTCTGGATCTGGTTCGCTTGAGTAGGACGACGGTGCACTACCGTCGGTGGTACGGGACTGCTGATGCTGCTGCGCGCATTCCCATTTGCAGCACCTGCCAACGATGTATTCGAGAGTTTTGTCGTCGCTGCCCATCCCACGCTGGATCGCCGTGTGGTCTTCTAGCGAGTCGACCATTGCTTCGCCTGGGTTTGGAACGAGTTCCGTGCCGTATGCGCGTGCGCGACGAACGCGCTGCATGACTTGCTTCTCTACTACTTCTCCTTCCTCCCCCTCCATGGCTCATAGCCGCTGTGGGAGACAGGACACGAGGCGGCATGTTTTACCATCGCTATTAATATTTGAGTAATCATGAGTAAGGTGTGTCGCCACCTTGAAACAGACTTTTTAACAGTGGAGCCTTTTAAGCTTGTCGAACCCCTGGTTCACCTCGACAGGAAGCTATCATCATCATGAATGGCCTCTACCTTATATGGCATCTGGCGTCACCTAGCACGTGGCACAGCTGCTCCTAGCGCGTGCAACGCAACAACTCGGCCGGCGTGCATTCTCCCGCTCCGCCCCCTTCCCCCTTCAGTGGAAGCCACAGTGAGGAAACCGGGGAGCCTGATGTGTGATGATGTGATCGTTTCTTGAAAGGTGATAACTTAGGGTTTGTCCCTTATGCCTTTTATGTATTGTCGCAGGGTCGCCCGTTTGCCGACGAACCCTGCGCAATTCCACTGCCACATTGTTATGACGTTAGTTTCGTTATCCATGTTTGGTCTTGGGGAGAGGTTCAGAGAGGGCCGCATGTAGGATGGCACCCTCTGTCGGTGGGGCAATGACACTGTTCAAGTTTAGGACTGGTGCTGTCGATGTGCTTGGCAAAAATCCGTGGTGGGTCCCCTCCAGTCTAAGTATTCTCTTGCTGAGGGCGATCAGGCTTAACTGGAGGTGCGCGATCATTTCTTGTACTTGAGAGAGGCCTGACTGTATGTTGCAGATGGCCTTCTTGAGCTCCGAAAGGAGTTCCAGAGTCTCGTCTTTCCTCGTCTCCCCTCGATCTTCACTGCACCCGCCTTGGGGAGAGCCTCCACCGTGTCCATGGCCGACGAACTTGCGGCGGCCGGAGGAGCCGGTGGTTTGAGCGCCAATTTTCGTATTTCGGCAATCTCGGTGGCTAGCCGACTGATTTCCTGCTTGAACTGAGCGTTTTCTTTCCTAAGACTGTCACTGGCACGCCTAAGCTCTTCGAGCTCGTTCGTGAGACGCGGGTCGTGCGAGTCTTGGGAGTGTGGCGCCTGGGCTTGGTTGCCACGGGCCCTATCGGACCACGTTAGATAGGACTTGCCTTTACCACCAGAGGGGGCGTTGGATCTTGGCCTGTTGGACGAGCCGCTCTGGGTGCGGGACGTGGAGCGGCCTCTGGAGAGTTGGAGCGCGGTGGAGAAGGCGACGATGGTCGTGATCTTGGGGCAGAGCGGCTTTTGAAGCCCCGTCGGCTCATGGAGCGACTTCGCGAGCGCGAGCGTCATCTGCCCCTAGTAGTAGGGCTGGATGAGGCTTGAGAATCGGAGGATCGAAAGATCGACGGCGGGGGCAGCTCCTCTTGCTGTCTGGCACGCTCGAAGCGTCGCCGGCGAACAATGTACGGAGTCTTGAATCTATGCGCACATTCTTTACCGGCAGTAAGGTGCGGACCGCCACAGAACTGGCATATTGGGATGCATTGGTGCTGCTCGTCGGGGTTTAAATCCTCGACCTGAAGCGCATACTGTATACCACGGGCCGTTGTATACGGGTATGCGCCACAGGTGATTGAGAGTTTATATCTGCTCAGGAACAGCGAGAACAGGCATTGGTCATTTAAATGCGGGAGCATTAAGAAAGACCGACACCGGCAGCGTTGGCCCGACCGAATGCAAAGAATACAAATTAAGATCCCAGCTGGCATCGGACCCAATCAATCTGCGTGGCAGTCAGGTATTCTACCACAGAGCCACGCCAGTTCTAGAAACTGCTTTGGAAAAAACAGCATGCAGGCGTAATGTCGGTGGAACGTCAATTGTGGTTGTTGTGCTGGCTATCTATATTTATAACCATAGCAATAACACCATATGTAATCCAACAATACATGCATGATATCAGGTTAACGTCTGTGGTTCCAGTGTTGGCTCCGCTTGTATAGCAGTCTAATAAAAATTACATTTTTATTCCTATAGATGATTCAGCAATCTATATGCAAGCGTTCCTCGACCCCGGAGGAATACGCTAGCGAAATTTGCGTATGATATTCACACCATCACACCGTAAAGTGTACTTCTTTCGATAATACTGACGTATGTGCTCTAACGTGAGTGCTGACGTTTCGCAGAGCTTCGTTTCGCAGCATATCGAGGCCCCTCTAGTTCGGCGCGATGCTGCTTTTATTGCTGGACTTACTGTCGGTTTGTCAGGTTTCGCGTAGGTACCATATTAGCGACGAGTGAAACGCAGCTTTGTAAGCAACCTGCCTTGTAGGCATTCAAAAGCAAGCTGGCATTCTGCACCATTTGTTTCGGCTTTTCAGCCTGCCATTGTATAGTCACACGATTGTGCGATAGAAAAGAGATGATCGGATCAAAACTGTGGCCACTGCATATCTAGCAAATTGAAAAATATTACCCTAATAATTGGTAAGTGAAACACCATCAATGTCTTCTGCACATCATTAAAATATTATGCTGCTTTGATTGCTTTATTAACGCTCTTTACAATAGTGAATCCGATAGAAAATGTGTAATGTAAACGAGAGTGGACCGTGTGCCGTGGTATGCGGGTATGTGAGACAGGTGACTGTTAGTGAGTGAAAAAAACTTCATCGGAGGTCAGGCCAGGACGCGAACTCGTCGCGCACACGGCTGGTCCCGTGGGAAAGAGTTTCATCGCGTACGCGCCTGGCATTTCATGTTATTCATGTCAAGATGTGTCATGTTCGCCGTGGATGCCTATTCTCCAATGCCAATTTTGGTTTATACGAAGCTAACGGGGAGACCATGAGAGCACCAGGACGTAGGCGGATAGATAGATAGATAGATAGATAGATAGATAGATAGATAGATAGATAGATAGATAGATAGATAGATAGATAGATAGATAGATAGATAGATAGATAGATAGATAGATAGATAGATAGATAGATAGATAGATAGATAGATAGATAAAGGCAAAAGTACCTTTGGTTGGAAAAGAAATGCTTCTCACTTAGTGGTGCTTCAGGAGCATGCACTGTATTGCTCGGAAAGTAGCCTTAGAATGCTTCACATTAAAGCATTCTGCATATCATAGCCATCGTGTTGTCGGCGTTAAAGGGCCCCTCACCAGGCCACATAGCAAATTTTAGTTAGGCGCTGGAAGTTGCTGCGTGCCGAATGAAGAGCATTATGCCGCAAGAATTTTTCAAAAGTGGTTCATTACGAGCTGAGAAAAACAATAATTTGTAGCGGCGCGAAACCATGATGCAAGGAGGCGAGTTTCGAACCCTGGCCACTCGCCCCGTGTAGCCTTCGCAAGCCAAATCTCTTCCCTGCCCTCTTCGGCAGCGAGACGGAGGATCTCCTGACACATACGCATGAATACGTCATGCGCATGCACGTTCACGTGCGCATGACGTGCCCGAGCCATCCCGAGCACGCGAGCGGCGTTGCACTGCCGCTACCTTATTTTTTTTTTTTTTATGTAGCGGCCGTGGGCATTGTGTCGGCGTTCTCTGTGGTGTACTGTATGTTTCTGCGGGACGGGCATGAAAGTCGCGACATTTGTACGGGAACGAGACTACACTGCAAACCGTTTCACACCCTCATAGGTGTATTTGCAATAAAACACCTATCGTACATCCTTTTTTTCTGTCAATATTATCCGAAAGGGTGTAATGTCTTCTTTGCACACCCTTCGCACACCCTTTTTTCATTTTTGGGTGTACAATGGGTGTATGTTCTGTTAAACACCCATGGGTGTTCTTTGGATTTTACACCTATGGGTCAATTCACGCAGTGAATTGACCCATAGGTGTAAACAGGTATCGTTGTACTGCTGAATGCAATTAACTGAGACATTGAACACCACGGGCAACGCCTCCTGAAACCACGGGTCACCAGCCTGTTCGACAGAGCGTCTTGGCACAGGATACTGTTTCGCGAGGCACCTGAGTGTGAAGCTACCTGCTCGTGAATCAGTAATGGTTCACCTTGGTCTGCTAAGCTTGCCACTCAGTTTTCATTCTTTTAGTTGTGCATCACAAGTCTGCTGTAATTGCAAAGACGCATGTATTTTGCCTACTTTATTAGGCAAGTGGTAGTGAAAATAAAATATAGTATTGTCGTGCCTGAGGTTCTGAATGCAGTGAGTCAACTGATGTTACTTATTTTGAGCTCACATATATTTAAGCCTTTACATCCAGATTTATTTTTGAGAAATCATTTCCAAAATAATTTCATTTATTGCTTGATTGGATTGACACGTTGAATGAATTCCCGAAATACATTCGGAATAATATATGTATTTGTTTAGCATTCATAAGCATTTGTTCAGTTTAGAGACAGTTGGCTTCACTGCTCTGTGATCATCGCAAACACCTCTCCTAACGCTTAATCTATAGCATACATATACAGTGAAATCTCGTTGACACGATTCTGCATAATACGTTTTTTAGCCTAATACGTTTTCGTTTTCATTTCCTGCCAACATCCCTTGAAAATAATGCATTTTCATGAGTTTAATACCTTCACATTTTTGCCAAAACTGGATAATACGACCGCGAAAGTGGATCTTGACCGATATATCGAGAAATCCTGCGTTTATTCTTCGCTATGACAGCTCTCACCGCGTTCCAACAAGCCACGATCTGCGCGTAGCAGAGCCGCTGAGACCACAGCAGCACCAGTTTAGCGGCGAAAAGATCGCTGCTAGGCGATCTTCTCTTTGAGATTATATATATACATATATATTGCCGCTTTGTGAGGGCCTCCCCTCCAGTGAAGGGAGACTTTAAGCCTTGCTTGTAGTCAAGCAGCCCTTACTGTGTCGTCGCAATGCTTACTGCGATTCGAATACACTGTGTAAAGCATAACAAAACATAACACTGCCGCAGAAAGAAAGCTGCGCCCACGCGACCCAACAACGGCCGGGCGCCACCTCCTCTGCCGGCGCAGCCGCCGCGCGTGCGCAGCGCGCGGAACAGCTCTATCACCACGTGACTTAAGCAACGCGCTCAGACACGCCGCCGGACCAGCCGGACTCCATCGTTTTCTGCGTGTGTTGTGCATTGCCTCCCGATCGGTCGAGTTTTGCAATCGGTGTGTTTCGGTTGTTTGAAGTGTGCGTGCGCTGTGTGCTCGTCCTTTACCTTCTGCCAGTGCTGCTTATTACGGAGATGCACTATACTCAAAGGGAGACCTGCAGCTTCATATCGTGGAGCACTCGAACTGAAACGGTATGTACCACTATCACGTTGCTACGGCCAGCGCTTTGTTAACTCCGAGAGCGCGATCTAATGCCGTTAACTAAGCTTTTCTTAACTGGTTGACGATCGGTGAGCATTTGTTAACGTAGCGAGCATATGTGAGTGTATTGTTTCATCGGGATGAAGGCAAAGTTGTGTGACATTAGGCGCGGGCAAGCTTTGCTTTGTTTGGTGTTGAAAGCAGTGTGCGCATGCGCGGCTGTGATTCGGAGGGGGATTTGAACGCAGTTGTGGCGGTGCCCTCCTGTCGGCGGTGGTGTTGGAAGGGGGCCCCGCTCTCGATGAACCACTATTTTGATTTAAGAATAGTTGGGTTGTGACGGCACCTGTTACCTCTAAGCGTCAAGCGTGTCTAAGGCGCGTATGCTTCGGCCTGTTGGTAATTCAAGTGCATTTTTTTCGCACAAGTAAAAAAAACAGGACAGAAAACAACGACGTGGTGTCCGCGTCGTTCTTTTCCGTCCGTGTTCGTTTTGTGCGCTAAAACTACCGTGATGCTCGGGTTGATGCGTGTGGGTCATTTTAACGCAGCATGTTGCTTCGTTTTAGGTACGCCGCGCGAAGCTCGCCTAAGTGCTAATACATTCCGTTTCGTTAAATTCGTACCGACGTTTTAATTAATCCGTAACATAGGTTTCCTGATAATGCCGGCACCCGTGCACGGGGAGCCGTTCGTTAAACTTGACTTGTGTTCGAATGAATTTTTCATGTCTGTGTGTGGCCGAATCGCCTTAACTACCTGAACTGTGCAAGCGCTAGTTCGAGCATCAGTGTGCACTTAGACGTGCGCAGGGTTCCCCATCAGGGGGGAGGGAAGTAGGAAGGTTAATTGCTGCCCCTCTCCCCCCGCCTTACTAAAAAGTCAAAGTATAGGGGCAGACTTTGCGCCCCCCCCCCCTCTGTCTGAATTGACTAGGGTGTGCACCCCCCCCCCCTTCGTGCGTACGCCTGAGTTCCCGCGTTCGAGCACAATTTATTTTATTCTATTTGGTTCCATTATGTCTAGCTTTCATTATTTTGTTGTGGTTATTAAGAGTTATATGCGCCTCGCCTCGCTTTGGCGTTGTAACTTCGCTAAATACTTTTACGTGTACAAACATTAAAAAACGCAGTTTGTACGACCACCTCCAATGATATTATTTGGTAAAAGACAAGCCTAATGATTTATAAGACATTTGATTATAAGATTTATAAGACATTCAAGGCTGCAACTTGCAGCCTTGAAGAGAAGTCCTTGTGCAGAGTTTTGTTTTATATGCTTTTTATCGCTGTGCAGGAATCCTTCATGCCACTAAAGAATGCTCCTTTTTCTTTAAAAATGCGGATTATATTTGTCAAATAGTACTTTCTCTTTCCCAAACAAGCTAATTGCACGTAGAAAAGCTGCTAATTCTCTCCAGTTCCATATGGGCCATGTTATGAGCTTCATTTTTGGATGGTACTATCGTGAACAATATGAGCTCGAACATGCGAGCGCGTGGCGAACAGCCTTGAACCTTACGTCGGCTGATTCGCAGCGGCGGTTGTCGGAAACAAAGCGGAAAGGGCGCCGCGCTTCCACTAGCTGTTGACCCTCCCGCTTCGATATTGTTGATGCGAAACAGCATCTTAGAGAGTGTCAGTGGCCGCTAGCGGTGATATGAATTCCCATCAACGCGAACAGCCACATCAGACTAGGTAGCTGCTGAGATATCGGCTGTGACGTAGCCTGCCACGATGCGCAGGCGATGCTTGCGCATCGGTATCTCGGTGGTGTCGGCTGAGGATTTTGCTGCGCCTCATTTATTTTGTTATCATTGCTAGCGGTCATTGGCACGCAATCAGCCGATCGACACCTCGCAGCAACGCTAGCGAGGCGGGAGTACCAACAGTCAGCGGAACAGCGCCTCCCCTCTCCCCTCCAGTTTCGGCAGCGCCATCCACGTATCACCCTATCTCAGTTTTAGGGCTATTTTACACGTGCTCTCATGTTCGAGCTCATATTACTCACGATAGTACACGGTACAGAAACTGTTATTTACTGAAACAAATAATTGAAGTCTGCGTAGCGCATTCCAGACAATGATCTTTTTATTTTTTATCATGCAGGGAGCGAGCGTTCCAATAACATCTTGCATTGTGTACGATGGCCCCGATCTTCCCTATGCAAGCAAGCTTTTCCTCCATGTGGACAAAGAACTGCTCTTCAGTGGGTCCAATGCCGAAGAATGAGTAGCTGCACTCATGGCAGCACATTGGCTGTTAAATATCGACTGCCATCACAAGGCGTTCAACGTTCTCGTCGCTGTTGAATGGCTCCTTCTTGGCCAGTGGGTAATGACTCCGAGGACACAAGTAGTAAAGCTCCTGAACATTTTCAAGAAAGCCTAGAAAATAGGCCTTAGCTTCTGCTTAAAGTATGTCGCCACCTGTGATTAACTCGAGCTTAAGCCATAAAGTTATATTTTCATATGGTAACGAGTAGTTATTTGTTTTACATTATACAGAAACGAATATTATGGCGGTACTAGTATTTCATTTCAATTTCTTGCTCATTTTCTTGTGACATTTTAATACAAGCCATATTGTCTCTGCCGATTTCAACATGTTCTCACAGGTCATTCCACTTAGTGGTTATTGGCTTAGTTTTTATATTCAAAGGAATTTGTGACTTTTTTGCAGTAGTTTTAATAATTGGGATCTTTTGCTATTGAAACTTTTGCTTAACAAAACTGCCAGTACTTGTCAGTGAAATCATTGCATCGAATATTGTTTTAAAATTTATATTTGAGCTATATGACAAGCTTTAAGTTTTGTCAATATTTTTAAAGGAAATAAATACTCGTTTTATTCAATTACCAATGATTCTGTTGTCTTTGCTTGGAAAGGGATAATCTTTAAATTTCTCTGAACATGCCCGTGTAAAATTTGATTAAACTGTTGTTATGTTGGTAATGCTTCTGCAGGGCTGTCGTGGTCATAACGTCTCTAATCCCATGCATTTCCTGCATATTACCGCATTCAGCATGCGCTGCAACGTGCGCGTCATGGCCCAATTGCTCACTTTTTTTGTGTTGGAGCCACAATCCATTGCTTTTGAGAAAGTGGGAAATATTTCATAATTCCAGCAATGTGCACAGTTTTCTACTTCACTCATGTACTTTCCCAGAAAAGAGATAATATGGAGGCCTGCTGTGGAAAACGACATTCTGAGTCCTTAAAATGTTGCGTGAGTTGTCACGGAGCATTGATACCCTGCTCGTGTATTAGCTACAGCTGTGTGATGACAGTGTTTACCCTACTAAGAAAGTCGACAACAGGCACAATGGTGTGGGCACTGCTGGAATTTTGAAACTTTATCAATCCATTTTCTCATCAAGGAATTGCACATTTCTGAACTATCTCTTTAACAGGAGAACGACCAGACCGTACCTTGTGTGTTCCAGTTGATTTCGAACAGATACACTGATGTTATGCAGCCCATTTAAGACGATGGCACCTTATTTATCAACTGCATAAGTGCAGGTATAAGAAGTGGCACCAATATTTCCCTTCTTGGTAAGGGCAACTACAGCGGGAAAATTCATTCTGGGGTGCGCCCGAAGGGACCAGGCGTCTGTAGTGCCCCCAGGGGGCTGACAGGGAAGAAGGTTCATTTGTGCTTCTCCCTGTAACTGCTACCTTTTCGAGGGCGGTTTCATCTATTACACCCCACTCGCACGGGTGTAGCTTGTTCTAAGACCCATACTGCACTATACGCCTGTGTTACAATGAAGCGTGTTAAATTGAATTCCTCATTATGAAGTGGAAATAACGCCCTTGCTTCATATTTTGACACAAACGCCTTGGTCATTTGTGCTCCATGTCATTTGTGCTCCTTGTTTGGCGGCATACGCGATGCCGCTCCGCACACTCGAGAAAGGTCATTGAATACCGTAGAATTTGTCTCGGATGTACGAGCTCTGTGTTTATAAAAGCTTGACTTTATTTTGTACTATTGGATAACTGTGTGAACATCTTGCAATGTCTGTCAACACATTTTAGGTAATGACTTTGTATTCAGTCACGATTGCACTGTATATGTAAGGGCCATATTTGCCGTGCTTCATATGCACCATAAAATTAGTGCTGCTGCCAGCATTTTCCTTCTGTGGCAGGAGCCACTATAATAGGTCATGCGCCCTTGAAAGGACTGGCTAAAGGGTAAGCTTTCTAGCGTTTCAATGGGAGCCAACTGGGAGGGGGGAACCACTCGAATTATGGAAATTTTTGCCTGGGTGTTTGGGTGTAATTGTGCATAAACACCCTACACCCTTTTTTTTCATTTGGGTGTAATATGCTTTTACACCCAACCACACCCATTGGGTGAAAGTTTGAAATTACACCCATTGTATAGGTGTAATCCTGCTTGGTACACCTATTTTTTGGGGTGTAGGGGTGTGAGTTATAGACACCAAGTTACACCCATACGGGTGTAAAGTGGTTTACAGTGTAGCGGCATCAAGAGCCCGTGCCGCATGAACATTTAGGTAGACGCGGGAGAATACATGAGCGCAATGGGTGCTCGAAAGCGCCGGAACATTACTTTCGTTTCCAGGGCTGGCTTCTGCTCGACGCGCTAACCGCGGGGACACGAACGCATGGGAAACGGGGGCACATTAGCCTCGCATCTGGCTGCAATTCACGGGGAAAAAAAAAAGAAAAAGACGCACACATTCCCTCTGTGTGTCTTATTATTTCTCTCAAGTTTTATTCATCTATTCAAGCAACACATTGCAAATTACACAAACTACACATGTGTCAAACAATTATCGCAGTTTCACGTGCTACTGCTGGCGACGTCAGAGCACAGTCGTCTACGTAGAGGACCAAGGTCACAACACAACCGTCTACATAGGGTCATTCCATCGTGTACGTCATACCCTCATTCTATGGGCGCGCGCCCGCGCGAGGAAGGGCAAGCGGTGTTCAGCTTGAAATTGGACCCGTTTCCGCGGCGCGTAGCGTTGCAAATTGTGGCAGGCGTGATCGTGAACGTGCATTGTATGCATTGCTCTCGTCAGCTCAAAATTGTCAAACCTGGTGAGAGCCCCGGCATTTTTCATTGTTTTCCCTTTATTTGTGCGCAAACCACAATACTCGCATTTCTGCTGTATTCTATAAGAACGTTGCATGACACAAGATCGAAGCTTTAATGTGGGTTTTATTGCAAAGTAATGATAAGGCGTGAGATATTACGTCAAATGCTAAAAGTAGTACAAATATAGAATCACGAAAAATAACCACATAAGCCTGGTGTTGCGATATCGTCCCCCGAGTATATCAGCAACAAAGGCCATCGCATTTTAAAGAGCTTTGTGCAGTTTTACGGTCATAAAAAGAAATTTAATAAGGTGTATGGCAGTGGCAGCGTCACACATAGCAAAATGCCAGAGACAAAAAAAAAAGGAAAGTTTCACGCGTTTCACTCGCTCACTGTAATCTCGCTCCCATCTTATTCACTCTTGCCAAATCCGAGCACAATAAGCAACATTATTACTGCCGCTGGACTCCCTTAAGCCTGTTTCACATGCAGCGATTTTGCTCCAAGAGCGGAGCGGCTGCCGTCGCGGAAGCCCAAAAACGGGTTTTTTAGAGCGACCAGTGGACGCGCGATCGAGATCGCCGGAGTTGGAAAAATTCGCTAGCGGCAGAGCGGCTGCCCAAGGTCACCCAATGGGAGAGCAGTGACGTGGGGAGCACGTGATTGCAGGGGCGGAGTCGAGGAGCGGGCGCGTGCGCCAGGAGGAACTCGGTTTCCTAGCAGACGACATTCGCTGTAACGAGCTGGCAGTGTAGAAACGCCTTTCTTTTCGTTTTGTTGTTCTCTACTGCGCTTCCATCAAAGCAGACAAATCGTTTGCACGTGTCATTTTGTTCTTTTTTATCTTTATCGAATCGTGGCACCAACACAGGTCCGTACAGGGGGACCCTACGGCACTGCGCACTTGTTGGTCGCATGTTTCAGTTTTTTTTTTTTTTTGCTACTCTGACCCAGCACGTTCGAATAGTTTACTGTTTTCTTTTTCTTTTTTTCAATGGTCACGTACCCCGAAGACGACAAATGCGAGCCCCCCAGACGACGACATTGTGGGTTTGCAATGGTTGCCGGCCCAGACGGCGCACCAACGCCTTGCGGCATTCGAGAGCAAAAGCCACCGAAAGCACTCTGAAAGCTTAAAACCGCAAAAACCAATTCTTTTTTTTGCTTTTCCATGGCCAAGTGTATGAGCGTGCAAGAAGACTTGCGTGGTAAAAAAAGAAAGCTGTAACAGAAATAAACGTGACTACTGAAGTTGTTTAATTGCACTCTGATACACTGCACATTTTCGTCATTCAAGGTTTAGGCGCGTGAAAATCGAGCACCGAAATAGAAGGCTGGTGAAACTCGCAACCCAAGTGCACCAAAAGAAGCGAACTCGGAGAAAGGAAACCCGCGGATAACGGGCGCTTTCCACAACCATCACTGCGCATCGCAGAGGCGCGCGCCGCGCAAAAGCGGTGCATGTGAAACGAAGCCGCGTGCGAGCGTCCTGTTGCCGCTCAATCGCCGCGGGCCCCGCCGCTCAGTCGCTCGCATGTGAAACAGGCTTAAGGCGTATCCCGGTGGCAGCGGCTAAATGCTTCTTGGCAGTGCAGAGCTCCTGCTCCATGCACAGATCAACCAGAATCCGCATCAGCGCCCAGTGCTGACATTCCCAAGTGGTACGAGCATTGGGCAATGGCAGGACATTGTCGCTCAGTACACAGTACACGGCAAACTCGGGCAGCGTCGTTGCGAAAGTCGAGGCCGCTTCCCAGTCAGCGCACATCCAAAGGTACCGGTGCAGGTCGCCTTCCGCCGGGTTAGGGTGGCTAGCCGGTAGCATGGAATCGGCGCTCATCATGCTTTAGTTCCCATGTGGGTCGCGGGGTGGCCGCCAGCCTTCAACCAATGCGGTGAACGAATGCTGACCGTTGCCGGCGTCCTCGGAAGCCCGCTGCAGCTGGCGTTCTCGCAGGTGGAAGAAGATGCTGCGGAAGAGGCGCCACTCGTCGTCCCGGTCCAGGTCGTATATCGGCAGACGCAGAAGCGACGGCGCCTCTGGATCGAGTTCGCTTGCGTAGGACGACGGTGCGCTACCCGCGGGGAAGGTACGGGACTGCAGACACCGATGCTGACCGCTGTCGGCCACCTGGTCGTGCTGCAGCTGGTGCTTTCGCAGGTTGAAGACGCTGCGGAAGAGGCGCCACTTGTCGTCTTGATCCTGGTCGTCCTGGGACACCACCTGATCCAGCCACATCCAAGCACGTCTCGATTGATGCACGTCCTGCGGCAAACCCAGCCGCGAAGCCGCGTCTGGATATGGTTCGCATGAGTAGGACGACTGTGCAGTACCGTCGGAGGTACGGGACTGCAGATGGTGCTGCGTGCATTCCCATGTACAGCATCTGCCAACGATGTATTCGAGACTTTTGTCGTCGCTGCCCATCCCACCGCTGGATCTCCGTGCAGTCTTCCAGCCAGTCCACCATTGAATCGCCTGGGTTTGGAACGAGCTCCGTGCCATATGCGCGTGCAGGACGAACGCGCTGCACGACTTCCTTCTCTTCTATTTCTTCCTCGCCTTCAATGGCTCATAGCCGCTATGGTAGAGAGGACACGAGGCGGGCTGTTTTACCATCGCTATTAATATGTGAGTAATCATGATTATCAATAAAGTTGTTACCAACCAACCAAATCACGATTAAGCTGTGTCGCAACCTTCAGACAGACTTTTTTTAACGGCGGAACTTGTTAAGCTTGTCAAAGCCCCGTTTCGCCTCGACAAGAAACTATCATTATGATGAATGGCCTCTACCTTGCATCGCATCTCGCGTCGCCTAGAGCCTGGCACAGCTGCTCCTGGCGCGTGCAACGCAGCAACTCGGCCGGCGCGCGCTCTATTCGTCCTCTCCCACGCTCAAGTGTTCGCAGCGCCGTCGACCGCCCCAGCCGAGAAAGACCGAACCTCCGGTCCCTGAGAGCGGTCGTGCTTGCAAGGTTTTCCCATTGCGCGCGCGGAAAACGTGCTCCCCGGGGCTTTTGGTTGGTTGGTAACAACTTTATTGATAGTCCTGCCGAGCTTTCGCCGACCGGTCCTTAGGTCTCCCACGTGGGGACGTCTATGCGTTGCCTCACCGCCGCCTCGCGGGCCAGCTGGACAGCCCGAAGCTGGTCGCCGAGGATGGGGCTGCGCAAGGCAGCGGCCCACCGCGGCGGAAGGTTTCCGGAGTTAGCATCTTTCCGGTTGTTGTAACAGTCCCAGAGCATGTGAGTTAATGTGGCGACCTTAGTGTGGCAGACCTTGCATATAGTTGTCGGGTATGTACTCGGGTAGAGTCTGTTACACTGCGCGGGTTTGGGGTACGTGCGCGTCTGCTGTTGTCTGAGGGCCGCCGCCTGCGTCCTGTTCAGCTTGTCGCTGGGCGGAAGAAAGGATCGGCGGGCTAGGTAGAAGGCCTTGGTAATTTCGTTATAGCTCGTCAAGCGGTCTTTGGTGTTGCCCCATAGACGACGGTCGCCGGATTGGTTCGCGAGCTCGCGCGCCTTGGCGTGTGCCGTCTCGTTTAGGTTGCGTTGGTTTTCCGAAAACTCTCCCATGTGAGCCGGAAGTCGCATGAGTCTGGTTTGAAATTCTACCGCCCGTTGGACTTGGCTATTGGCTGCGAGATCGAGCGGAGTCGCCACCTGGCGGCGTTTGACTGAACCGCGCCTAGTGTGGATTGCTCCATGCGTCGTCTGCTAGACACGTTGTGTTTGCATGTGCGCGTACGTCATGCAGGTCCCTAAAAGGCGGTTTGTTCCTTTGCGTTAGTGCGACTTTAACCGCTTGTACGTATGCCTAACGCGACGTAAAGAAGCATTTGGCTTTGATCGGCTGTATATGTAATGCAATAAGATCAGTGAGTGCACTTGTCAAGAGGGCTGTGTAAGGTCGTCGTACCCTCGCCTCCGTTCACGAGAGTTATATCAGTATAGGTGCCACTCTGTGGTTCAAGCGCATTGCAAAGTGCACTTGGCGTTGTCCTAAAGATGAGAAGTATTAAATCTCATGTGAATGTAGCCTTTTAGCGGCTCAGTGGTAAAAAAAAGGTCTCTCATGCACTTGCGGGTTGTGGTTAGGTGTACAACTTCGGGGCTGTCGTTTATAGGTTACGCGACGAGCTTTAGTTGTCTATGGTCCTGGTCCCACTGCACAGAAACATTTCTGTCAAGTCACGTCTGACACTTCGGCACTTAAACTGTCCCCTAAAAAGAACAGAAAATGGAATGTACGGAAATCGCAAAACTGGGTTGCCTTGAGCAATTTTAACATGTGGCGAAATTTATACAAGAACACCCATGTACTTAGAGTAAGGTACGCGTTAAAGAGCCCCGATGGTCAAAATTAATCCAAACGGCGTACTTTACATTTATGTCGTAGTAATTCCACGCGAAGACACACCCTTTTTGCTTTACATTATCTTGAACGTTTGTGTTGCGTTGTAATAGATTGACGCAAGGCAGTGGACATTATTCGCGTGAAAAAACGTACTTTGGTCCCGTGAAATAACCAGGCCTTTGTTCCGTTACTGTCGTGCAAGTAATTAATCGAAGAAAGTTCCGTGCTGTACAGTTACCGTCATGTATTCTTACTAGAATAAAAACAAGCGTGTGCGTGTTAAACTCTTCTGTAGCGCTAAAGCGCTGTCAGCCACGTAGCTTTCCTCAGTAAACCTATCAAATGTCCTACATTGGAGAACTGAATGTGAAATGCGGATGAATATTTGAGCACGCAGTGCACAAAGTGCCATTTGAACTCATTGTGCAGGAATACGGGCTTTCTTTTTGTTGGGGGGTATCCAGATGAACAAGAAGTAAATACTTAATTCAGTCGCGCTACAACAGTGCGTCGTAGGTGGAACACAAGCTGAACATGTACAAATAAAATAGGAAAACGTCATTCATTGCGAAAACGCCGACTGTTGCCGAAGGAGGGCAACCCCGTTCGTTGACAGAATGCGCTTCTCTCACAAGTAATAGTAACGTTCGGCGCGCTTCGTGCTTTAATTTAGGAATGAAGAGCGCACATATTACCAGAAAGCTGCAGTCAACGCATTTTGTTTGCCGGAAATCGGGTCAAATCGCTCACAACGAAGCGCTGTTGTGTGCGTTTGCATACGCGCCGACGACCGCCTATCCACACTGGCGCGGCGACAGTGCTGCCACCTGTAGCCCGATCTCGCGGCGAATTGCGCAGGATTCGGGCCGCTCGTCGCGAGACCCATCCTTTGGCGAAGTTTCTGACCGCTTGTCTCGAGTCGCAGATGACCGTCGAGCACGTCGGATCCGTGAGTGCGAGCGCCACCGCCACTTCCTCCGCTCCTTGTGCGTGCTCGCACGGTATACTTGCCGATATTCTCATTTGGCCTTTCCAATCGACGACCGCGACCGCGAATCGTGAGCGTTCTGCGTATTCAGCGGCGTCAACGAACCACGTCCCCATTTCGTCTCCGTAAGTGTGGAGGAGAGCTGTGGCCCTGGCCACTCTTCTGCCTCGGTTGTGTTCCGGGTGAACGTTCCGTGGAATCGGGTCAACCCTTAGCGTTTGTCGTATCGTGTCTGGAACGGCGACTTTCTGGCCTTGTGTGTGGTAACGGATGCCGAGACTTTCCATGATCTGGCGTCCCGCTCTCGTGCCCGATAGTCTTTCTG
This sequence comes from Rhipicephalus sanguineus, assembly GCF_013339695.2. NCBI lineage: Eukaryota > Metazoa > Arthropoda > Arachnida > Ixodida > Ixodidae > Rhipicephalus > Rhipicephalus sanguineus. Next base: position 56,127,742 of record NC_051176.1, read on the forward strand.
GTTGAAAAGTGCGCTGCGCCTCGGCGATTTCGCTTAGCACGTTGTGAAGCCCAAGTTGAAGCAACAGGTGCCTGCTGGTAGACTCGGGTAGCCCCAGAGCTATCTTGTACACCCTGCGGATGAGGACGTTGATCTCGGCTTCTGCCTTGTACCAGTTGTGGTACCCATTCACGCCGCTTCAGCGTGTAAGAGCTCGTCTGGGCACTACTGCGTCGTCTTTCGATGCCAAAACAAGCAGCGCAACAGGAGGATCTTAGCGCTGTCTGCGACGATCATGACGCGCCACGGGAATAGTGCCGTTGCGGTGTTTTCAGCTTCGCCGCGAGTGGATACTACTGTGATTCAAGTAGAATAACTAGGAGCCGAGTGAAAATTCGCGAGCAAGTACACTAACTGCGTATATTCTGTAGTGTGATGCCCACCTATTTCATTTTACGAACCTAATTTGAGTGACACGCAGCTGGGTTGAAGGCGGGCGCGAGCTTTGTGTGGGGGTGCACTTCATACCTTTGAGCGTTTCCTTTGACGAAAATGTAGTGCAAGGTAGTGCACTACAGGTAGTGCGCAGGTAGTGCACAAGCAATCGGCATGCTTTGCCACTTTCAACGTAGTATTAAGCTTTAGTGCTTTTGATGCCATCCACGCCTTCAAGGTTTCGTCTTCGAAAGGTAGTAAATGGTACGGTGTTCCTCAACAGCTGGCCACAATTTCGTGCTTTCATTTCAGTGTTTGATGCCCACAAATTTATTTGGACACGAGTCATTCAGCTGCACATAATACATATATTGGCACGTAAGTAAACAGTACTCGCGCCATTGTCCTTTACGTCGTAGGCGTTGCGATAGCTCAAGTAGCTAAATTTTTAGCATATTTACACAGCACACATTTAATGAAAGACAGCTGCATTCCGCCCATTTCAATATCGACTTAACTAAGAGTAGCACAGTTTCGCTTGTAAAGCATCATCGTTACAAGATTAAAATCGCGTAGATAGCTTCGAAAATGGATCGATGAACGATACTGCAAGGGATACTTTCTGATAGCGCTCTTTTGTGAGCAAGACGCATTATTGTAAGAGCGCTCGTGAAACAAAAATTGCATTTCGCGAAGCTACCCGTAAAGCGTACTCTAATTATTACGCGATTCATGTTGAAATGATGAGTTTTCACAAAACTTCGTGCACAACTTGTAGTATGGGGCAGCAAAATATCGTTTCACTCTTTCCCGAGATGCACTACAATTACGATTCACGCGTACTACAGCGAGGACGTTTTTGTACAAATGTAACAGCGTACGTACCTGATGAGATTGCTTCCGCAGCCTGCTCAGCAGGTACTGTATACATTGTGAATTTGCATGAGCGAGGTGTTCTTGATGTGCTAATAAAAACAGCGAAAATGCCCCGGCTAGAAAAGACGCGAAACACGCTCTCCGACGGGCTGAGTTTCGGGAGTTTCGCGTTTGATATGTGTACCGTCTGCTGGCATGGCAGCCCGGGCATGTTGTTTCGTTGCGTGTGCGATAGATGGCGCAACGCGCGACGCAAATATGGCGCTGCGCATGGAATTCGCTTTGTTCTGGTCTATTTACCAGCATGCAAAGTCAGGATTTGCCTACAAAGCAGGATGCCTAAAGTTTCTCCATTTCGGCCGACAAGTTCCACCCTCTCTGTATATAAGTATGCAATACTAAATTCTTGTTGCTTTCTCAATCTGCTTCATATTTTACATTGGGATATAATATCTGTAGCCTTTATGTCTCGCGCAAATTTCGATAAAAAGGAGTTCATCGGATCAAAACCGTGGCCACTGCATATCTAGCAATTTGACAAATATTACCCTAATAATTGGTAAGTGGAACACAATCATTGTCTTATGCACATCATTAAAACATGGTGATGCTTTGATAGCTTTATTGACGCTCTTTACAATAGTGAATCCGAAAGAAAGTGTGTAACGCAAATGAGAGTTGACCGTGGGCCGTGGTATGCGGGTATGTGTCGCACGTGACTGTTAGTAAGTGAAAAAACTTCAGCGGAGGTTTCGGGAGGACGCGAACTCGTCGTGTATCCGGTTGGTCCCGTGGAAAGAGTTTCATTACGTGCGCGCCTCTCGTGTCATGTTAAATACGATGCATTTCTTAGCAAACCCAAGGCACTTTGAGCGTATCCATCCATCCATCCATCCATCCATCCATCCATCCATCCATCCATCCATCCATCCATCCATCCATCCATCCATCCAGCCAGCCAGCCAGCCAGCCAGCCAGCCAGCCAGCCAGCCAGCCACGTCTGCGTCTGGGTGCTTTCGTGATCGCCTCCTTAACTTAGTGTAGACAAAGAATTACGCCATCTCCCGCTAAAGGGGACCATGAGGCGATGCGAAGCCGGAGCACTTGCACGATCGCGTTCCGTTGGCGTACGTTGGGCATGCTACCGACCTCGGGCATGCTACCAACCTCGCGTCGTGGAACGCGAAGAGGAACACTACGCGCGTCGTGTCTTCCCCCTAGCCTGGCCGTTAATTCTCACAGGGCGAGCGGGGAACGCGGTCGACAGGCGCGCGAGAGGGAGGCAGCGTAGGAGAGGAGAGAGAGGGGGAGGGGACGCGCATGCGCTGGCGCTCATCACGGCGCTGCGCAGGAGAGAATTTCGGCATGTCGAGCCCGCATTTCAGAGGAGTCAACCGACGCAAGCCCTCGACTGAACGCGCGCAGCGCTCTACCACTTGAAGGAGAAGAGGCTAGAGGAGGAGAGTAGCGCATGCACCGCGAGAGCAGAAGCGAGAACGCAGGAGAAGCACAAGCAGGTGCTGGTAGAGAAGTGGAGAGAGTAACGCGCAGCTCTTGGAGAGAGGGAAGGAGGAGAGTTGCGCATGCGTAGTGTGAGTGCGGACAACCAGGCCGCGGGACATACCCCCGAGCAAGAGATGCTTCGCATCTAAAATTGGCATGGGAGGGTAAGAGGGTTTGACGAATATGACTATCCGGTCATGACATGAATGAGGTGAAGATCCTGTCGCGTACGTCGTCAAACTTATTCCTCCAGTCACGTGTAACGCATTCCCGTATACCACGGGCCGTGGTATATGGTTTAGTTAGTTAGTTAGTTAAAAGACTTTGTTTATCCGGCGGACGACTATCCTAGCCCCGCGGGGGGAGGTTTGCGCGAGAGGTTACTGACAGTTTATATCTACCCAGGAACAGCGAGAACAGACATTGGTCATTTAAATGCGAGAGCGTTAAGAAAAACTGACACCGGCAGCGTTGACCCGAGGAATGCAAAGAATAAAAATTAAAATCCGAGCAGGAATCGGACCCAAGCATTCTGCGTGGCAATCTGGTATTCTACCACAGAGCCACGCCAGGTGTAGAAACTGCTTTGGAAAAAGACCATATGCAGGCGTAATGTCGGTGCAACGTCAGTTGTGGTTGTTGTGCTGGCTATCTGATTTTATAACCATAACAATAACACTACATATGTACTCCTACAATACATGCGTGATGTCAGGTTAACGTCTGTGGTTCCAGTGTTTGCTCCGCTAGTATAGCAGTCTAATAAACATCACATTTGTATTCCTATAGATGATTCAGCAATCTATAATCAAGCGTTGCTCGACCCCGGAGGAATACGCTATCGAAAGTTACGTATGATATTCACATCATCGCTCCGTAAAGTGCACTTTGTTTCGATAATTCTGAAGTGTGCGCTCTTTAACGTGAGTGCTGACGTTTTGCAGAGCTTCGTTTCGCAGCATATCGAGACCCCTCTAATTCGGTGCGATGCTACTTTTATTGCTGGACTTAGTGTTGGTTTGTCAGGTTTCGCGTAGGTACCATATTGGCGACGAGTGAAACGCAGCTTTGTAAGTAACCTGATTTGTAGGCAGTCAAAGGGAAGCTGGCATTCTGCACCATTTGTTTCGGCTTTTCAGCCTGCCATTGTATAGACACACGATTGTGCGATAAAAAATTCTGCAGATCCCACGTACCGTGGGAGTCAATTTTATGCGAAGCATGCGCCGCGAGGGTGACTGTGGCGTAACTTTTCTGACTGAGCGAAACGTTACCAAATGACGCTAAAAATTTGTTTAAATTTTATACGCACACATATATGTTGAAGTGCCGCATATATGTGTTATGAACCACTTGTTTACATTTGGGTAACGCTGCCAACTGCAACGTGGGTACTACCGAAACCAGAAGCGGCTAGCTGATATGTTGTTCATATAACTGTCCGTTATGATGGAGAACGCAGGCACATTTCACGAACCCGTGTGCATGTGTGGAAGAGGCTCTTGACAGTTCTTGAACAAGGTCATCATCACCGCCCCGCCACGGTGGTCTAGTGGTTATGGCGCTCGACTGCTGGCCCGACGGGATCGAATCCCGACCGCGGCGGCTGCATTTTCGATGGCGGCGAAAATGTTTGAGGCCCGTGTACTTAGATTTAGGTGCACGTTAAAGAACCGCAGGTGGTCGAAATTTCCGGAGCCCTCCACTACGGCGTCTGTCATAATCATATGGTGGTTGTGGGACGTTAAACCCTAGATATTATTATTATTAAGGTCATCATCACCATGATCAGTGAGTACCAGCAGCTAGTCATGACTTGTTATCGGATACGGTCGTTATCGCGGGGCCGAGGGGTCCATGTGTAGTGATGTATGAGGTATAGTACAACTGTTAGAAATATGCCTCTGTCATTTCGTCGACAAATTGTCTGTCTATAGAGCCGGCGACATGTCGGAACCTGAAGTCACCCTTCGCGTTGGTGAGGTTTAAGCCGTTGAGGCTGGTAGGCCTGGATAGTGCTACGTAGGCCAACATCAGTGGATGGCGCTTGTATTCGTAGACTACCTGGGCATATGTGACTTACGTAGCCTAGTCTACAAATCTGCTGTCAATCAATTTGTCACCATCCTCGGTCAGCATGAGGCCATCGCCGAGCTGCGTAAGAAATGAAGGGGACACTGCGTCGTTCTGGCGGACTAAGTGCAGTTTACGCTGCGATGATGTGAATATCATACGTAACGTTCGTTAATGTATTCCTCCGGGATGGAGTAATGCTTCAATATAGCTTGTTGAATCATAGGAATACAAACATAGTGTTTATTAGACTGCTATAAAAGCGGAGCCAACACTGGAACCACAGACGTTAATCTGATATGACGCCTGTATCGTAGGAGTACATAATTAATGTTTATTGCTTTCTTGTAAAATAAGATAGCCAGCACCACAAGCTCAACTGACGTTGCACCGACGTTACGCCTGCACAGGCAGTGTTTCCAAGCCATTTTGTAGACCTGGCGTGGTTCAGGGGTAGAATACCTGACTGCCACGCAGAATGCTAGTGTCCGATTCCTGCTGGGATCTTAATTTTTATTCTTTCCAATCATCGGGTCAACGCTGCCGATGTCGCTTTTTCTTAACGCTCTCGCATTTAAATTACCAATGTCTGTTCTCGTCGTTCCTGGCTGTAGATATAAACTGCCAATCACCAGTGGCGCATACCCGTATACCACGGCCCGCGCTATACGGGTATGTGCCACACGTGACTGGAGGAAAGGGTTTGACGACGTACGCGACAGGATCTTCACCTTATTCATGTCATGACCAGATAGTCGTATTCGTCAAACCCTCTTACCCTCCCATGCGAATTTTTGTCCACACTCACGAAAGCACCCATACGGGTATTTGCCACACGTGTCTGGAGGAAAGGGTTTGACGACGTACGTGACAGAATTTTCACGTTATTCATTTACAGTGTTGGCGGTAACGCGTTTCAAGTAACGGCGTTACCGGTAACGCGTTACTTTTTTCGGTAACTTAGTAACGTACTTGTTACAATTTCGGAACTGTAACGGGTAACGTACTTACGTTAGCATTTTTCGGTAACGTGTGGTGGCACGTTGCTTGTTACTTTTTCATCCTGTATAGGTGCCATTTTCCCAGAACTTCCCCCGACGAATTCTTTTGTTGCAGCGTCGGACTGCTGTTGGCCTGCCAGGCACTGACAAAGCAAACGCGGGCGGAATCGGTTTTGTTTGTGGAAATTGCGGGGACCAATAGGAGGTTTGGGCCATCGCCATACAAAGCTTGAAGAAAGCCGCGAAATCCACCATGAGAAACTGTACGGACATGCTTTTCGTGGAACTGGATTGTAGCAGGTGGATTGCTGGCACTTGCGCCTTTTTGTGCCCAAAAGACAGGCCTCCCGAAGAGAAAGCGCAAGGGCTGGTTTACTCCATACCACGTGCTGATCTTGACGCTTCGTTCTTGGGGGAAACAAAGACCCCGAGAGGCTGCGACCACATAAAAACGACGTCCACAAGTTCGAGTGACACTGGCTGAGCACAGCGTGGTGAACGACCGCCGCATCGAATTTGACAACTCCCGCGTCGTCAACTTAGAGGCCAATTACTATAAGCGGCTTTTTGTGGAATCCTGACCCATCCAGTGGACAGCCGGCAACGTCAACCAGTCTACAGGTGCGCTGCCGATTGAGAGTCTGCCTCATTGGAATTCTGCAGATCATGGAGAGTAGGCGTGACCCCACGGCAGGAAGAAAACCCTGAAAAAGAATGCGAGTGGGACGCGAAACGTCGGATTTTTTCTTGTAACGCAAAACAAAAAATTCTTTTTACTCACTGTCTTGGTTGGCGTCCCTCTGTTTCAACCAAAGCCCACTGTTCGTGTGTCCGCCCACACTCGGACAGTCTTAACCGCAGATAAGCCAATTACGGTTACGGCTAACTACGGGTAAAGGCAGGCATAACCGCAGTTTGTCTCCTAACCGTGATTACCCCCACGGTTGGGAGGCTAACTGCGACGAATCGCCCGTTTGCGTGGTTACCGCGAACGGGTGATTCCACGAGTGATCGACACGGATCCGAAATTGTATATTTTAGATTTCATTGAGTATTTTATGTTTCATGCACATACCACTCAGTAGCCCGAAAAGAAACTTAGTTTTCATATTAACTGCATAATTTACGAGGGAAAAATATCGAAGATATTCAATACGAAGGGACCAATTTCATAACCTGTCGTTCTCGAAAGTTCGCGACGATGTGAAACACAAATATTGCCGTTAAAAAGAGGACACTTTGTGTATGAAATGTATGCGTAACAAAGGGTAAAGTAACATTGTTTGATACTTGTAGAGCGAAGGAAAGTATTTTTGAAAAATGTCTAATAACCAGAAACTAAGCTGCCATTGCACATAGAAAGAAGCAAAGTTTATTTTCAAAACAAGTTGATAAGCCTTATCAACTTTGTTGCAACTATTATGTAGCAACTATATTAATATGTTCAAAATGCGACATAATGTTTATAAGGTTTATCAAATTTGTTTTGAAAATAAATTTTGCTTCTTTCTTTCAGCAACTGTGGCTAAGCTTCTGGTTATTGAACTCCTGAGCGAGCGAGGCTGATCTTGAACACCCTCACATAAACGCTCGCAATTTTTGTGGTAATTATGCAGGTTAAAGTGAATAAAAAATATTTATGAAGAGATATGTTTTTTTTTTTCCGTGACAAGGCCATTAAATCATTTCTTTGCTACTACAAAACGTGCGCATCTATTTTGCTAGTAGAAGCACACCACCAGAATTACTGCAAATTTCTTGAGAGTGATACTTTCTTTGCGGATAGCGTTGACTGAATCTCATATTGCGTATAATGCGACATTGAGAAAAATGCCTTCACCATTTGCCAGAGTCAGAAGCCACCACATGTAACTCTACAGGCAATATTAAGCCACTACAACATTGCGAAGGTCCGGTACATTTGTTCAAATAATTTTCGTTAAATCAGCCTCTTGGATATAATCGTTGATTGGGTTAGAAGTTTTCTGTGAAACATAAATTTGAGATTTGAAATGTCTTATTGTTGGTTCCTGCAGCAAATGATTGCGGAGTAACGGCTCAGGTAACGTCCGTTACTTTATTTCGGTAATGGTAAAGGTAACGCGTTACATTTGTTTGTAGGTAACGTAGGGCGGTAACGCGCTCCTTTTTTTTACAGTGTAACGAGTAGCGTATTTAGTTACTTTTTTTCAGTAACGCCTACAACACTGTTCATTTATGACCTGAGAGTCGTATTCGTCAAATAGACGTAGGCGGCTATATATATATATATATATATATATATATATATATATATATAATATATATATATATATATATATATATAGAAACGCTCAAGTGCCTTGGTTACGCTAAATTATGATTCGCATTTAATAGAATGCTTGAAACAGTCGTTGTGTTAACGGTACTCACGGGTGTGTGAATGTTTGCGCCGGGTTCGCGGGATTTTGACGGACGGATGTACAACGATTTCTCAGTCGCTGGAAAAGAAATTTCTGGCGCGCTTGTCTTGCTCTAATCGCCAGTGTTGGGAGTCCACAGCTTGTTAACGTATTTGTGGGAGAATCGGTGCGCTTATATTTGCTGCAGATGAACCTTGCAGCCTTCCTCTGTACATTTTTTAGTTTTTTTTATGCTTCTGACTGTATAAGGAAACCGTACTGTGTTAGCGGGTCCTAATACCGGTAACTGTGTTCGCGTGTTCTAATACTGGACTAAGGTAGGTAGTATAGGCTAAAGCCTTGGTAGATTCAGGGGCCAGCCGGAGGCATCCGCAAAGATAAAACAGCTTGCGCAGAGCAACTGAAGTAATGTTAAAGATGGGCGCATCCCATCTGAGATCTGAAGCAATCGTGACACCTAGACATTTTTGTTCATTCACTTCATTGGGAGGTGATGTGCTATAGTGTGTTGATTATACAGGGTGTTTCAAGAAATGTGTCCAGTATTTTTTAAAAATCACAGGAAGGAGGTATCTGCGTGCTACCTGCGGCGTTACCTTTACTGTGGGAGAGGGCATTTTGAGATGCGTACAAACATTAATTACGGCAGTAATTATAGAAATTAAGAACATTAACTTTGTAACCAGTGGAAATAAGTGGTCGAGTCAAATGGGCGAATGGAAGCCCTTCCTGAGAGTAGCCCATAGCCGCTTTGAAATTTTTGAAAGGCGGCCACTGGTAGGAGCGATGAAATCTCGCTAATTCTGCTGGCGATACCGAAACCTACGCACCAAAAAGCGCGTCTGCCATTGACTGCGCAAACTGCGATTCTGCAGTGAATGGCAGATGCGCATTTTGGTGCGTAGGTTTCGGTATCGCCAGCAAAATTAGCCGGATTTCATTGCTCCGCGGTGATTACCAGTGGGCGCCTTTCAAAAATTTTAAAGCGACTATGGGCTATTCTCAGGAAGGGCTTCTATTGACTCGACCACTTATATCCACTGGTTAAAAAGTTAATTTTTAAATTTCTATAATTACTGCAGTAATAAATGTTTGTACGCATCTCAAAATGTCTTCTTCCACAGTAAAGGTAACGCCGCAGGTAGCACGCAGATACTTCCTTCCTGTGATTTTTAAAAAAATACTGGACACATTTCTTGAAACACCCTGTATAGTATTTGAGATGTTTGGTACTTCTTGGCTTAGGGCAGTGCATGTAGTACGCCATGTCTTGTAGATCTTGTCTGTAGATCATGTCTTGTAGATCTTGTCTTGTAGATCATGTCTTGTAGATCTTGCAGATCTTATCTACAAGACACGGCGTACGCCATGTCTTGTAGTTACCCAGACGTAGGCGGCAGGGGCGTAGCCAAGGGGGGGGGGTTGGGGGGGTTCAACCCCCCCCCCCCGAAATTTTTCAATTTTGCTTGCGTATATAGGCACGCACACATACATACACACGCACGAACATACATAAAGTATGGTTGAACCCCCCCCGAAAAAAAATTCTGGCTACGCCCCTGGTAGGCGGATAGATAGATAGATAGATAGATAGATAGATAGATAGATAGATAGATAGATAGATAGATAGATAGATAGATAGATAGATAGATAGATAGATAGATAGATAGATAGATGAGAAAGTACCTTTGGTTCGCAAAGAAATGCTTCGCACTTAGTGGTGGTTCAGGAGCATGAACGGTATTGCTCGGAAAGTAGCCTTAGGATGCTTGCACAATAAAGCATTCAGCATAGCATAATAATCTTGTTGTCGGTGTTAACAAAAACCCGACATTTCAAACACAGGTTCATTGTTTTCCCTTTATTTATGCACAAACATCAATACTCGTCTTTGTGCTGGACTCTATAAGAACGTTGCGTTTGAACATCGTAACATCGTTACACAAGATCGAAGCTTTAATGTGGTTTTTTGTTGCAAAGTATTGATAAGGCGTCAGATATTACGTAAAATGCTACAAGTAGTACAAATATAGAATCGCGAAAAATAACCACATCAGACTGGTCATGCGATATCTTCCCCCAAGTATATCATCAACAAAGGCCATCGCATATTAAAGAGCTTTGTGCAGTTTTACGGTTATAAAACGTAATTTAATGACAAGGTGTATGGCAGTGGCAGTGTCACACATAGCAAAATGCCAGAGAAAAAAAAGCGGAAAGTTTCGCGCGTTTCACTCGCTCACTGTAATCTCACTCCCATCGTATTCACTCTTGCCAAATCCGAGCACAATAAGCAACATTATTACTGCAGCTGGAACCCTAAAGCGTATTCTAGTGGCAGCGGCTAAATATTTCATGGCAGTGCAGAACTCCTGCTCCATGCACAGATCAACCAGAATCCGCATCAGCGCCCAGTGCTGACATTCCCAAGTGGTACGTGCATTGGGCAATGACAGGACATTGTCGCTCAGTACACAGTACACGGCAAACTCGTGCAGCGTCGTTGCGAAAGTCGAGGCCGCTTCCCAGTCAGCGCACTTCCAAAGGTCCCGGTGCAGGTCGCCTTCCGCCGGGTTAGGGTGGCTAGCCGGTAGCATGGAATCGGCGCTCATCATGCTGTAGTTCCCATGCGGGTCGCGGGGTGGCCGCCAGCCTTCAACCGTTGACATGAACGAATGCTGACCGTTGCCGGCGTCCTCGGAAGTCTGCTGCAGCTGGCGTTCTCGGAGGTGGAAGAAGATGCTGCGAAAGAGGCGCCACTCGACGTCCCGGTGCAGGTCGTGTATCGGCATACGCAGAAGCGAAGGCGAATCTGGATCGAGTTCGCCTGCGTAGGACGACGGTGCACTACCGGTGGAGGCATGGGACTGCAGACACAAATACTGACCGCTTTTGGCCTCCTGAGACCGCTGCAGTTGGCGCTCTCGTAGGTGGAAAAAGACGCTGCGGAAGAGGCGCCAATCGTCGTTTCGGTCCAGGTCGTATATCGGCAGACGCAGAAGCGACGGCGCCTCTGGATCGAGTCGCTTGCATAGGACGGCGGTGCGCTACCGGGGAATGCACGGGACTGTAGACACCGATGCTGACCGCTATCGGCCTCCTGGGCGTGCTGCAGCTGGTGCTCTCGCAGGTTGAAGACGCTGCGGAGGAAGCGCCACTCGACGTCTTGATCCTGGTCGTCCTGGGACACCACCTGATCCAGCCACATCCAAGCACGTCTCGATCGAGGTACGTCCTGCGGCAAACCCAACCGCGAAGGCGCGTCTGGATTAGGTTCCCTTGAGTAGGACGACGGAGCACTACCGTCGGAGGTACAGGACTGCTGATGGTGGTACGTGCATTCCCATTTGCAGCACCTGCCAACGATGTATTCGAGAGTATTTTCGTCGCTGCCCATCCCACGCTGGATCGCCGTGCAGTCTTCCAGCCAGTCGACCATTGCGTCTCCTGGGTTTGGAACGAGTTCCGTGCCACATGCGCGTGCACGACGAACGCGCTGCACGACTTCCTTCTCTTCTACTACTTCTTCCTCCCCATGAGTGGCTCATAGCCGTTGCGGGAGACAGGACACGAGGTGGCATGTTTTACCATCGCTATTGATATTTGAGTAATCATGAATAAGGTGTGTCGCCGCCTTGAAACAGACTTTTTTAATACAGATTTTTAACCTTGTCAAACCCCTGGTTCGCCTCGACAGGAAGCTATCATCATCACGAACGGCCTCTACCTTATATGGCATCTGGCGTCGCCTAGCACGTGTGCACAGCTGCTCCTAGCGCGTGCAACGCAACAACTCGGCCGGCGCGCACTCTCCTGCTCCGCCGATTTGCCCGGTGTGTGATGCAATAATTCGGATTGGCGAGAGAACAAGTACAGAGAGAGAGAAAGAAAGGAAGAGACAGAAGGAATGAGCGAAATAGAGAGAAAGAAAGCGAAGAAAGAGAAAAAAGGTAAATACAGAGAGATAAATAGAGAGAGAATGAGATTGAAATATACAGACATAATAAAGAGATAGAAAAAAAGGAGAGCAAGAGGGAAGGAAAAATAAAGAGAGAGAAAGAAATAGACACAGAAAGAGGAAGCGAGAAATGGAGAGAAAGAAAGAGAGGGAACAAAGAGAAGAAGATACAAAGGGAGAGAGAAATAGACAGGGAGAGAAAAAAAGAAATAGCAAGAAAGAGAGCCAAAAAAAAAAAACAACGGAAAACAGAGAAGAAGAGAAAGAAAGATGAAAATTAAGAGTAACCAGGAAGGCCACCTAACTCGGCTGTTGGTGCATATATACGATGACGTATTTAATTATATAAAGGAAACAAAGAGACTGCCGTGTTAATATTAATAAGCACAGGTATATGTCATCCTTTCGTTTATTTATTGATCTTGTCTGCATTTATTTATGTAATTTTATTTTATAACAATTGTTTATTAGCATTTAATAAAGAAACCAATAATACTCCTAATATTTTTGCTTCCCTCTAAATTATCTTTTTCGCATATCCCCATTTTTTCCCTTTTCTTTTCACTGATTCTGCTGCCGCACGATTTGTGGCCGATTCCCCGTGCTGGGTTGAGCCGTTGTTCTAGGAGCCAACCAACCAAACAACCAATCCAGCCTTGCACCACTAATGCAAGCTGCGCCTATTTTTTTTTAAATCTTCGTTTCTTTTATTTCTTAGTACGCTGCTTGTACAAGACTATTTAGGGAAAACAGTTTCGCGGTATCAAACTCTATGAGGAAAAAAATTAGGCATGGCTCTGCTATCGCAAACACAAAGACCATCGGAGCTGCGTGGGCTTAGCGAACTATTGCAAAGACAAGCAAAGGAGGAGCGATCTTTTAGCACAACCACAGCCAACTTTTAGCACGCAACTGTTAGTGGGCAGCACAGGACCGGGTTCATTGGCGGAACATGGGAGAAGCATTTGCCCTGCATTGGTCAGGCTGACGATGATGCTAGTGTGTGCCATTTGTTAGTGCTCACTTTCGGACCGTGACTTCCCGGGTTAGATTGCCGCCTCGCCAAGAAAGATTACTTTTTTTTTCTTTCGATCTCTCCCTCTCGTCCTTCTGCGTTTTGTCTATCTCTCGCCCAAAGCAAGTTCGCCATTGAACCCGTACAACACTGCAGTCTCATACTTCTCATAAATGCAAGTTCTGCAAGCGTGCGTGCATAGCCTAGTGTCTTTGACGCTCGCTCTTTGCAGCGTGGGTGCTCAGGTCAAAAGAGCTTGCTTCGTCTTATTTAGTTATTTCCTTCTATTTCTCTTAATCCTGTCCACTTCGCTCAGCGGAATTTTCCGCAACAGCAAATGGGGCCGGGTCTGACGACTTCACCTTCTGGGACTTCACAAGAAGAACGAAGAAACATAAAGTTTCCTACTGCTACTACTTTTTCTTCTGACGTTGGGCAATAGGTGGATAGCGAAAACCCGAGACTTGCAGAGGACTGTGGGCTACGAAGCCCGTCAGCATCGACTTCCGGTTAGAGAGTCCTCGCCGCCGTACGGGCCCTGAAACCTATGCCGTCGCTTTCTCCGTGTTCCATATAGCAGTCGTGGTGATATTAAATGCGAAGCATTTCTTAGCGGAGCTCAGGCACTTTGGGCGTTTCCAGGGCTGGGCAAAGATACTTTGAAATTGTATCGCGATACGATACCAGATACTCAGGCAAAAAGTATTGGAGATACGGATACAAGATACTGCCGCACTAATTGTATCCGATACGATACTTGGCAATTGTATCTTAAGATACTTCGATACATTCTCAAATTTGTTATTATGGATCCATACAATGTAGCAGCAAACGCCTATACACAAAGATGTCTACTTGAAAATTTTTGAACTGTGACCTATTTAGTTTCACTTGCATGAAATGTCCGTTAGTATCTCAAAAGTTTTGCCCTTCTTGCTCAAAGTACATTAGTTTCCTTCCAAACACACTTATTGGGGCTTGTTTTAGCTTGTTCACAGGACACTCTTTATACACTTCGCTGACAGCGGTTCTTGCTCGTCATTTTTGTAATTGATGGGAGTCGCTGCTCAACTTGCCGACCAGCTAGCGGGGTTGCCATGTAATCACAATAACGTCGTTAAGAAGCCTTCGCACGACGGCGCAAATACCGGTGTGGACTTTTACCTTGTGCGTATAAGACAGTTTGCGCAATACCGCATATCCGGACAGGTGTACAGCAGCAACAACTCTAATAGCGACTTTTTTTCTTCTGGAAGGGGGGGAGGGAGGGGGGAGTGGCGCGGGGAACGCATGGTGTATACGGGGCTTGCGACCGTTCGCTAGCGGCCCGGCCGGCACACATGACCGTCTCTGTTCCATTTGTTTTTTTTTCTAAATAACTATGTTAGTGAGCTACACAGACATGACTGGTCTCAAGCATTTCTTTCGTGAGGAACACATGGTCACCATGTGCTGAAACATAACCGTGCAACAAAAACTCTATATTTCAATCCGCGTCCAGATTTCACTCGTTATGTACATCCGTATTGTTGTTTCTGGAATCCGGACTCAAAATCCCCTTCAGAAATGACCTATATATGAGATATGTCAAAGGCCTCCTTACAAATGGCAACGTCATTTTGTTCAAACTCTCTCCGACCCCACCATCTTCCACTGTCCCTGGGCCTCTGGAGCTAAATTTCGCGACTGCGGCCCGCCGGCTATAAGCTGAGTTTGAGACCCCTGTTGTATATGCAGATGACGTAAACCTGCAATGAATTCCATGTTCTACTTAGCTGCTGGCGTAAGCGATTCTTTGTTGATATACTCACTAACGGTGCAATTTTTTTAGCAATTTTCTTGAACGAGAGAACATGTGCAACACAGAAATGGCTCAGACGTATTGGCGTAGCTGCACGAAGCATCGCAGGACACCGCCGCTATTCGCGCTATTGCCGCTTATAGCTCCCTTTACGTAGCGATTAGTTATAGAAAAATATTTAAGAAGGCCTAAACCAGAAAACAAATATAAGTAAAATAGAGAGGTGGTTGTTTATCAAGCATTCACATTGAATGAGTACAGAAACACGATACAGACGGCGCCCTTAACAGCTATGATCACGACGTATCGTCAACTTACCTGTTGAGACCAGGCCCGTAGCCAAAAATTTTTTCGGGGGGGGGGGGGGGGGCAATTGCTGATAACCTTGACTATTTGAGAAAACACCTATTTCATTATTTATTTTGGGTATAACTACCTACTTCAACCAAAATTTCGGGGGGGGGGAGTGGCCCGGGCCACCCCCCCCCCCCTCAACCAAGCCCTTAGCCGCCCCGCCCCCCCCGGCTAAGGGCTTGGTTGAGGCAATGTGAAATTCAGTGCCTATGGAAAATTGCCTGAAACGACTCGTTGGGACGCTCATGAGTAAAACGGAACATTCAGTAAAACAACGTTTCTCGAATCCCCTTCCTAACATCTTTAAGATGGCTCTTCCATTTTTATATTCCAAACTCAATTTCGCTATTTTCTTAAGCGCTAAGTAGAATATTTTGTACTGTATACTCAAGGCACGCCCACATAATTATATATTTATTTTCAAAATCGCTTTGGCAACGTGTAAATGTGTAAACAGTAGTAGAAATAAAGCAGACAGTTAGAAGAATAAAGCAGCAATCTTTTTTTGGGAGCGCGTTACGAAAGACATACTGCAGTGACCAGACCGGAAAAACAGTGCAGAGACCTAGGTAATGTATGTGACGCAAAATTACAGCTAAGAAAGCACTTGTGCCTTGTGCTAATAATCAAATTATGATTTCATAAATTCTTTGAATAAATGCAGATGGAAGTGAAATATACCGTACGCCAAGATATTTTCTGTTAGGTGAACGCTTGCTCTATTAGATCTAGCATCAGTACCTGTGGTGCTAAAGTTGTTAGAATCTTATTTGCATATAAGTTAATTCATTGCATGCAAGTCAAATTTACATCCACAAGATCCTTCAAATCGCTGATATGTAAAATCCACGCGACGCAAAGCAACCCCATTCTTGCACGCATCACATTTCGTTACGGATCAAGACGCAAAAGAATCTGCAATAACGATACTGTAACAACATCAGAATTTGCGCGATAGACGCCGCACGCAGTGGAGTACGCGGCGCAGGACAGTGGCTATGAGCAAGTGTAGCGGCATTGGAGCAACTAAAAAGAAAAGAAATCGAGAAAACAAAAGGTACGTGGGCTGGGCGTAGACGTCCGCGTGCTTGTCTTCCTGATCTACCCTCACTGGACGACTCTGGCGTAAAAATAACGTCACTGCCCTTAGACTTATTCAGATCGCTTAGTGGCACCAGTACCAGCTTGAGAAGCGGAGTTTAGCCAGCGATTATTGTTTCGCACGGGCTGTGTTGCGATAGAAGTATGTTGTATCTTAAAATACACGATACATTATCGAATGTATCGGAAATACAGATACAGATACTCGTCTTTCGAGACGTATCGCGATGCAGATACAAGATACCCAAAGTGTATCTAAGATAGTATCTAAGATACATGTATCTTCGATACTGCCCAGCACTGGGCGTTTCTATCTATCTATCTATCTATCTATCTATCTATCTATCTATCTAGCCGCCTACGTCTGAGCGCTCTCCAAGTCGTCTCCATAAGTTCTAATATACCAAAATTGGCACAGCAGGGGATCATTGTATGACGAACACGATTCGCTGGCCATGACATGAATAACGCAAAATACCTGTCGCGTACATCATGAAACCCTTTTGCTCAGTCACGTGTGGAAGATACCCGCATACCAGAGTTCATGTTATGCGGGTATGTGCCACAGGTGATACAAAGTCTCAACCAACACAGTAACCGCGAACACAAACATTCACATGCAAGGAAAGTGGTAATAATATTAGTTGTTCGGGTTTTGTGTCCCAAAACCACGATATGATTATGAGAGACGCCGTAGCGAAGGGTCCGGAAATTTTGACCAACTGATATTCTATAACGTGCACCGAGATCGCACAGTACACGGATAATCTAACATTTTGCCTCCATCGAAATGCGACCGTCGCGGCCGGGATCGAACCCACGACCTTCGGGTCAGCAGCAGAGCACCGTAACCGCTCCACCACCGCGGCGGACGCAAGCAAGTGAGGAAGCTGAAGACATAACACCCCTGGAAGACGCTCAACTAACATGCACTCGTTCACGTGGTCCGCAACGTGGACCACGTTGATTACGCAAAAACCGGGGTCAATGCTTCCTGCAATAAATCTGCCGAGAGAACCAGGCCTTTCATCATTACCGGTGACTTCAACATCAATTCCATTGGCTCAATATCTTAGCGGGCCAATACCCTTGGCCTCGGATAATACTAATATTGAGGTTTTACCTTCCAAAACCACGATATGATTCTGAGGCACGCCGTAGTAGAAGGCTCCGGAATTTTGACTTTTGTGTTCTTTAACGGGCACTGACATCCCACAGTACACAACCACTGTGGATGGCTTCCAGTGAGATCGGAAATTCTGACACAGCAGGCGCAGTATGTCCCGGCATGCGGCATACGACGGCTGAGAACGCAGCAATAGCGAGCTGGATCTTGACTCCGCCCACATCCAATGCATCGGTACGCACTCTCGGAAGACTTCGGGCTCTCCTCAAGAACTGCAGCAGAAACATATTTTGGCAAGTCAGCCTCGTTGTTCCAAATTATGGTCAATCAATCATGCCTTCGTTAGCGAAAAGCAGGCCCCAAGAGCTCGCAGTTACTCACAGCTCCGCTTGTGGGCACGGTAGGCCTAGCTATGGACGTCTCAGCTGATGCCATTTCCGATCCACTGCGAGCTCGTCATAGGCTTCCCAAGCAACGCTTAGCGGCGCTAATGCTCTTGACAGGCAGCGCCATCTCTATCTATCTCTATATAAAAGAGAAACTGCGGTGTAAGCCAGCGAGCGTTTTCCATTCTCTCCACCGCGTTGCCGCTCGCTTCTGTGCACGTGCAGAGCTCTCGCGGTGCACTTGCGGCGTCTCACAATGTACCCCGTGCAGTGCGGCTTCAAAAAGATCTTCAAGCTTTACTGGCACTTCCGAAAAGCGAACTTGATAAAAGGAGAAAGGCTCGTCAATCACCTTAACGGTGAAGAGCAGACGATCGACGACAACGACGCCCGACTCAAAGCGAAATGCATTTCCCAAGTCGCGATTACACCGTGTAGGACGTATACCTCGAGGTAAGTCTCATTATGTCATGTTAAAGAAGAAAAATTACACCATCTCCCGCTAAAGGGGACCATGAGGCGATGCGAAGCCGGAGCACTTGCACGATCGCGTTTCGTTGGCGTTCGTTGGGCATGCTACCGACCTCGCGTCGTGGAACGCGAAGAGGGACGCTACGCGCGTCGTATCTTCTATCTAGCCTGGCCGTTAATTCTCACAGGGCGAGCGGGGAACGCGGTCGACAGGCGGGCGAGAGGGGGGCAGCGTAGAAGAGGAGAGAGAAGGGGAGGGGACGCGCATGCGCTCGAGCTCATCGCGGCGTTGCGCAGGAGAGAATTTCGGCATGTCTAGCCCGCGTTTCAGAGGAAGAGTGGAAAGGGGGAGGGGAGAGGGTAAGTGGAGAGGGAAAGGGGAGAGGGAATGTGGAGAGGGGAAGGGGAGAGGGTGAGTAGAGAGGAGGTGTGTGGTGAGGGTATGCCCATGCGCAGTAAGGGTGGTCACGCCGCACACCACCACCACCACCGGATTGAGCTCCGCCTTAAGATACTTCGCATCTAATAATGGTCCACATGCACTCCGAAATGAAGCCGTACACGCTATCGATGTTCTGCGATGTGGACTACGAATCATATGATTGTTGTTTTCATATGGCATGCTTAACAGTAGCAGCCGTGTACTTTCGTGAACAAACGTTTGCGGCGTGCGAAAAAAAGAAATTACACGGCCATGGCCCTGTTTCCTGAGAAGGTTAGAGTCAAGTCCTCCGTGCCGCTGGAGAATCACCCGCCGATTAAGACGCGAGGCAGCTAGCTGAGCTTTAACCACTGTGAAGCAAGATGAACTGCTCGCCTCGTTTTTTCGGCTCTCGTGTCATGCTTGCAGTCTCTTTTTATGATATCGACTTGACAGGCGTATAAAGCCTGCTGCGTGAACGCGGCTACAAAATCGCACAGTCAGAAGGTGACAGAAGGTTACTTCAAGGTTGCAATTGCAAAGCATGTATTAAGTGACAGTTGTATTTAGCGGCTTAAATATATATCACACTAATAAAGTGACACAAACAAAGCAAAGCTGCAGAACGATGTCAAAGCATGCTGAAAATGCACGGACGTGCGTTCCGGCGTGATAAAGCAGCCTTCTCGACGCGTGAATTGGAGGCGCCGAACTTCTGACAATGTGCCGAGTTCAGTTGAATTCAACCAACCGCGCAACGCTAACGGTATAGCGCGAGTGTGAACGTTCAACAACGACGAGTAGGTCTCACGAACACGGGGAATCAAAACACAAAGTTGTTTCACGTACAACCGTAACTGCACTTTCACAATGCGCGAAAACAGCGTGTAATCATTACTGTAGTCGCTGCGTGCATGTGCCGCGTTACTTACCGATTCAGGTAGTCGAAACGAACGAAAGCGATGAACTCAGACAACCAAAATAGAAGGCGAGACCGCGCTGTCAGCTATCCACGCTTGCCGCCTTTATTTCTCGTGCGACACGACCGGGAAACAATACAGTTTCACACGTAAATCGCGTGCCTTGGTGTTGTCTGCACTGTTGTTGCAGCCCACGACACAAGAATACTTCCGACTTCACATCCACTTCCGTGGGGTCGCTTCTGCCATCGCGGAAATGCGCAGCTTCGCACAGCAAGCCTCTCGGTTCAACGTACCCAGCTGACGGACCCCCAGTTACCTGCACCGACAGAAGGACGCGTGAGCACGTGCGCTACCGCTACCGTGAAAGGGGCTGAGTCGGCCGCGCTAAGGTTCAGAGCTTTCCGACAGAGCCGCAGCGCGGCTGGCGCGGCGCTGTCGTCGCGCCGCAAACTTGAGCTTGGGTTCCCTATACAGCGCTTATTTTTTGGCAACACGATTAGCACTTGTGTTATAATGTTGTGCTTTAATATATGCACTTGGTTTTCGCAATGTCTTCGATGTCAGAACAAACCTGAAAGCGCACCGCTTCGCTGAGGCGGCCGGTGTCTCTGTTTATAGCTGCGAAATGTGCTCGCATTGGGGCTCCCGATCTCACGAGCCGCTGTGCTACTGTGACCTGCTTTGCGGAAGATACACACTTTAGACATCACTTTATTCAATTAGGAATTATTTTGTGCCAAAAACAAACTGTAACCAATCTTTTTCATGCCGCCGCGAGCGGTGATCCACAAAAATGTCTCGGTTCCCTTTGCCACGGTGACACGCGGCGACGAGCGGCAACTCGCGAAACGTAGCTGCGCGCCCTCTCCCTCCATAGGAACGTGACGTGACATATAAGGGAACCCAAGCTCAAGTTTACGGCGCGACGGCAGCGCCGTGCTGCGGCTCTGGCGCAACTGGGTGCAAGCGCGGCCGACTCAGCCTGTTTGTCGGCAGCGGGAACACGCGCACGCGCGCATTTCTCAGTCGGTGCTGGGAACTGGGGCGCCGTGCCGACAGCTTGGCACGCTGAATCGAGAGGCTTGCTGTGCGAAGCTGCATTTCCACGTTGACAGCAGCGACCCCGTGGAAGCGCAAGCGAGGTCCGAAGTATTGCTGTGTCGTGGCCTGCCACAACAGTGCACACAACACCAAGGCACGCGATTCACATGTGAAACTGTATCGGTTCTCGGGCATGTCGCATCGCACCAGAAATAAAGGCGGCAAACGTGGATAGCTGACAGCGCTGTCTCACCTTCTGTTTTGGCTGTCTGAGTTCATCGTTTCGTTCGCTTCGACTACATGAATCAGTACGTAACTCGGCGCATGCACGCAGCGACTACAGTAATGATCACTCGCTATCTTCTCGCATTGTGAGAGAGAGAGATACGAAGAGGAAAGGCAGGGAGGTTAACCAAGTTTTGGCTCGGTTGGCTACCCTACACTTGGAGTGGGGGAAGGAGGAATAATAGATAAGAAAGGGTAAAGCGAAAGTCCAGTTACGGTTGTAGGTGAAACAACTTTGTGTTTTGATTCCCCGTGTTCGTGAGACCTACCCGTCGTTGTTGAACGTTCACACTCGCGTTATACCGTAAGCGTTGCGCAGTTGGTTGAATTCAACTGAACTCGGCACATTGTCAGAAGTTCGGCGCCTGCAATTCACGCGTCGGGAAGGCTGCTTTAACACGCCGGAACGGACGTCTGTGCATTTTCAGCAAGCTTTGACATCGTTCTGTAGGTTTGCTTTGTTTTTGTCACTTTATTAGGGTGATATATTTGTAAGCCGCTAAATATAACTGTCACTTAATACATGCTTTGCAATTGCAACCTTGAAGTAACCACCTTCTCACTTTGTGCGATTTTCTAGGCGCGTTCGCGCAGCAGGTTTTATACGCCTGTCAAGTCGATATCTTCATAAAAAGAGAGTGCAAGCCATGACGCGAGAGCCGAAAAAACTTCAAAGTGGTATAAGCTCAGCTAGCTGCCTCGCGTCGTAATCAGCGGGTGATGCTCCAGCGGCACGGAGAACTTGACTCTAGCCTTCTCAAGAAACAATGCCATGGCCGTATAATTTCTTTTTTTTTCGCACGCCGCAATCGTTTGTTCACGAAAGTGCACGGCTGCTACTGCAAGTATGCCATATCAAAACAACAATCATATGATTCGTAGTCCACACCGCAGAACATCGATAGCGTGCACGGCTTCATTTCGGAGTGCATGTGGACCATTACGCATCTTTAACATGACAGAATGAGACTTACCTCGAGGTATACGTCCTAGGTGTAGTCGCGACTTGAGAAATGCATTTCGCTTTGAGTTGGGCGTCGTTCTCGTCGATCGTCTGCTCTTCACCGCAAACGTGATTGACGAGCCTTTCTCCTTTTATCAAGTTCGCTTTTCGGAAGTGCCAGTCAAGCTTGAAGATCCCTTTGAAGCCGGACTGCAAGCGGTACATTGTGAGGCGCCGCAAGTGCACCGCGAGAGCTCTGCACGTGCACGGAAGCGAGCGGCAGTGCATTGGAGAAAAGGGAAAACGCGCGTTGCTTGCACCCAGTTTGTATTTTTATGCCAGAGATGGCGCTGCCTGTCAAGAGCAGCAGCGCCACTAAGCGATGCTTGGGGAGCCTTATACGCGCTTTTACGCGTGTACGTATGTGTTGTCGGGGCTTCGTTGTGGGAGAGCGCTGTCTCCGTGCGGCGACTAGCCGCGAGTGCCCAGTTCGTTGACGTCCATCCTCCGAATTCGGAAGTATGATCACCTGTGTAATTCTGCAGGTGAAGAAGATCTGTACTTGTCGCAGTGCGTCTTTCTCCAGTAATCCCCGGTTCTTGTAAGGGATCCGTGTTGGTATCGCGTGATTTGCTCGCACATTTCATGCGTTGTATTGATGACAAATATGTTGACAACTTTGTTAATGGATACCCAAAGTATGCGGATCGTGTTCTTATCCAGTATTATGCGTCCGATGCTAGCATGGGAGGCGTATTTCAAACGTTGTGGGTTCGGATCTCACCCATGGAAAAATTGCTTTTTCGTCCCCTTTAATTCCTTTGAATTTAGGTCACAATTACACTATAGTTAAAAAAAACAAATATTGTCCCCTAAGCTTTCCTTGGCTTAATTGGCTGTTGGTTTCGTTGGTTTTGCTGAGGTTCTGGCACGTAAAACTTCGAAATTTATTGCAAATTTCTTTCAAAAGCTACGCCGCTGAGGAAGCTGTCAAAATTCATAAGGTAACGCTCTGAAAAGGTGGTGCGGAAACTTCTAATTGGCACTCGCCATCAGTACTTTGTTTTTGCATCTTATTGACTTGTACGTTTCCAATTATGTCGGTCGGCGTAAAATGACGTCGTTTTTACTCACGCACAGCGGATACATTATATACAGGGGCACTGCACGCTCAGGACGCGCCATATGGTTATGTCTGCAGAAACTACGGTGATTGTTATGCGCGTTTATACAGCCTACACGGCTCCACAGGATGTGCGCTGCATGTAAACACTGCTCGCAGCCGTTGAGGAGCCCGTGGATCGGCTGGAGAACGCAGTAAAACTGCATAAGCTTTATCACCAGCTGCGCATATTGCAGCGGAGGATGCGCCCTTTTTCTCTCGCTGGCAGTTGTCCTTGAGGCTACAGATGCAGTTAAGGACAATGTTGGCCAGATGACTGCGCCGTTGAAACTCTGTTCACTTGTTACGGGTGAATGTATTTCGTAACTCTTGCATATATATATCTCTGCGAGCAAGTCGGCGTTTCGTGGACTTGTTATCAACTCTCGTTGAATTCATTACGTGGAACACAATCAGCGCCATGAGTGTGGCAGCGCTGAAGAACGTTGCTCTGATTCTCCTGGCGACGGGGGCTTGGAAGGCAACGCCTGCTCCCATCCCTGAAGGGTCCTTTTCCGAAATACACCCAGGTAAAGTCTGGCCGATTGCGCAGTCTACTTTATTTAACGTGAAAACGGTTGAACACGACATGTCTGTTTTAAAATTCAGCGCTGCAATGTTAAAACAAAGATGAAACAGGCACAGACGCCGAGGCACTCGCAGTTGTCCCACTCGCAGTGTACACACTATTAGCCTCGTCGCTGCAGGCGCGGCGACGTGACGTCACGGTAAGAACTCGCCTGCTCCGCTGTCGAGAATCGCCTTTTAACAGCGGATATGTTTAAAGCGGCCGTTAGTCCGCGAGTCGCGAACAGAAAACGATCATCCTTTTCTCTCCATCGTCGTCTTCATCATTTTCTGAGTCCTCTTCATTGTTGTCGTCTCCTTCATCTTCTGCTTCGCTCTCAGAGCACATGCACCGATTTCTCCGGTGCGGGATGCAATAACGCTGAAGGGTAGACGACGAGTATAGAGAGAGAGAGAGATAGAGAGAGAAAGAGAACTAAAGATAGAGAAAGAGAGGAATTCTACGGAAATCAAATTTCTTCGCGAGATTCGAATCCGCGTACCCACGATCCGAAGGCGAGCGTCCTAACCACTCGGCTATCCAGGCACGCCAGCAGAGTATAGCATAGCCTTGTATAGTATAGTATAACAAGAGGGAGGGAAAGGGAAGTGAGGGTGAGGAGGATAGATTTGAGGGTCAGGAAAAGGAAAATGAGGAGGGGAGAGAGTAAAGCATAGCATAGAAAGAAAGAAAGAGTGAAAAAGAAATACAGAGCGAGAGAAAGAGATAGAAAAAAAAGAGGAAGTGGGAAATACAGAGAGACAGAGGAAGAAAAGGAATAAATAGAAAGAGAGATAGAAGGACCGAGAAAAGAAAGAATAGGGAGAGATAGAGAAAGATAGAAATAGAAATAAACAGAGAAAAGAAAGATATACGCATAAAACAGAGCGAAGAGAGGAAAATAAAGGAATAGAGGAAGAAAGAATTATTTTTTTGCATAACTTAGCAAAATAGCAACAGCCAGGACTACCAGCTCAGCCATCAGCTCTGCTGTCTCTTTAGCACGTTGCGCCTGCACTGCAAGCCACGCTAATTTATTTAGCGTGGCTTGAAGGAGTAGTCACCACCGTATTTCACGATACGGTGGTGACTACTCCTTCATTTTGCGATGCAAATCTTTCTAGGTAGAAGGCGGAAGTTTATTTTACTAGCGAAACTTAACTATAAGCTGTAGGAAGTTTGGACAATGTAGCTTAGGATGGAGAAAATCTCGTCCGAACGGAAGATTCACTGTGAAAATGGTGATTCAGCACGGCAAGGCATTCATTGTTTTAACCGCGTACTCCAAGAAATCGGTGCTAAAAATATTTATTTTAACCGGTTCTAACTTCATTATAACTTGGCGTAGACTCGCGGGTTGAAACATGTGTCCCGAAGTATTGCAAATGAAATTAGTATGTTTAGGGCGTTTTCAATTCACTAGCTACATCGGGGTTCGTCGTGTATGTCTGCCTTTGTAAATAATTGAGGTGATTTGACAGAAGCGCGCTTTCTGAGTGTCATAAAAAAAACCATAAAGAATGATATTCGGAAAAGCCCGTGACCATTACCGGACGGGCTCTTGACATTTTGAGCACCTTCGGACCATTAAGAAAGAGGGGGATGAAAATGTTGAATCGCGTCCGGAAGGCGAATGAGGTGTCAGTTATGGGCACGATATCGAATAATCTCGAACATGTACACCTAGGATAAGTCATTTCGTCAAGCAAACCAGTGGTAAGCGATCACGCATCGACCTACACTTGAAACATCATAAAAACAACTTAAGCAAAGTATACTTTATTTATGCCGTTAATTATTACGTAAGACCATGTATCTTAATTATCAGAAGCCAAAGACGACGCCCCAGAACTGTTCTGCAGGCCATCGACTACATTATAATTCTGCCCCTTTGAACTATGAAGCGGTTGAATATTACCTGCCCTTTGATGGTCCAAGAGAGAAGATACCATTCCATGATTTAGCCCTATTGTTGTTTTTGACGTTTTATACAGCAGTATTACTAAAACAAGTGACAAGCAGTTGTATGATTTGCATTACAGTAAAACCTCGGTGATACGAATCTCACGGGGTTACAAAAATATTCGTATGATCCGAAATTCGTATCACGAGAAAACATGGAAAATCAGTATGCGACAAAAGAAAGTTGGCATACGTTTTGATTCAGTGTTTCTCAGGGCCGCAGCGACGTCACGAACAGCTCCGCATAATTGCCAGCAAAATTTTTAGACGTCAACAATCATACTTGTACTCGTAAATATACGGTGCATGCGCGCTTGTGTAATTAACGAGCCAGATGTGTTGTGCCCCGTGACCGCTAGTAGCCCCTTCCGAATCTTATTACGCTTTTCTGCATAACACCAGAGTACTGCGGCGAAAGTGACTTAAGAATCGCTTTGCACACGATAGAGGCCAAGCTCATTCGCCAAGACCGCCCGCTTCGTCTCTTGGGGTCTTCATCCACCTTTAATGGGACTTCATGACGGACCCGCAGCCTAAGTTTCAGTCTTGTTTCATAGAACGTCTGAGTGCGGGGACATGGCTTGCATCGACGCGTAGCAGGCACGTGTTAACACAGTACAAAGACGCTGCTGCCTCGAGCACAGGAGCACGCGTGAACGCGTCGGCAAAAAAAAAAAAAAAAAAGAAAGAAATGCGATGTCAACGTCATCTGTAATATAAACACGAAGGCGCCTAAAGGCATCCAAGATTTGCGCGCACTATCTCGGAGGCAACGACGCACCGTTGATGGTCACGCAGCGCGCATGCCCGCGCCCGCGCGTGACTGCCGCGCCTTCCGCGACAGCGCGGGCAGCACCTGTTCGTACCTGTGCGCTAGCGTACGTTCGTATCAAACGTCGGGGGGTGCAAATCGGTTCGCAACAACCGTACTCCAATACATTGCAGGCTAATGGGCCTTGGCCGGGACCACAGAAAAATTCGTATCACCCCGAAATTCGTACGAGCCGTGATCGTATCACCGAGGTTTTACTGTATTCACTGCCAAAAAGCCCCCGCTGGAATATTGCGCTGACCTACAATGCAGTGAAGGCGAGGCAAAGGCAAATTTCCTGCAACATTTGTGTCTGTTAGGTTAGAAAATTGTTTTCTCGTTTAAAACAAAAACTACTCCTTTCAAATTTTCTGTATGCAATGCCAACAAAGCATACTACAGAACGATGTATAAGTCATATTTTTACTTGTAACGCTACATTGCGAAAATGAAGCCGCAATATGAGTCAAAATGCCATTTTTTCCAACGTTGACACAATATTGTGACAATGTTTCTGCTTCATTCGGTCCCGCATTATTTTTATCATTTATTATAAAAACCTATAAAGCCCCCGATGGAAATATATTACTCCCGAAAAAATATGTGCTTATTCTAAAAAGTGCTAAGCATGCCGCATTTTGCAATTTTTCGACTAGGCCAAAAAAATGAAAGAGACAGGAATATAGATTCACTCAACCGGAAGGTTGATGAATTAGAAAACAGATCCAGGCGAAATAACCCCCCGATGGAAATATATTACTCCCGAAAAAATATGTGCTTATTCTAAAAAGTGCTAAACATGCCGGATTTTGCAATTTTTCGACTAGGCCAAAAATACTGAAAATTAAAACACAAATGAATAAACTATCATTGCCATGAAAGATCAGCGCCTTGAGATGTAGGAAAAGATCATTCCGGAGTAATTGCTCAAACCAGTAATTTTATATCAATTATTTAGCGCGACACAGTTTCACTTCCGTGCCCAAAGTTCGAAGCACCCTGTAGGCAACAAAAATTTTTTCCCGAGATATAGCGCCTCAATAACTACTTCTCACATTCACATATACTAGCACGATTTTTTTCAGCATGATCGGAGATGGTCGATAATTTACCAGGTACACTTGATATGGAATGACATTCAGGATTCAGGAACATGAACCGGAAATTCAGAGATTCAGGAAAAACAGGCGTCTTCTGAAGCAAGCTTGGTTCAAATGAATACCAGACTATCAACCATTGAAGGAAGTTTGAAGGAATTTGAAGCTGTGAAAAACAGACTAACCAACGTTGAGGGTACTCTGAATGAAAGAGACAGGAATATAGATTCACTCAACCGGAAGTTTGATGAATTAGAAAACAGATCCAGGCGAAATAACGTAATAATAAGAGGTATTAGAGAAGAGGGACGTGAAACTGATGACATTTTGATGAAAAAGGTGAATGACGATGTATTTAGCGGCGTCCTGAAACTTAAAATAAATTCAATTGAAAGAATACATCGCCTAGGTCAAAAGACTGCAGGTTGAGACCGTCCCATAATCATCAGGTTAGCTGACTTCCGAGATAAAACTAAAATTTTGAGTCACTGTTCATTGCTTAAGGGAACGAACATAAGCGTCAGTGAGGATTATTCGAAGAGGCTTGTTGAAATAAGGAAATGCCTTTGGACGTCCTCGGAGGAGGAACGGTCAAAAGGAGCAAAAGTTAAGCTTCTTCACGACAAAATCAAAATTAATAATGTCCTTTACGCGTGGAACGAAAACACGAAAGAGCGCTACGAGTGCCAAGCTCGTCAACAGAATAATTCTGCTTGAATTTTGGAAAGGGATTGCTTCAAGATATTGAATGTGAATGCTAGAAGCATGTTAAATAAGGTCGAGGACATCGAAGCGCTGACAATAGAACATGAACCGGATATTATGTTGATTACGGAGACATGGCTTCATAAAGATATATTAGATAGCGAGATAACTCCCAAATCTTATGTCATATAGTCAGGAAAGACCGGAATGGTAGAGGTGGGGGGTTGCATTGCTAATTCGTGACAATATTGAGTTTACTGTACTTTCTGTTCCTTATGACATTGAGGCAGTATGCATTAGGGCAGTTTTTAAGAATCGCGTCGTGCATATATGTGGTATATATAGGCCACCAAGTTCTCCAGTCCAAGTTCTTTCTAGTCTCCGGTGCTTCATGGATCGCAATGTGCAATATGGCGATAATATTATACTTTTGGGTGACTTCAACCTACCTGGAATAAACTGGAACGACTACTCTCCTGGAGTATCAGAAATTTCGAATTGTGAACAGCTCCTTGAACTTGTTTTTTGTTTTGGTTAGGGCCAGGTGGTGAGCGACTATACAAGGGTCTGTACGCGTACTTCATCTATCCTCGACCTTGTTTTTGTGTCTAATCAATTGTTGCCTTTTCTACTGGCCTGTGAGACCAGCGATGGTATCTCGGATCATAAGCTTGTTGTACTCTCTTTAAGTCTTTTGCCCACTGTTGTCAATCATTCACCAAAATATGTTTTAAACTTTGCTAGAGCTGATGATGTTGGAGTTCTGGATTTGTTAGAGGGCTCCTTTGAGCGTTTCTGTGAGTATTGCAAGCACAACCAGAACCCAGATTATCTCTGTGGATACTATTCTAACTTGGTCATGTCTCCTATAAAACTCTTTATACCAAAACGTCTTAAGAAAACAAGTAATAGAAGCCCTTGGATAACAAGAGAAGTAATACACTTAAAAAGACAATTAAAACGAAAACGTAAGAATTATAAAAGTAATCCTAGTGCTCAGAATCAATCAACCATTCGACGTCTTGGTAAGGATATAAAGGTACTTGTGAAGGAATCCAAACAAAGGTTCTTTGGCGTCACAGTTTCGAAATTTTTAAGGGAGGCCCCGGATAAGTTTTGGAGATATGTTAATCCATCAATGAAAGCTCGCTCATTGACTCAGTCTACGGGGGGTCCTACCGCTGAGAGTTTTAATGAATACTTTGCATCAGTGTTTACAGAAGATAACGGAATTTTGCCAATCATTGAATCACCATTACACAGGCCACCTATGACTGACGTCGAAATTTATGAACAGGGCGTCCTAAACCTCTTGCTCAATTTGAACATAAAGAAAAGCCCTGGGCCCGACGGCATCCCTAATGAGTTTCTATATCGATACGCTGAATGGAATTCGAAATACCTCGCATTAATTTTTAGGTCTTCACTTCTCTGTGGTTCCTTACCCAAAGAGTGGAAGAAAGCTAAAGTTATTCCCATTCCTAAAAGCGGCAGTACTGACAATGTAGCAAACTATCGGCCGGTTTCAATTACTAGCACTTGTTCAAAGCTGCTTGAACATATAGTCTTGAAACATCTATTAAGCTATATAAATGAACACAGTTTATTATCTAACTGCCAACATGGTTTTCGACAAGGTTTATCTACAACATCCCAGCTCGTCGAATTAGTCCATGATCTTTCGAAAACAATTAACTCTTGTGCACAGACGGATATGATTTTCATGGACTTCGCGAAAGCTTTTGATAAAGTATCTCACGGTGGGATAAGAGCGCGTGTATCCTGCCGGAGAACATTTTTACGGGCACGGAGTGTATTTAGGGGTTGAGGTGGAAGGGGAATAGATGGGAGGTCTGTATTAGGAGGGCAGTGTGTCTGCTCTCTCCCCCTTCACCTTACTAGGGCGGAGGAAGTTGTGCTTAGGAGGCTTCGGGCAGGGGTGGCCCTTACACCGGCTGTTATTTCAACATGGAACTGGTCGCATTTACCAGTTGGTTCTACATGCCCGTACTGTTCTGTTCCGGTGATACAAGCAGATGCATACCACCTTATATGGACATGCCAAGGATTACAGTCGGAACGCTCCCGTCATCTCGCGCAAGCTGGTCTTCGCTACAGTGACACAAACAGTTATGACCGATGGATACATGACAACACATTCCACAAGACACTTCTTCACTTCATACACAACACCGGCCTAACGGCGCACATTTAACACAAATATACAAAACAAATATTATGCCTTAAGGGCAAGTCTATGTCGCAAATAAAAGAAAGTATCTCACGGTAAATTACTAAGAAAAATTGATGTTACATTCCAAAACCCTACTATTACAAACTGGTTTTCATGTTATTTTTGTTCTCGTGAACAAATGTTGAAACTGGTGGCACTAAGTCTCCAGTTTCAGCTGTAGAGTCGGGAGTACCCCAAGGTAGTGTTCTGGGACCACTTCTTTTCCTTTTATTTATAAATGATCTCCCGAATAAAATAGACGTTTCTATCAGGCTCTTCGCAGATGATTGCATCATATACAAAAAAATAGACACAGTGAATGATCAGGTAAAATTGCAAGAAAACTTACAGAAAAATAAGGAAATGGTGTGAAGAATGGCAAATGGTGCTAAACCCTCTAAAAACTGTAGTCATGACAGTCTCTCGAAAGAAAAATTACTTTAACTATACGTATTATATTAATAATCATGAACTTAAAAGAGTTGAACAACATAAGTACCTTGGTTTGATTTTTACGAGTGATCTTCGCTGGAATCATCACATAGATTATGTATGTGCAAGGGCCAACAAGTCTCTCTGGTGTCTTAGGCGCCATTTGCCATTTGCAACGCAAGAAACAAAATGTTTAGCCTACAAGACGCTTATTAGACCCATCATAGAATATGCTAAAATTGTCTGGGATCCTTTCTCTGTTACCAACATATCGAAAATTGAAAAAATTCAGCGTCTAGCAGTCCGGTTTACATTCAATAAATATCGTTGGACGGATTCACCATCTCAACTGTGTGCACTAGCCGAGCTACCCACGATTCAGGCTCGAACTAAATACGAAAGACTTAAATATCTTTACCTCATTATTAATCATCATGTTCATATAAGGTATGCCGACTATTTTGATATTCTTCATCGTGAAACTTCTAGACATCGCCATTCAATGTTCATTCGTGCTCCTGCGGTTTACACTGATTCTTTTAAGTATAGCTTCTTCCCACGAGCCATTAAGGATTGGAATTCTTTGAGCGAAGAAGCCGTTTCATGCTCATCTGTAGATTTATTCTTAAAACACATACATCACATTCTCATTTGTAGTTAACAAAGCTTTATTTGTCTGTACTTGATCTAGTGCATTTAATCTTATTATCTGGTTGCGTTTCTTGGTGTACTTCATTTTGTCCTTTTATCTGTAAGTTTTGATTGTACATGTTAATTATGTTCTGATTCTACAATGATTGTTATGTTATTATGTATTGTTTTCCACTCCTGTTATAGCCCTTTGTAAGGGCTGACAGTATCTGTAAATAAATAAATAAATATATATATATAAATATAATATATATATATATATATATATATATATATATATATATATATATATATATATATATATATATATATATATATATATATATATATATATCAATACTCTATGTTTATAAAAAATCCTGCGAACGGCTGTGCGATTTATTTTTTCTTTATACGGCAACCAGTTTTCCGTTACGTCGTATATGGAATCTCATCAGATTTTTTTCTTTGCAGCCCCGCGGCAAAGATCAGCGCTTAAAGTTTTTATATTCTTTGCTTAATCGGAAGCTCGGGCTCGACCCGGCACCATAGTTATCTCCACTTGCATCGCGGTTCACTCATCATACTCATCCGATTTCTATAACTCCTTATTTTGCCAGAACAAATGTATTTCAATTCTTTTTCTTTCCGCAAACAATTACAGAATGGAATAACCTGTCACCGGACCAACTATTGTCCTTAGCACAGTCAAGTGCCTCCTCCTGGGTTACTCTGTAAACAGTCTCTTTTTCCAGTTTAATTAGAATTGGTTCTATTTCATTCATTCGATGATTTGTTTCACTGTCACTGTATTCACAATCTGTTATTTGTATTGCCTTTTCGCCGCCTGTATTACCTGCATTTCTACTTTCGGAGTCTGTTAGTATTATGGCTTGTTATCCATCTTTGTTGTGCAAAGTTTTGATGTTTTTGTATTCTCACTCCTGCTTGGGCCATGTGGCCTGCAGCATTTCTGTAAATAAATAAACAAAATAAATAAAAAACTATATATTTCCGTTTTTCGAGCACCGGGATTTCATTAGGTGAGAGTTCCTCATAACAGCTTTATATCTTTTACTCTTTAGTGCGTAGGTAAACTCGAGTAAATTGTCGTGTTTTCAGAAATTTTTTTTTACAAAGGACAATGATCGATCAAATGTGGAAATTATTTTTATAAAACTCTCCATAAAGCGTACTATCTCTTAAATATTTTCTTTGCCTGTGTACGGCGCATAGGCTCTAAAATAAAACCCTAAACTTGGCAAAAAGGCTACATTGGCTTATGTTGAGACGTCTATAGGAACCTAAGGTGGTCCAAGAAAAAATAAGCGGAAAAGTGCATACGATTGAGAATCATAACAACTTCGTCCAGAGGAAGCTTAATAAAAGTATTAGTTTTAGTTAAGAAAAGCTTTTGAAGTTTGGTTCCACCATTGCATTGTTTTGTTGTGGGGACAATACAAACCAACTGAATTTGCTGCAAAAAAAAAAAGATGTAGTGTATTCGTAGCACATGATTTTCAGTTTCTTTTGTTAGCACGTTATATTGTTTATTGCATATCAAGGTCATAATAAATAGAAATAAAAACATGACAATGACATTGGCTTAGGTGCTACAGTTCCCCCAATAACGAATCGCGTTGCTTTTGCATTGCTTACGCACACCGGAGGTGGCGGCGGCGGCGCATAAATACGCCACAAAAATCGTCTGTTGTTGTGATCTCATAACAGCTATTAAATTGCATGTTACCAGACTGACAAATCCTACTTTAACCAAAAAATCTGCTGCCTGCAACCACCCAAATTAGGATGTCAAAAATAGCTTGGCATATTCTGTCCGTACGGTCGCGGACGACGTACAGAAAGCGTGAATACAGGCGCGTCGTCACATCGTGCGCCGTCCCTTGCGGAATACGTAGATGAACTTCGTATGGATCCGCTATAAACGTCCATGCTCACGCCTCTTTTTTCTGGTTTACATGAACGTTGAGACTTGACTTATCTTGGAGCCCGTTTTTTGTAAGAGCCCCATGCAATAAGTAATGCAATTCATTATTAGGGGAATTGTGGCACCTAATCCAATGGTATTATTATATTTTTATCTCTGTTTATTATCACCTTGATGTGTAATGAACAATATGAAGTACTAAGAAAAGGAACTGAAAACAAAGTGCTATGAATACACTACCTCTTTTTTATGGAGCAAATTCAGTTGCTTTGTATTGTCCCCACAATACAACAATGCAATGGTGGGACTAAGCTTCAAAAATGTTTTCTCAAGTAAAACAAAAACTACTTTGTTATGATTCTCAATCGTATGCGCTTTTCCACTTATTTTTTTCTTAGACCACCTCAGCTTGCTACAGGCGTCTCAACATAGGCCAATGTAGCCTTTCTGCCAAGTTTATGATTTTATTTTTGAGCCTATGCGGCGTACACAGGCACAGAAAATATTTAGGAGATAGTACGCTTTATGGACAGTTTTATAAAAATAATTTCTGCATTTGATCGATAATTGTCTTTTGTAAAAAAATTCCTGAAAAACGACAATTTACTCAAGTTTACCTACGCGCTAAAGAGGAAAAGATACAAAGCTACTATAGAGAACTGTCGTATAATGAATTCGCGATGCTCGAAAAACGCAAAAAAGCAAGTGTTGAAAGAATGCCTGAAATGGTCGATCTATAGCGACTTTTCTTTTCGTACCTGGTTTTCCAACATTTCGGGAAGTTCAAATGGCGCTCACGTGCCCAAAAAATTTTTGCCGCTCAAATTATTTTGGGAAAATACTGTACATTTAACGTCTATATGTGTGTAATTTTCTCAGATTTTTTTAGAGAAATTGATTTTTGTCGAGCGCCCCGATTGGGATAGTTGGCGTGGAATGACCCTACATATACGTATACTATATGTTGCAGAAAGGAAGTCGCGCTGGGCGCGGTAGAATAACGAACAAGAGAGAGTACGACGCACGTTGATTTTTTACGGTATGTTCGCTGACGTTTCGGCTGGTGGACCAGCCTTTGTCGAAGTAACCGAAAAGTAGCTTTGACAAAGGCTGGTCCACCAGCCGAAACTTCAGTAAGTATACCGTAAAAAATCAACGTGCGTCGTACTCTCTTGTTATATATATATATATATATATATATATATATATATATATATATATATATATATATATATATATATATATATATATATATATATATATATATTTCAGTGAAGTAAAGTAGCCTTCGCGGAATGAACTAGACTGCATATTGTTGTCGTCGTAACATTATCACCAAAGTGGGTCAAATAACAAATAATAACTTGTGGAGCATTAAGTGCCTAAAGGACGATACGATTATGAGGCACGCCGTAGTGGAGGGCTCCGGAAATTTCGACCACCTGGGGTTCTTTAAGGTGCCCCTACATTTAAGTACACGGACGTCTAGCATTCCGCGTCCATCGAAATGCGACCGCTGCAACCGGAATCGAAACCGCGACTTTCGGGTCAGCAATCGAGCGCCGTAACCACTGTACCACCCCACCGGCCCACGCGGCCAGAAATACTGCGCATAGAACCTTTTCATAGAAACCTCGCAACATACCGCGCATTCAACGGTAAACCCTAGTTCCACAGTCAAAACTATTTACCTTCCTATCGACACGCAAAAGTTATTTTCCCTGCATTAATCCTCATCCTCAGCTGTGAACATATTCGCTGTAAATAGTCCCGAATGCCAGTTGTGATTCATTTGTCATAAACTCGCATTAATATGGATGAATGCTGTTTTGACGCAGGTGTTCTCGCGTTGCAAGCTGGATACTTCGAAGGAGACATCATCACGGAGGAATTCCCCGAAGATGGCGTGAGTCTTCTGAACAACGCCTGAAAGCATTGTCAATTATTTACCATGCGTGAACAATCTGTCCTATCGCTAGTCTCTTTCATCCTCTGCAACACTTTCACTCTAACGTTTGTCTCTGCAACAATGACAGACAAAGAAACGTTATAATAATATCTGGGGTTTTACGTCCCAAAACCAAGATTTGATTATGAGAGACGCCGTAGTGGAGGGCTCCGGAAATTTCGACCATCTGGTGTTCTTTAACGTGCACCTAAATCTAAGTACACGGGCCTCTACTATTTCGCCTCCATCGAAATGCGACCGCCGCGGCCGGGATCGAACCCGCGACCTTCGGGTCAGCAGACAAAGAAACGTTACACATATGTTAGAGGAAGAAGAAAGAATAGTATTTGGGCGTCAGTCGCAGGAATGTTTTTGATGCTGTTAGTGCTTTCCTTCATGAAACAAGACGAATGCGCTTTTAAATTCCTAATTAGAAACGTGTTCCGATAGTTGCAATGAATCAATCAGAAAAAAAATCAATAAAAAGAAGAAGACGTTCGGTAACACATTAATTTCATTATTCTAATTTCTAGGTAGGATGAGAAGTCTGGCCTGAATGTACAAATAATTATTGCACTCGTTCTTTTTTATGTTTGCTTGCCTTTTGTGTGTAATCATTAGTTGTAACGTTAAAAATTCATATCAACAATTCTTGGCCAATCCCCCAGAGTGGGTATGAGCCATGTGTAGAGGCACATCATCATCATCATCATCATGCAAATGACTTGGTGACACGTGATTCTCAATATTGTGTAATGCCCATTTGGCTGCACAACAGTACTTGCATACTGGGTAGCGACATGATTTATTAATTTGTTCGGGGTAATATGGCGGTTTAAACTCCTTGATCCCCGATAGTAGCATTAAACTTCCTGATGGATGTCATGGCCAACGCATTACACCATCGCATCTGCGCAGCGGACTGCAATCTCTGACGATACAAGGCTGTGGCCTGATGGAGTCATACCTTACACCATAGATGTTGAACTTGGTGAGTGAGTTCTATCACCTCTACGCATGTGCTAGAGTCTTTGCATGCAGCAGCTGCTTTCCCAATGACGACCATCAACAGATCAAATTGCCCTACTCGACGCATATCGCCTAAAGAAGCGAGGTGACATTTCTAAGATTAAGATGAACAAACCTATCCGTGACCATGTGCCTGTGTGGGCTTCGCTGACGACTGTCGCGTCACGGGCCACGTCAGAAACATTCTGTAGGGCTGCTGATCATAATAACGTATAGTAACTCTTTCTAGCGATTGTTTGCCAGATGATAAAAAAGTGTATTGTCACGTGCTGTTAATTTTTGTCAAGCTTGGGCTAGATATCATGAATTTCAGTTCCTACAAGATCTAGATAACGTTGCCCGCAACATCAGGTTACGCGAACTTTTCTGTGGTAAGCTTACGTCCAACAACTCCGTCTTTATCCAATAAGCAGTGCAGACTCCCAGTTCAACACGATAGGTGGCTACATTTATATACAGAATCAGTTGACTATGCTTTACTGAAATTCTTAAAAAAGCAACAATCGTTTAAGAGGAACATTTCCGCTAAAGAAAGCGAGGCAATAAAAAGGTTGGACAGCAATACAGATTTAGTCATAAAGATAGCTGACAAACGTGATGCGATTTTCCTTATGAATCGAAAAGACTACATATCTAAGGCTTCCAGAGAGCTACGTGATGAAACTTTCTACAGACCCCTGAAAACTGACCCCATAACTCAATTTAAAATTGTTATCAAAGAAGAAATAAAACAACTTGTGGTAGGCAATAAAATAAGAGATGAAGACATGTCTTTATTGCTTCCGCTAACTCCTGTTGCAGGAAGGTTCTATCTGTTGTCAAAAATTCACAAGGCTGGCAAGCCAGGGAGAGCAATAGCGCCTGCGATTGGTTGCGTAACTGAGAATGCTTCCTGTTTTGTTGATACCCTCATTAGTCATATACCACAAACTTTCTCCTCCTACGTTAAAGATTCCTGCCATTTCTTACGCGACATTGCTGACTTGACGGTTCCAGAAGGATCGCTCTTGGTCATTTTAGATGGGTGTTCACTCGACACAAACAATCCCCACGTGTATGGAATGTGAGCTGTTCGTCAGGATCATGAGCGTTCAAACTCTGACCACTCCATAGATTGCCCAACATTAGCCACATTATTCAAATTAAATCGTCTATGTAATAGTTATGTATTTTAGAACAAACATTTCTTACAAGTGAATGGGACATCTATGTGGGCGAAAGTTGGCCCTAACAATGCAAATGCATTACTTTCATTTATAGCAGCGTTTAAAAATGTTCACCATTCGAAATCATTCACCGATTCATACTCAGGCGAACGCGCAGATTTCTTCGATAGAACTGTGTATTTACTAAAGTCCAGCTTAACAACCACGCTTTTCAGTAAGCCTACAGACAGGCACTAATAACTGCTTTCTCAGAGCAGCCACCTGAAACACTGGAAAACTAGCATACCGTACAGTCAGGCACTCCGCTTGAAACGTTTATGTACCGATGAGCCCGACTACCACAAGAACTGCACTTCCCTGAGAAAATCTTGTTAAACAGAAGTACACGGCTCGTTGAGTTGACGACGTTTTCGTAAAGGTTAACGATGTCGAACGCACAGCCTTATTAGAGGCGCCAAATAAGAATTCCACACCATAGGAAACTATTCTTCTCCGACATTCGGCCACTGTATAAACAGTAGGCTGTATTCTGCAAAAGCATCGTAATCTCCTCATGCAATGTCAACGTGCTTTCATGTGTAACGCGTTGTGACATAGTTCTTCCCTATCATTACTGTTTTGTGTATAACTTGTTGTGACATAGTTCTTCGCTATCATTACTGTTTTGTGTATGTCTTTGACGTGCTTTCGCCAGAGAAAACAGTTGAAAGCTTGCGCACTGCTTGTGGTGTTCCCGTCGCTCAGCGCAACTACATTAGAACTGGATTAGCCATTTTGGTGTGCCATCAACGATGACTATGGATCGAGGCAGACAGTTTCAATCCACACTTCCCCCATCTGTAACATCGCTTCTGATTGTGCGCGCATTCGCACAACTGCTTACCATCCTGCATCCAACGGCATCGTTAAAAGACTACGCCGACACTCGAAAGCAGCGGTGGCTACTCAGCGCCGCAATGAGGATTGGGTATCGCGCCTTCCAGTCGTGCTGCTTGGCTTTCGATCCGCACTCCGACAAGAACTCGACTCTTCTGCAGCCGAGATGGTTTACGGCTGCATTCTGCGCTTGCCGGGTGACCGTGTGAGCCCAGTATCTACTCCAACTGTTCCGGATCCATCTTCTTTCGTCCAGCGTCTACGGAATTTCATGCGAAACTTGCGTCCATCTCCAGCCTCTGCTCACACGAATAAGCACAACGCTTTCCTACCCTCATACTTGCAAGCGTCCTCACACGTTTTTTTTTTTTCCGCATTGATGCACCTCGTCGTTTTCTTCAGCCCCGCTACGGCGGTCCTTTCCCAGTCTCAAAAGCTATGAACACAAATTTACGACACTACGCAATGGACGGGAAGACACAGTCGCGCTTGAAAGGATAAAACCAGCTCCCACTACCAATGCCTCCATCTAACGGCATCTTCAAGTGGCCATGGACACTTGTCCGCAGAGGGGGCAACTCTTCCTCTTCTTCTGGCGCGTCGGCTGTTAATACAGGAGAGGCTGATGAAGGAAGAGAAAGATAAAGTCGCGAGATGGAGTACATCAACCGGACCGAAGGGACTCTTGCAGAGCTCAAATTAAAGCATCCATTTTTCTTAAATGTGTGTGGTGTCCACACTAGCGTTCGTGTGCGTTTCAACTGTGATAAGGCGCATGATTCTCTTCCTATTCTACCAATATCAAAACACGTAGCGCTCCCAGGACATTGCTTCGGCAAAATAAAAGGCACAGTTTTAGAGTCATGTTTCAGGTCTCATCGTGACAGAGAAGTTCGGAATCGTATCGTATCTCTATCTCAGATTCACAGATTCAAGACCATTTTGTTTTGAGCTTCACCTTGCACATTTGCTGCATATCTATCTATCTATCTATCTATCTATCTATCTATCTATCTATCTATCTATCTATCTATCTATCTATCTATCTATCTATCTATCTATCTATCTATCTATCTATCTATCTATCTATCTATATATATATATATATATATATATATATACATATATATTGTCACGTGATGCTGTAACGGGAACCTGTAACTAGCAGTACAGCAGAACGTCAGGCTGGTCCGATCACTGGCACAACGACCTCATCGTCTTTTCCACGAGCTCGTCCTCATCATCTTTTCGACAGCGGCACATACAAGCCTGCCAAGAACAGTGCTAGGCGATCTTTACTCGTGGCATTACCCCCCCTTTTGGAGAGCATCGTCCCGATGCCACATCAAGATTGCGAGAAACAGAAAAAAAACACACACACACAATCACCAGGACACACGACGTAACGGTGACGAAGTGCTCACAAGGTTACACAAGAGAGTCTGACGAATAGTCAACGTTGGTAAAATGGTTTCATCCTTGAAACGTGGACGATGTCTGTCTGCTTGGAACGACGGGATCGATGAGCTGTCTCTTCAAGAACAACTTCGTAGTTCACTTCGCTGAGGCGACGAACTCTATAGGGACCAAAATAGCAGTGCAATAACTTTTTCGACTGGCCCCGTTGGCGAATGGGGATCCACAGCCATACTTGATCACCCGGTTGGTAAATAACCTCGCGATGACGAGCATTGTACCGCTGGGAGTCGATGCGTTGCTGGTTATTGATCCGCTCGAATGCAAGCTTGCGAGCGGCGTCCGCGAGTCGGATGAATTCGTTCGTATCGACACTAATGTCGTACCTGTCGGGTAGAAGCATGGCATCGAGCATTGTTGTGGCCTCCCTGCCGTGAAGCAACCGGAACGGTGTGAACCCAGTAGTTTCTTGAACGGCGGTGTTATAAGCGAACGTGATGTAGGGCAGGATATCATCCCAGTTTTTGTGGTCTCGGTCAACGTACATGGATAGCATGTCCGCGAGCCACGAGTAAAGATCGCCTAGCACTGTTCTTGGCAGGCTTGTATGTCCCGCTGTCGAAAAGATGATGAGGACGAGCTCGTGGAAAAGACGATGAGGTCGTTGTGCCAGTGATCGGACCAGCCTGACGTTCTGCTGTACTGCTAGTTACAGGTTCCCGTTACAGCATCACGTGACATTACTGGTGGAGGTGTTGGGTACCAGTCTATGCACAACGACCTCATCGTCCTTTTCCACGAGCTCGTCCTCATCATCTTTTCGACAGCGGCACATACAAGCCTGCCAAGAACAGTGCTAGGCGATCTTTACTCGTGGCAATATATATATATATATATACATATATACATATATATATATATATATATATATATATATATATATATATATATTATATATATATATATATATATATATATATATATATATATATATATATATATATATATATATATATATATATATATATATATATATATAATATAAAATTCTCAGAAAGTTACCCCATATAGAGTAATTTGAGTAGAGTATTTCCGACATCTACAAATGTGCCAGCGGATGAAGCTGACACGCTTTAAAGAGTCTGTCTGCTTCTCTTACAGGCACATGGGCAAATGTCCGCATGATCATGAGCGTGATCGATTCAATAGAGGAGAGGACGTGCATACGCTTTGTCCCTCGGAGCACTCAGACAGACTATGTCCATCTTAAACACCATGAAGGGTGAGCGCCAACATCGCCTGTCTTTTAATTGTTCTAATGTTGCTGCGTCTTGAAATAAAACAAATACTTTGCCGTGCCACTTTCGGTGACTCCATCGCTTCTGCGTTACAGGCAGCGTTTCGGTTTTATTGAAAGAGTGCTCGAAGTAGAAGTCCACTACAGTATTACGAAAAGCAGGAGCTCATCCAGGATTCTATTTTCGGCTGCAGGCGGGTTGTTACCGATACGCGGAACATGGCGTGTACTACAGGGAAAAGCGGTTTATCTCTTTCTGCTGTTTTGTACATAAATTGGAGAGGGGTGTCAGGGTTCGCCTGGGTTGATGAGTATAGCAGAGAATACTTGGTGGGGAGAATGGATATATAAACCACTGATAAAAAAGGAAGTACCCTCACGGACGTCTGTAAGTGAGACTTGTTAAAATTCAGCTCATATATTACAGCTGAGCTGCTATGGTCGAGGTTTGCCGTGTGCCCTAGATAGAAGATTATCATCATCATGAACCTGCACGCGGTCTAGCACTGTGTGCAGATGGTTAACAAGTGAAGCTGAAACGTAAGGCCCCGGTGTTTATCACTGGTTTAATCCCGACGGTTCATTTCAGCCTCCCTCAATTATTCGTTACGTCAGTACAGAAATTTTATTCGGTGTTTGCCGGCCGTCTATTCCCTTGTTAATTTTAGTGGACCAGTGTGGTGAGCAGTGGAATTTCCCCAATTTCTGTGCTACATACGAACTATAGGAGTTTTACAGCAAAGCTGTTATCGTCGAGGTTCGCCGCGTGTCGTAGACAGTCGCGCAAGGCTGGCTCACAGCAGAGCTGGTGGGCACCAAGCTGCTCCTGGCTAGGCTACGCTTTCTAGGGGCGAAGCTCTTTAAGGTCGAGGCTTGTCCGCCGTTGCGCCGTAGCCAGCCGCTGGTATCATCATCTTGTATAAAATAAATAATAAAAAAATTAGCTATATCCACGAAGTGAATGATGATGAAAAGAAATCTTAGGTTCGAGTGAGAATCGAACCCAGGCCGTCTGCGCGGCAAGCAGGTGTTCTACCGCCGAGCCACTTCATTGCTTGGAACTGCACTGAAACTAACTTTAATGCTTCACAAACATACGCGTCCTGTTACAGGTGCCACAGTACGAGACGTAATATCGCAGTAAAACGGGGTGCAAGCGTCTACATTGCCGTCGGGTGTCACACCATGTGAACTGCATAACGAGTTGGTGGTTTAAAGCCGGCTACCCATTACAAAAGGCACACATATTACTGCGCGTATTCCCTTACGAATACGTAGTGGGTACACTGTTGTCATAAAAGTGCTGTTAAAGAGGGCGGAAACCTTTACCTGTACTATAGATATGTCAAGTGTGTGTGCTCGGAGCACACGCTAGAGGCGCAGCTATGCTCTATTTTGAATGGAGACCACTAGATGGCTCTGCGGCGCTCGCTCTACTCCGGCGCGTGCTCTAGTTTGATAGCAGACCGCTAGAGGGCCACAACTGCGCGCTTCCTCTCTATTTCGGCAGTCCTCAGTCAGTGCGCTTCGATACTAATAACATGAACGAAGAAGACAAGGAGGCGGAACGGAGGGGTCGCAAGGCGGCTGCAGCGCGGGCTCGCCGTCAAGACCTTGAGGTGAGAGCTCGAGAAGCCAAAGCGAGACGCCAGCGCCAGCAACAACAACAAGCCACCGACCCAGAGGCGGCGAGGGCTCGCTCAGCTGAACCGGCACGGGCGCGTCGTCAAGCCGACCCGGAGCTGAGGAAGCGGCGACAAGCGGATCCTCAGGCGGCGCGGGCGCGGGGAGCTGCAGCCAAGCGCCTGAAGCGGTTGCTACCTGAAGTTGGTGGCGCCGATGCGCCACCAACCTCAAAATGTTCGGAGGATTTACGGTTTACTAGATTTACCTCCGGAGGATCGCCCACTCATCATCACTCACTTCGTGTATATGGCGGGATAATTTTTTTTTTTTGACAGAGCGGTTCATCATCATGAACCAGCACGTGCTATCTTCGTCTTTTTCTCTTCATCGCTTCCTCTTCTTCCTCTTCTTCGCTCCCAGAACACGTGCGCTGATTTGTACGACGTGTGATGCAGTAACATTGATGGGAGAGAGA
This sequence comes from Rhipicephalus sanguineus, assembly GCF_013339695.2. NCBI lineage: Eukaryota > Metazoa > Arthropoda > Arachnida > Ixodida > Ixodidae > Rhipicephalus > Rhipicephalus sanguineus. The sequence continues at coordinate 56,171,217 of NC_051176.1, forward strand.
ATGAGTACAGAGACAGAGAAAGAAAGCGAAAAAGAAAGAGAACAATTCTTGGCGAAAAAAATTTATTGGCGAGGAGAGACTGGAACCCACGTCCCCACGATTCGAAGGCGAGCGTCGTAACTACTCGGCTATTCAGGCACGCTAGCAGGGCGTAGCACAGCCATGTATAGTACAGTATAGCAAGGCGATGGGAATGGGAAGTGAGGGTGACGAAGAGGGAAAAGAGGAGGTGAGAACAAGTAGAGAGAGAGAGAAAAGAGAAATAGATAGAAAGAAAAAGAGAAAAATCGATAGAAAAAAAGGGAAGAAAGAGTGAAAAAGATAGAAGGCAAGATGACGATTATAGAGAGAGGAAGAGAGAGAGAGAGACGTAGAAAAAAGAGAAATTGAAAAGAGAGAGAGAGAAAGGAAAGAAAGACAGAAAAAGATAGAAAGGTAGACAGAGAAACAAATAGACCGAGAGAAAGAGATAGAAAGACATAGACTAAAAAAGGATTAAATAAGAGAGAGCAAGCATAGCCATGTATAGTATAGCATAGCAAGGGGTGGGAAAGAGAGAGGTGAGAGGGTAAAAGCCTAGCCTAGCCAGGACCAGCTAGGTGCCCACCAGCTCTGCTGTGACCCAGCCTTGCGCGACCTTGTGTAAGCTGCGAGAATTTTTCGAAATATTTACATATAGGTTGCTTGAAAATGCTGCCCATCTACTTACGCTGGTGAATCGCGGTGAAGTTCAACTACTAGCGGAAAGGGCCATGTCCGCAATTGGAACTGATGATTATAATACCCATGATCGATATAGCATTAAGACACGGCTGAGGAAAAAAGAAAGAATACTTGGAGGGCGCTTAAGCTTCGCATTTAAGAATGGAATGCGATAGTGTTTCGGATCCGGTTCGCATCGACTTATTCGCTTACGATGCTTCGCTTCTCGGAGGTCACCTCAACCGTGCCGCGAGGAAACGGACGCCTGTGCGGTGTGTAAGATTTGCCAGTGTAGACTCTCATAGGGCGCGTACTGCAATTGCAGTTGCGAAGTACGCATTACACCATAATTATTCACCACTTTGCGAAGCAACGAAGAGCCAAGTACGCGTCTGTAAGGGGGGGGGGGGGGGGGGGGGCAAAACGCGCACTTACGTAGCTGCCCACTCTGTTGATGTTGTAGCTGATGATGAATTATAGCTGAGTCCTTTGTAAAGGATGCGCCGCTTTAAACCACTTACTTGTTAAGCAATTCACATGGTGTGGAACCTGGTGTGAGTCTACGCTTCTCGACACAATATTACGCCTGTTAGCCTGACTCCTCGACCAATGCAATTCCAGTATAGGATCTTCTTTTTTTTTTTTTCAAAGTAGTTTTATTTTTTATGGCAATAAAGAAAAAAGACTGGCGTTGTTTTGTGGTAGAGCACGTGACGGACACGCGGAATGCCTGTGTTCGATTCCGGCTCGAGCACTGACCTTTATTCTTTACGTCCATCCGGATGTTTCACTCACGTACAACTCCGCCGACACCGACAGCGCGTTTTGTGCGACACGGGCTCTTCAACGCTATCACGTTAGCAACAATGTAGCATGTGAGAGAACCTCTGGCGTACCTCTGGTTCGTATTATTTACATTTTTGGTGCGCCGGCTGCTGGCGAACGTCTGTGCGCCGTAACCACTGCGAGATTCGATGCGCCAAAGGCAAACGCGCACAACATCACTCAATTTTCTGCAACTTGGACTCCCCTCGAGTGCTCGTTGTTCTAATGCAGAAGAAATCAACCGACGATGCATATACCTAACGAAAACAATGGTAGAACAGACGTCACGCATAAAATAATTTCGAACAGTTATATGACAACAAATATGAATCACACGTGTGCTTCCTTCTATTTTCGTGAAAGAATTATTCACGGCAGAAACACTGCCCGTCTGAAGTGTTTGTATGTGTGCGTGTACTCTCTTGCAAGGCAAAGCTATCGCAGTTTGCACACGTCAACTGTTGTATGAGACACCTTGCATATCGCGTCGACTGTTCTAAGCAATATCATATCCATAGGACCATCGCGACCTGTATATGTGAAATTATGACGACCCATGCACAGATGTTACTCGGCCATCGGGCGCAACGTCGGTGTACAGACGCTGTCCTTGGGCGACGGCTGCTTCTTCTTTGGCACAGTGACCCATGAGATGATGCACGCGATTGGTTTCTATCACGAGCACTCGCGCCCCGACAGGGACGACTACATCGATATCTACCCAGAGAATGTGATGCCGGGTGAGCGGTCTTTCCAGTTTTCATGTGAAAATAGCGTGGCACTAAGTACTGCGAGATCGTTGAATGTTCTACCTACATAGTACCTTGCAGCCGATGTAGCAATAATAATATAATAACTTCTTTATTTCCCTCAACGATGGAGGAGACTGCGGGTAAGAGTTGCTTGACACACAAACAAAAAACAGTCACATCAGTAAGAAAGAATGAAGAAAGCAAGATTTTACTCTTATTTACTATGTGAGCATGGATTGATGAAATGTGACCTAGACATGGGAATGAAATAACATATGATGAAAATAATATGGGAATGAAAAACATGGGATGAAATGAGGCCTAGACATGGGAAACACTATGGCATTTTTGTCAGAGTAGGGATAGTGGATTAACTTTTTAAAATAAATTAACTATTAATTGTTCACCGGTCCAGCTATTAATTGATTATTTGATATCTGTAAGGGTGTTTTTGTCGATTAGTCAATTAAGCGACATTTATGACAGACAATTTCATGTAGGTTCAATGCACTCATTTGGGACGGTTTCGTAGGTAGAACAAAGATGGAAAACACAAGTTCGTAACGGTTTGATAAATTATATTATTTATTTGTTTGAAATTCTGAATATAATTGGGACGACGACCAGTGAAGGGATGAACAACTTGTGCAATAAAACCAGACAAGATTCAGGGCGTGATGGTCATTTGGTAGCCATCGCCGAACAAGGAGTGTTGCTGGAACGTTGTGGACAAGGCTGCCGCTGGGAAGATTTGAAAAGAAACCGGAACACTAGATAAAATAAGCCATGTCAATTATACAAAGCCCCAAAATTGTCGCCATGTAGAACAGAAGGATACTACAAATACTTTTTATGATTGAACTATAAATATATCATTTTAAAGAAGCGAAAACAGAAAAAAAGTAGAACTTTGATCTCTTTATAGTGTAATGTATGGGGCAGCGTAAGAACGAATACAAGGACGAGAAAAGACAGGACATGCGCTGTACTCACAACTGAAAGTTTATTGGAAAAAACGCCACTAATATATCCAGCATAGTCCAAATCATTGTCATCAAATGTGCCACGTGAACCACGTCAAGGCGAAATCAGCAGGAAGACAGCCTCGTCGAAATCATACTCGGCATAAAAACAGACAATAAGAAAAAACATTACGAAGTGACACTATACTACGCACGTGAGCCTGAGATATTCTAACTCTTTAGAAGACAGATCTATGGATGCTTGGCTGATGCATTTTTCTTGTAATCTGTTGATGTGAAAGGCTTCTATTATTTCTCTTGTCGTTTTAATATGATGACGTGAAAAAATGACAGTGTCAATAAAGTGTGGATTACATCCACACGAACGGCAATGGTTGACTAGATGGTACGACGTGGCATTAGAGGAGGTGATCGAGCGTAGGTGTTCTTGCAGTCTAATGTTGATGCACCTCCCGCTTTGTCCAACATAATCTTTACCGCACGACAAGGGAATCATATACACCGAACCTATCTTGCAGGGTATGAAGCTGTGGACATGTTTAGTATTACATCCAGCTTTAACAGAAGAGCCTGCTTTTTTTATGATAAGGGGACAAATTCTTCCAATCTTCTGGGGGGCGGAGAACACCAACTCGACCTTGTACCGGTTAGAGACATTTTTTAGACCATGGGAAAAGCGATGCAGATATGGCACAACAGAGAATTTACCGGCGCGACTTTTGCGCTCATCACAGGCATCCGCGTTGTCTTTCTTGACCCATTTAATGAGTTTATTACATGCAGTAGTGATCGCAGCGTTGCCATAACCAGCCGTCTTCAGCCTAAGGAGCTGGCTATTGAAGCTATCTTGAACCTGATGTTGGCATGACTTTTTGAGTGAAGAACACAAGGTAGAAAAAATAATGCCGTTTTTGATGAGTTTTGAGTGGGCTGAATTACCATGCAACAACTGTTTTTTAGATCTCGGTTGGTATTTCCAACATACATGCTGTGGAGTGAACAGCAGGCGTAAATCAAGATACTGCAGCTGCTGCTGCTCCATGAACTCAGTGGTGAACAGTAGGCCATACCCACATTCTTGAAAACATTTTATAATCCTGTCGGTCATCTGACTGTAATCATGGTTGTTATCAAAGATCACCAGGTAATCATCCACATACCTACAGACATGGCGAATACCATCGCCAAGGCAACGGCTAAGTTTCCTGTTAACGCGGCTCAAAAAGGTATCGCTTAACACGGGCGCAACTTTTGAACCGATGCAGACGCCTGATTTTTGACGCAGAACTTTATCATGCCAACCAATGACGGTAGATCTTAGGTACATGGACAGGATTTCCAGGAAGGATTCTAGCGGAACACCGCTCCTAGCCATAAACTGAAGTTCGTCATTAAACTGTGAAATGCAAACCTTAACACTTTCCATTAGTTCATTGTGCATTTGCATTTCACAGTTTAATGACGAACTTCAGTTTAGGGCTAGGAGCAGTGTTTCGCTAGAATCCTTCCTGGAAATCCTGTCCATGTACCTAAGATCTACCGTCATTGGTTGGCATGATAAAGTTCTGCGTCAAAAATCAGGCGTCTGCATCGGTTCAAAAATTGCACCCGTGTTAAGCGATATCTTTTTGAGCCGCGTTAACAGGAAACTTAGCCGTTGCCTTGGCGATGGTATTCGCCATGTCTGTAGGTATGTGGATGATTACCTGGTGATCTTTGATAACAACCATGATTACAGTCAGATGACCGACAGGATTATAAAATGTTTTCAAGAATGTGGGTATGGCCTACTGTTCACCACTGAGTTCATGGAGCAGCAGCAGCTGCAGTATCTTGATTTACGCCTGCTGTTCACTCCACAGCATGTATGTTGGAAATACCAACCGAGATCTAAAAAACAGTTGTTGCATGGTAATTCAGCCCACTCAAAACTCATCAAAAACGGCATTATTTTTTTCTACCTTGTGTTCTTCACTCAAAAAGTCATGCCAACATCAGGTTCAAGATAGCTTCAATAGCCAGCTCCTTAGGCTGAAGACGGCTGGTTATGGCAACGCTGCGATCATTACTGCATGTAATAAACTCATTAAATGGGTCAAGAAAGACAACGCGGATGCCTGTGATGAGCGCAAAAGTCGCGCCGGTAAATTCTCTGTTGTGCCATATCTGCATCGCTTTTCCCATGGTCCAGGGCTGGGCAAAGATACTTTGAAATTGTATCGCGATACGATACAAGATACTCAGGCAAGAAGTATTTGAGATACAGATACAAGATACCACAACACTGATTGTATCCGATACGATACATTGCAATTGTATCTTAAGATACTTCGATACATTCGCAAATTTGTCATTATATATCTATATAATGTAGCACTAAACGGCTATGCACAAAAATGTTCGCGTGAACATTCATGAACTGCGACCAGTTTTGTTTCATTTGAATGAAATGTATGTCAGTATCTCAAAAGTATTGTACTTCTTGCTCAAGTATATTAGTTTCATTCAGAAACAACTTATTGGCGCTGCTTTAGCTGCTTAACATGACAGCTCTCTATACACTTCGCTGATTCTTCCATAAGAACTTTCACAAGAGCCTCCGCACGATGGTGCAAATACCCTTGTGGAGTTCTACATTAGCCGTAAACGTTTTACGGTTTTCGCAGTACCAGATCACCGGACAGGTGTGCATCAGCAAGAACGCTGGTAGCGACATTCCTTGCGGCGCATCGTGCTTACGTAGAGAACATAAAACTGAAATGACCTGTATATTCACTTATCTGCTGGTGTAAAGCGTTCGTTAGCGACGTACTCAGTAATGCACAATCTTTTAACAATTTTTATTCTACGAGAGAATATGTGCAGCCCAGAAACGTCTTAGACGTACTGTATAGTTGCACAAAGCGCCGCAGGAAACCACCGCTATTTACACTATATTGCCAATTATATCTGATTAGTAAGAGTAAAAAGCCTTTGGGAAGCCTACAAAAGAAAATCCAATATATACAAGTAAAATAGAAAAGCGGTTCCGTATCAAACACAGGGAATAAGTATAGAAACACTGCGCAGGTGGTACCCCCAAGAGCTAAAAATAATTGCTGCGTTTTACGTCTCAAAACCGCGATATGATTATGAGAAACGCCGTAGCGGGGGGCCCCGAAAATTTCGACCACCTGGGGTACCAAAACCTATGCACACGGGCCTCTAGCATTTTGACTCCATCGAGATGCGCCTGCCGTGACCTTCGAGTCAGCAGTCAAGCACCATAATCGCTAGCCCACCGTCGCGGGTAACCCCCAATAGCTATAACAATTAACCATTTAAGGTAAGACCACAGAAAGTTTAGTGCCCATGGAAAATAGCGTAAAACGGCTCGTTGGGATGCTCGTGAGAAAAACGGAGCATTTGGTAAAACAATCTTTCCCGAATTCCTTTGCTAAGACCTTTAAGATGGCTCCTAATAATTTACGTTATTATAATGCAAACTAACCTCGCTATTTTACTAAGTAGTAAGCAGGATTTTTCTTACTGTATACTCCAGACACGAGCAGATTATTATATCTTTGTTCCCAACATCACCTTGAAAAAACAGTAAACTCAAGTGGAATATAAGTATGCAAACACCAGCAGAAACGGCGCACACAGTTAAAAGTAAGAATAAATAAAATATCTTCCCTTGGCAGCTCGTTAAAGATACAGTAAAACCTCGGTGATACGAATCTCGCGGGGTGACCAAAAATATTCGTATCATCCGAAATTCGTATCACCAGAAAACATGGAAAATTAGTATGCGACAAAAGAAAGTTGGCATACGTTTTGATTCAGTGTTTCTCAGGGCCGCAGCGACGTCATCAACAGCCCTGAATTATTGCCAGTAAAGTTTTTAGATGTCAACGATCATACTTGTACTCGTAAATATACGGTGCATGCGCGCGTGTGTAATTAATGAACCAGATGTGTTGCGCCCCGTGACCGTTAGTAGTCCCTTCCTAATCTTACTACGCTTTTCTGCATGACATTAGAGTACTGCGGCGAAAGTGACTTAAGAAGCGCTTTGCACACAATAGATAGAGGCCAAGCTTCGTCGCCAAGACCGTCCGCTTTGTCTCTTGGGGTCTTCGTCCACATTTAATAGGACTTCATGACGGACCCGCAGCCCAAGTTTCAGTCTTGTTTCATAGAATGTCTGATTGCGCGGACATGGCTTGCATCGACGTGGCAGGCACGTGTTAACACAGTACAAAGACGCTGATGCCTCGAGCACAGGAGCACGCGTCAACGCGTCGGAAAAAAAAGCGTGACGTGAACTTCATCTGTAATCTAAATGCGAAGGCGCCTAAAGGCTTCCAAGATTCGCGCCCACTATCTCGGAGGCAACGACGCACCGTGGATGGTCGTGCAGCGCGCATGCCCGGGCCCGCGCGTTCGTATCAAACGTCGCGGGGTGCAAATCGGTTCGCAACAACCGTATTCCAATACATTGCAGGCTAATGGGCCTTGGCCGGGACCACAGAAAAATTCGTATCACCCCGAAATTCGTACGAGCCGTGGTCGTATCACCCAGGTTTTACTGTATATTGCAGTAAGCGGACCGAAAAAATAAACAATACAGAGACACAGGCAATGTATGGGATGGAAAAGACGGAGAGCTGAGAAAGAACTAGTGTTAACAATAAAAATATGATTTTAAAAACTCATTGAATAAATAGAAAAAGACGTACGCCAAGATAGCTTCTGTTAGGTAAATGCTCGTTCTGTTAGATCCAGCATTGGTACCGGTGGCGCTACAGCAGTTGGAATCTTATTTGCATATCTCATTGCATGTAAGTCAAACTTGTAACCACGAGGTCCTTCAAATCACCGATGTTTGAAAGCCTCAAGACGCAAAGCAACCCTATTCTTGTATTCTTCAGACTTCGTGACGAAACACAACGCAAGAGAAACTTCGATAACGACACTACAGCGTCATCACCAGAATTTGTGCGAAAGACGCCGCACTCATTGGATTACGCGGCACAGGATAGTGGCTAAGAGCCAGTGTCGTGGCAATGACACAACTAAAAAGAAAAAAAACAAAGAACACCGAGAAAGCAAAAGGTCGGCTGGGCGTCGATGTTCGCGCGCTTGTCTTTCGATACGATGCGAGCGCCACCACGTGACTCTGCTCCATCAATACCGACGCTCAGAGTTCATCAGCGCTCGCTGGAAAACTCTGGCGGAAAGATACAATAATGTCACTGACTTCAGTTTTATTGGCTTAGTGGCAGCAGTATCAGCATGAAAAGCGGAGTTCAAACAACGTTTATTGTTTCGCACGGTGGTGTTGCAGTATCTTGTATCCTAAGATACACGATACATTCTTCAATGTATCGGAAATACAGATACTGATACACGTCTTGCCAGACGTATCGCGATACATATACAAGATACCCAAAGAGTATCTAAGATAGTATCTAAGATACATGTATCTTCGATACTGCCCAGCACTGCCATGGTCTAAAAAATGTCTCTAACCGGTACAAGGTCGAGTTGGTGTTTTCCGCCCCCCAGAAGATTGGAAGGATTTGTCCCCTTATCATAAAAAAAGCAGGCTCTTCTGTTAAAGCTGGATGTAATACTAAACATGTCCACAGCTTCATACCCTGCAAGATAGGTTCGGTGTATATGATTCCATTGTCGTGCGGTAAAGATTATGTTGGACAAAGCGGGAGGTGCATTAACATTAGACTGCAAGAACACCTACGCTCGATCACCTCCTCTAATGCCACGTCGTACCATCTAGTCAACCATTGCCGTTCGTGTGGATGTAATCCACACTTTATTGACACTGTCATTTTTTCACGTCATCATATTAAAACGACAAGAGAAATAATAGAAGCCTTTCACATCAACAGATTACAAAAAAAATGCATCAGCCAAGCATCCATAGATCTGTCTTCTAAAGAGTTAGAATATCTCAGGCTCACGTGCGTAGTATAGTGTCACTTCGTAATGTTTTTTCTTATTGTCTGTTTTTATGCCGAGTATGATTTCGACGAGGCTGTCTTCCTGCTGATTTCGCCTTGACGTGGTTCACGTGGCACATTTGATGACAATGATTTGGACTATGCTGGATATATTAGTGGCGTTTTTTCCAATAAACTTTCAGTTGTGAGTACAGCGCATGTCCTGTCTTTTCTCGTCCTTGTATTCGTTCTAGCGCTGCCCCATGCATTACACTATGAACCCTAACCAACTCGCCCACCTTTCCGTTATTCTGCTTTGATCTCTTTTCCCAGAGTAATTTTGGAACACTCTAGTCCTGAACTCAGTAAAAACGTTAACCATACAAGCACATGTGTATGTAGCCGCCCTTACAAAAATGAACTTAGACAGTCTATAGACTGTCTAAACCCATTTTTAGGCAGTCTATAGACTTTCTACATACATTTTTGTAAGGGCGTAGACCGAGATTTATTAATACAGGTACAATACTACCACCCCGGCTTCATGGAGCGAAATCTAGATGAACATGAACAGTCCAGCTTCCCTTTCGCGAGAAAAAAAGCAACCTTTCACGAGAAAACGCCATCTTTCACGCTAAAAAGCCAACTTCTTTTGAGGGTTTCGTGCTCCCCGATCTTCCATGTAATAAAGGGTACTGACAACAATTTTGGCCACGCGTTTTTTTGCTGCAATGTGTTGCTGGGGGCCTGTTAGTCATAACACGGGAGATCGTTTGCTGCAGCGCGCGACAGATAATTAATTATAGGCTCCTCATTACCGACCAGTGTCAGTTTCGGTTTCGAAAACGACAAGCCTCCGGGTGCAACTATCACCACATCAGCACACAGAACTGTGATGCACTTCCGCGCGGTTCGCGAGCAGCCGCCGAGAAGTAGGCTGCTGGAGTGAACGCGGGGAAAAAAAAAAGTTGGCGGCTATGGCGTCATCATAACGTGTTGCAGCATGGTCAAGTGAGGGAAGTAGGGGGTCCCCAAGGGTCACCTTTGAGGGTGTCAATAGCCTGAGGGTGTCGATCGCTCATGCAAACTTCAAAATTCATTTAAAATAACTTCCAAGCTTTATTCGCTGTTGGTATTTTGCAGATGATATACGCATGTTCACCGGAATCGATCCCGCAGGCTACCTGGGCCGCTAAATATTGTTTCAGTACCCCTTTAAGTGTTCCGGCTATTTTTGTTCAATGTAGGCGTTGCTTTTGCTATGCATGGACGTTACATGACTGCCGTGTTCGAAAATATTTCGATATATAGGATCATTCGTTTGGTTGATATTTTTGGGTTTGAATGTATTCCGATATATGTTAGAAGAAACCATTTCAGCTGAGTTCAAAGTCACGTCCTTTGACAAGCGCTTTCATTTAATGCCTATAATGAACTGCCGGTCGTCCTTTGCCTTCGCAGGGCAGCTGCTAAGCTTCACCAAGGTAAACCCCAGCGAAATCCGTTTGCTGACGCCATTCGACTACGACTCAGTCATGCTGTATGGATCCCATGCATTTTCCCGTGAGCCTGGCCTCACCACCATGCTAGCGAAGGACGGGAGGTGGCTTATGAATGTCCACGAAAAGCCTGGGTTAAGCGAAAGTGATGTAACTCGTATTAACACTCTCTACAACTGTACAATATAGCGAAGTCCTGTGACTCGCCGAATGCACCAAGCGGTATAATTTTCGTTACAGTTGTCTTGGTAAGGTAGGGACAGTTCTTTAAATTGACGCCACACGAAGTCATCTGCAGCAGAAATATGCACAGATAAAGTGACCACTACCAGCAAAACAGAATTAAACAGATATCTGTGGGCCTGACTCGATTGTAGACACCTCAAGAACAAAGATGTATTTGCAGCAGTAGGGGACACACTACGACTCCTTTCGTTTCATATACCGCGAGCATGTTCTCTCAGAATAAACGTTTTTCTCCAGTTCCTTGTCTATCGTACTTCATTCACCACTGCGGATAATCTACAATACACAGTTCCCGTTGCAACCAATGTGCAGAAAATGCTTTCTTTGTGTCCGCATGTTATTTACTTCCTCAACTCAACGTACGAATGACAAGAGAGTGGTAATCCACCCCAGGTACGGCATACTCACTACTGCCAACTTCACTCTAAGAAAAAAAAAGAGTCAAAAGAGGGTCACGGCTGCGTGACTCTCTTCGGGTGTCCATTTGACCCCTTTTGGAAGGTACAGGCAGAGAAAGAGAGTTCGCAATTCGACTGGAGTCACGGGACTCTCCTGAAGCGCGTTTCGATTGGCGGCGCCGCCGTACACGCCATGCATATCGCGCGCTTGCCCTTTGGCGCCGTTGTGGCGCGTTGGCTCGACGACGGAGGCGAGGCAACGCGCCACAACGGCGCCGGGGTGGCGTGCCGCTTCTGTTTTCCTCTCTGTCTCCTCATCTATTGGAATGCGTTGCGTGTTGGTTGCGCGGGTTGTGTGTCTGTTCATGCGCGTCTTCGGTGGTGTTGGTGTTGACGCCGGCTCCGTGCACGAAGTGACGCGGTGACGCTTGGAGGACGGAATATGGCAGGGTTCTATTTGGTGTCGCAGAAGTCTGTTGCCAGACTCGGGGGTCAATGTTGCCAGACTGCCGCCAGATTTGGCGGATAAATTTGCCCCTGCGGTTTCAGCTTTCCCGTAAGGCTTCTGTGTCATCCGCGGTGCATTTCGAAAGTGCCTGTGCGACATCGGCCGTTTTAACGAGCGGAACGAACGGACCCCGCGTGCTGCAGAAGTCGGGACGCGTTTTTTCGCTGCGTGCGCCGTACAATTAAGATATGTGACTCGAAGTAGGGAATCCAGGCGCAACGACTCGTTTGAGTGCACGTACGCGTAGGGGAAACTGAATTAATCGCCGAAGCCCGGACACGCGTGTGCGCCGTGTTGCAATACATCGGACTCGTGTCCCCGAAGTACAGATTATCTCCGTAGCTGTGCGTGCCGTGTCGACCATGCCCAACGACGCTCACACTTCCGATCGCATCGCTCGACGAGTATGAAACATACATACCACGGCTGGAGAATTGATGCACGTCGCATATATCAGTGCTCGCTACGCCCGTAGGCGGCTTTATCGCCGCTGCTGGACGACACCGCTAGGTCTGAGCTGGTGGTGGGAGGCACGCGACTCGTGGAACTGTAAATGGGGGGCCCTACATGGAAGAGGGGCTCCACCCACAATAACCACAAACAACCAAAATTCCAATTAATGCATGTTTATTTTCTCCGGGCTTGAAAGAGCGCTATCAAAAAGTAACAAAAACGAATGAAAACAAAACAAAAAAACGCACACAGCAGGTTGATCAATCTGCATTTGTCGCACTATCGTCTTCAAAGGGGATACCGGCGTGCGATGGCCTCGATGAGCCGAAGGAACTTGTCCTTCACGTTGGGACGTGCGTTCACGGACCTCCACCACAGCCAGGCGAGGTGAGAACGCATCAGAGCGGGAGTCGTTTTGTTGCCGTTGCGAACGAGTCGTCGTTTTGCTTTCTGCCACTCGCTTTCGATGCGTTGCGTGTTGGCGCCTGTCGCAGGGTCGATGAAGTTGACGCTGTGGTTCACGGTGTGCCAGTCGAGGTTTAGCGGCGTCCCGTTGGCATTCACGAGGCCGGGTATGCACCGGTATGCGGCCCACTCGTCACTGAACACCGTCGTCCCGGGAAGAACGTTCTTTGCGATCAGAGGACCAAGGGTGGCCGCGTCTCTTTTGTCGACCTCGAACAGCCTTAGCTCCTTCGTGGACACGCACAGCATGCCGAAAATCCACGGGCCCTTATCTGACACACCACCGTAGTTGTTGCGGCGCCTGGGGGGAACATTGTCGCCAGTCAGAAGGCGGCCTCGGTTCGCCTTGCGTCGTCCCCTCATCAGGCACTCGTCTATTTGGACCACCTGTCCTACTCCTCCCATCGGCGGCTGTTCGAGAAGCTCTGCGAGAGCCACTTCTCTGACATAATTTCTCCAGTCGGTCCGCGTGGTGTTACTCATCTTGAACTCCTTCTCTATGAGTTCCTTCGTGTTCCTCGACGAGGACCCTTTAATCATTGCGTAGGTCAGCCATATCACCTCTCTTCGAGCGATTTTTACGTTCGGACGTCCAAGTACGTCTCGAAAAGCAAAAAAGGAGCCTTGCCCCTGCCTACCGTGCAGGGCGTCCGTCCCGCGGAGCTGAGACAGCTGCTTTTTGCACCGATTGCACTTGAAGCTCGGCCTGATCCCTTTCTTGCATCGGCGATTGTAAGTGACGACTTCTCCGTCGCATCCTGGCTCGCCTGGATTAAAGCCGAGGTCCTTGCATATCCCCCAGTACTCGGAAGCCGGTGACCGCCCTTGTAGTGTTCCGGTTGCCTGGGGTCGAGCAGACGGCGTCGGCACCAGTCCAAATTCACGAAGAAAGGCCTCTTCTGCGGCAGGGTATCTGATGATGTCGGCGATCTCGAGAATGCTGGGGTCCATACGTGGCGTGGCCATGACGAACCGCTTCCTGACTGGGGACAATGTTAATTGCATTGCTAACGTTACGGCATTTTATAAGGCTCGCTATGTGAAAGGCGGGGGAGGGCGGCCGAGACAGAACGCACCAAATAAGGGCATTTCGACGGGTGAATTGCCCAAATATGAGCATTTCGACGCGCGTTCCGTCGACGCGTGACGCGCACTAGGCACGCTATAGAGCTTCGCGCTCCCCTTCAAATCGCAGTGCCCATATTTGGTCATTTCTCGCGCTGAAATGCCCATATTTGGAGCGGGCGACTTGAGGGAGAGCGCGACCAGGCGCTGGCGCGACGCCACGTGACGTCGACGCTATAGAGCTTCGACGTCACGCGCTTCAGGTCACGTGGCGTCGCGCAAGCGTCAGTCGCGCCAGCGCCTGGTCGCGCTCTCCCTCAAGTCGCCCGCTCCAAATATGGGCATTTCAGCGCGAGAAATGACCAAATATGGGCACTGCGACTCAAGATTCAAGATGAGTAACACCACGCGGACCGACTGGAGAAATTATGTCAGAGAAGTGGCTCTCGCAGAGCTTCTCGAACAGCCGCCGATGGGAGGAGTAGGACAGGTGGTCCAAATAGACGAGTGCCTGATGAGGGGACGACGCAAGGCGAACCGAGGCCGCCTTCTGACTGGCGACAATGTTCCCCCCCAGGCGCCGCAACAACTACGGTGGTGTGTCAGATAAGGGCCCGTGGATTTTCGGCATGCTGTGCGTGTCCACGAAGGAGCTAAGGCTGTTCGAGGTCGACAAAAGAGACGCGGCCACCCTTGGTCCTCTGATCGCAAAGAACGTTCTTCCCGGGACGACGGTGTTCAGTGACGAGTGGGCCGCATACCGGTGCATGCCCGGCCTCGTGAATGCCAACGGGACGCCGCTAAACCTCGACTGGCACACCGTGAACCACAGCGTCAACTTCATCGACCCTGCAACAGGCGCCAACACGCAACGCATCGAAAGCGAGTGGCAGAAAGCAAAACGACGACTCGTTCGCAACGGCAACAAAACGACTCCCGCTCTGATGCGTTCTCACCTTGCCTGGCTGTGGTGGAGGTCCGTGAACGCACGTCCCAACGTGAAGGACAAGTTCCTTCGGCTCATCGAGGCCATCGCACGCCGGTATCCCCTTTGAAGACGATAGTGCGACAAATGCAGATTGATCAACCTGCTGTGTGCGTTTTTTGTTTTGTTTTCATTCGTTTTTGTTACTTTTTGATAGCGCTCTTTCAAGCCCGGAGAAAATAAACATGCATTAATTGGAATTTTGGTTGTTTGTGGTTACTGTGGGTGGAACCCCTCTTCCATGTAGGGCCCCCCATTTACAGTTCCACGAGTCGCGTGCCTCCCACCACCAGCTCAGACTTAGCAGTGTCGTCCAGCAGCGGCGATAAAGCCGCCTACGGGCGTAGCGAGCACTGATATATGCGACGTGCATCAATTCTCCAGCCGTGGTATGTATGTTTCATACTCGTCGAGCGATGCGATCGGAAGTGTGAGCGTCGTTGGGCATGGTCGACACGGCACGCACAGCTACGGAGATAATCTGTACTTCGGGGACACGAGTCCGATGCATTGCAACACGGCGCACACGCGTGTCCGGGCTTCGGCGATTAATTCAGTTTCCCCTACGCGTACGTGGACTCAAACGAGTCGTTGCGCCTGGATTCCCTACTTCGAGTCAGATATCTTAATTGTACGGCGCACGCAGCGAAAAAACGCGTCCCGACTTCTGCAGCACGCGGGGTCCGTTCGTTCCGCTCGTTAAAACGGCCGATGTCGCACAGGCACTTTCGAAATGCACCGCGGATGACACAGAAGCCTTACGGGAAAGCTGAAATCGCAGGGACAAATTTATCCGCCAAATCTGGCGGCAGTCTGGCAACATTGACCCCCGAGTCTGGCAACAGACTTCTGCGACACCAAATAGAACCCTGCCCGGAATATTCCTGGAGCTGCGGACAGGAACAACGGGCGCCAGTTAACGGTGAGTGTACTGCTTTCGTAGGTACTAATTATACAGCTTTAGCTGGGCGTCTGCAGCAGCTCTGCGGAAGTTACCTGCCAGCCATTTCCAACAGCAGCCTGTGTCCGCAGGGCTGTTGCGGATGCCCAACTAAAGCTGTCAGTTAACGAGTTGCCACCGCTATGCGCGTTGCTGTGCAAGCTCCCTTGTAGTGAGCGATGCAAACAATTATAAGGGTCATTTTTTGCTGATCACACGTTGTCTCTGCACTACTGAATGTGCAAGATGTCGTTTTGAGATGCACTTTAGTCTGCTTCATAACATTTCCATCGACCTTGAGTGTGTAACGTGCTTCGGCGCGTGGGAACGTGAAAAAAAAAAATGCCTGTGTGCAGAACGCTCAGACGCACTATATATAATGGTTTTTGTTTGCTTAAAGACGGTAGTTTGAGGTGCAGATATAGTACGGTGCTTCCAGAACGTACGCGGTAGTCATTCAAGTTGGACACGCTTCACCGGTAAAGTGAAAAAGCTCTAGACTTTCGACGGCGCGCGTTGGTGCGGCCGCGGCCGTGCACTCTTCCCTCGTTTCTGTTTGCTGTTTTCGTGATTTGCATACACTGCGATGACGTTGGGCGTTATTACAGAATCGAGTGAGTGTGCGTGATTGTGGGAGCTATGTGCGGTAATTCTAGCATATGACATGTCTGATCTCGACCTCAAAAACTTGGTTCCTGACCATGCCTGTTTGCATTTGTTGTTTTGTTGTTAGCCTTTATTATGTCTGTGTGAACCACTTATTGTGTAGGTTTTGCAAACCTTTACTGCAATTTCATTTTCTCATCATAATATCACGTTCTTATTTTCAGATACCGTTTTTCATGGTGCTCACGCTGAACAGGAGCGACAACCTAGCAAGCCACAAGTCTGATGTCTCCAGCCGTCACCACTTCTTGATTTATTCTTAATCATAAGAATAAATATGGAAAGATGATGCCAATTTCTGCTGTTTATTTAGCACCATATGACACTGTGCACATCACAGTCACACATTTTAGTTGGCTATACTCATACAAGCATGTAAATGAGGAATACCTTAACTTCTTAATTGGAAATCACTGACCATCTTTTCGCGCTTTCTATATAACTTTGCTGAAAAATATGCGTTGTTTTGACGAGTTTTATTAAAATAATGCTAAAACTGAACTATTCTTTTTTTGCAGTCGCTGGGCAGAACGGCAAGTATTATTGCACTTGCTTAAAATGAATACTCCACTATTTTCAACAGTAGTCGCGCAAAAGTAGAGCAAGGGTCAAAGGAGTAGCTTAAAATACTTGTGGAGTCGCTTGACGCTTCGGTGTGGCTCACTTGACCCCTGTAGGAGTGTTACCGGCAAGAGTCGTCTGACTCCCTATAAGTGGTAACGTGATCCTTCGGATGAGAGTCTTTCCACTCTTCCTAGAGGGTCAGGGGACTCTCCTAGAGCGAGCCGACCCTGACCCACCAAGACAGTCACCGTGACTATTTAAAGAGAGTCCTATACGTGGCAAGTCAGAACTCTCCGAAAAGAGTCACGCATACTCTTTTTTTTCTTAAAATGTTGAACAGCAGAAATTATAATTTAATATGCAGCTCACCCAAGATATTTGTCACGAACGAGCGCTTCATTATCACAAACGTTTGTCACAAACGAACGCCTCGCGACTCGGCCATTATTTTGACAGGTGGATCGAACTTTCGGAGACGGCACAGGAGTACGGTGGCCTTAGAGAGCTTCTGATTAGGGAGCAAATTCTCACCAGTTGCCACCCGAGCCTGCCGCTCTATTTCAAAGAAAGGAGAGCCAAATCGCTTGAAGACATTCTTGAATTGGCTGACCAATTCTTGGAAGTGCAAGGTGGCACGAATCTGCCCAGGTCAAAAATGAGGGTCCCGAGGGTTCGAGGAAATCGGCACCGGAGGAAAAGAGGCATGAACAAGAGATCTTTCTTGTGTAACCGAGTGGGTCATCGCGCTAACAATTGTCGGACCAACTTTAGGCGCCCCACTGTGATGAAATGCTTTCAATGTGGACTAACTTGACACAAGGCAGACGCATGTCGCAACGAAGCGAGAGAAGCCCACCAAGCAGCCTGTGTGTGTGCCCCGCAGAGAGGGCAAGAAGAAGAGACCAACGGTGATTTTGTCGAGCTTAAAAGCGGGAGGAATATCCCTATGGTTGGTGCTGTGATGACAAAACGCCCATCAGGACTAACTAATGCGATGCCTACACTTCATGGAAAAATTACTGGGAAGAAAATAACAGTATTACGAGATACCGGAAGCCCCATTGTCATCGTACAAAGTGACTTGGTCCGAGACAGCGAATCCAGCGGCAATAACAGCCCGGTTATCCTGGTTGGTGGTTCCATTCGGACGCTTCCTGAAGCCAGGATTGAGGTTGAAACTCGTTACTTCAGTGGGAGAGTTACTGCCCTGTACATGGCTAGCTAGCCCCCTTTACGACCTCATCATTGGAAACATCGACGGAGTTCGAGGGCCAAACGATCCAAAACGCTTGGGAGAAGAGCCGAAGATCAGCCCTTCGTCAGCTCGAGGACCTCAAAGGGGAAAAGCAGAAGAGAACCCTATGAAAGGCATCGCCCGAGCTGAAACTGAACCCGAAGTAAGGACATCTGAGCGCCATCTGAAGGAAAATGCGATGCAGAATCCGAACGACTCAGAGGAACCATTTCTACAAGTGTCAGAAAGTGACGCCCGTGAAGCCCCAGCGGTCACCGTGCCGCCTGTGAAAACGTGCCGTGCAGGTGATATTCCAACCAAACACCTACCATCACCTGTGAGCGAAATCATGACGAAGTCGCCACACCACGACGGGGACCCCAAGCTGGCAAAACACCAGCAAAGTTCTCACGAACGCGAACGATGCCTTGCCAGTGTCAAGAGTGACAACGGCGGCCGAAACGCCTCCTTGAATACCAACGATCGGAGGAGCTCCCAAGAAGGGAAGGAAGACAAATAAAAAGAGAGCGATTGAGCTTCGCATACAGGGGCGCAAGCGTGAGAAGAACGACACGGTGCACACAGGATAGGGTATTGAAATTGAATGCGTTTGGCTTTGTTGAGCTTGAATGTGTTTGTATTATTGTATCGTGTGTCAAATGTGCATGACCCGTGAGCCCAAGTATCTATTCGGGCGACGTTATGTAAACGATGCTATTGCTTTCATTTGTTTATTTTTTTGTGTACGGAACTCCGTGTGTTCGCAGTGTTTTTGCAACAAACATGTAACTGAGCATTGTACTTGTTTACCTGTGTTTATCCTTCATGTGCTGTGAAATTGAATTGCACTGTGAATTGTATTGTGAGTACTATTGCGCATAGCGATGCGCAGTGTGTGATGAACTGAATTATGGACTCATATGTGTGAGACTTTTTTGTCCGTGTGCGCTCATTTGCGTTGGAATATTATGTAATAATATCCTTACAATGGGGGCCAGTGTCACGAACGAGCGCTTAATTAGACGCGCGTCGCCGAGTTCAAACGACGGCAGGAAATCCCGGCGCCGACGGTTAGCCTCGAAAGAGCGCGCGCATCGAAAAATTGGGGGACCCTTAAGCTTCGCCTTTAAGAGTTGAACGCGATAGCGAAATCCGGCCCCTAGTGCGCACTTCAAGCACTAAGTGCATACTTATTGTGTGTTACCACACACACACACACACACACACACACACACACACACACACACACACACACACACACACACACACACACACACACACACACACACACACACACACACACACACACACACACACACACACACACACACACACACACACACACACACACACGCATACACAGACACACACACGCGCGCGCGCTATGTATCTTTAGTAATGGTACAGGTTTTCGATCTAAAGCACTTCCCTGTGCGGGAGTCGAGACGTATTTCTCACAATGGCCTCACAGCTGGCAGCACATTAAACAGTATTTGCTGTTTGCTTTATCAACGCCTCCTCTAGAAGGAGGCGTTGGCTTGTTATGTTTTCCGCTAGATGGACATAGTTGTCTATTTTTGGAGCTGTTTGAAAGTTCGTGTGTGTTTTTAGCGGCGATGGCTGCACTATCCCGGCTTTTTTCGAAGCATGGCGTCGCGCAAAAAACGTGGTTTGATGGCCTCGCCAATGCTCCTACAAACCGCCGAATGGGCTTATTTTGGTCGTGACACCTGCCGAACAAAATGCGTTCTCTCTCTTTCCACTACATGGCATTTATGTAGTGTTTTTCCCCGAAGCAGTTGTAAGCAACATCGTGGCTTTGTGGTAGGACACCTGCTTGCCACGCAGACGGCCCGGGTTCGATCCTAATTGAGACCGAAGATTTTTATTGTTTATTTTATTTGCATCTTTCTCGATATTTTGCTCACGGACTATTTTTCGCTCACAAGCGACGCCGTCACCGACGTCGACGGCGGGATTTTTGCGAAACGAGCTCTCTAACGCTATCGCGTTAAAAAAACGTATAAAAATTGGGGAACCCTTAAGCTTTGCCTTTAAGGGTTGAACGCGATAGCGAAACCCGGTCCCTAGTGCGCACTTCAACCACTAAGTGCATACTTATTATTGTGTGTTGTTACACGCACACGCACACAGACACACACACGCGCGTGATGTATCTATAGTAATGGTACAGGTTTTCGATCTAAAGCACTTCCTGTGCTAGAACGGCGGAATCATATAGACTCTGCTGTAGTCGCACGGCCGCCTGGATCAGCGGCCGTGATAGTCGAGACATGTTTATCACCATACCTCACAGATGGCAGCACATCATCTAATGTTTGCTGTTTGCTTCATATGTTTTCCGCTAGATTGACATAGTTGTCCATTTTTTGAGCTTTTTGTAAGTTTGTGTGTGTTTGTTTTTAGTGGCGATGGGTGCACCATCCCGGCTTTTTTCGAAGCATGACGTCACGCAAAAAACGTAGTTTGATGGCCCCGCCAATGCGCTTACAAATCGCCGAATGAGCTCATTTTCGTCGTGACACCTGCCGAACAAAATGCGTTACGGAGACTTCTTCCACTACATGGCATTTATGTGGTGTTTTTTTCCGAAGCAGTTGCAGGTAACATCGTGGCTTTGTGGTAGACACCTGCTTGCCACGGAAGCAGCCCGTGTTCAATCCTCAATGGGACCGAAGGTTTTTATTGTTTATTTTATTTGCATCTTTCTCGACTTTTCGGTCATGGACGATTTTTCGCTCAAAAGCGACGCCGTCACCGACGCCGACGGCGGGATTTCTGCGAAACGAGCTCTCTAACGCTATAGCGTTAAAAGGCGCCAAAGCGCGTCCCCTCACCCCCTTAATACGGCTGCCATGCTCGGATCAAATGCTCGGGCAAGACCTGGAAAGATCACGAAAGGAGACATGATGCCAAGCCGAGGGACGTCGCCGGCAGACGAAAGTGCGAGAAGGATCTAGCCCATTTCTAAGCTTTCGCTGTGCTACGCGGCACCTAGAAGCTTCGCGCAGCCGGGCGTCACCCGATGTAAGTGCGCGGCGACGCAGGGTCAGTAAGTGGAGTGAATCAGTGAAGAAGTTATGTTGTTCAAGTGAGAGCGTGGTTTGGTCGGCCGGAGAAGACGTGTTCTTATATGATGTAGTGCCGTCAGTCGATCCTTGAAGTATCGAGAGGTGACGCCGGGGAGTATGAAAAGGTTGGAAAAGGGTCACCGAGGAGCCATGTGATCACTGACTGCGAAGGTGAACGATTCATTCTAAAAAGGGACACAAGAAACACGGACACGAGAAAGAAGTCAGGACACAACAAAGGCCGAGGATTCAGTCTACGCGCTACAGTCTACGTGAAGGGACTCGTCAAGCCGGTGAGTATGAAAGGACTTTAATTGTTCTGGAATATTCTTGAGTGTTTAAATTTGAGCGCATGTGAATAATTGTTCCCCATTGTTTGTTAGATTCGTGTAAGTTGGGATTGAACCAAACCACATGTTTTATTTTATGCTACGTAGTCTGCAAATGTTTACGTTCGCGGTCAACATGCAGGAACGCAGAAAAAAAAGCGCGAGCTTCGGCTACGTAGCGTTGTCTGTACTGCTACAGAAAGTTGTCGCCGGGTGTAGATGCCAAATCGGAGCACAGGTGCAAGCGAAACGCGAAGTATCGGGCGATCTCCGTAATTTCAACGTCCGGAGCCCCCATAGTTCCACAGGATGTGTGCTACATTTGAAAAGTGATCGCAACTGGTGAAGGGGCCGCGGTAAAGCTGGAGAATGTGCAAACCTGGTAAATATTCAACAGCAGCTGCGCACAATCCAGAAAAGGATGCGTTCGCATTTCCTCTCGCTGTGATTATCTGTGAAGCTGCAGCTGCAGCCCCTGACGATGCCGACCAGGTGACTGGGCTCTTGAAACTCAGTTTACTCGCCACGGGCTGACGTCGTTCATCCGCGTCGTGTACAAATGTACCTCTATAAGTAAGGTGGCGTGCTGTGTAGTTCTTATAAACCCGCGTTAAATATCTTACGCGGAATAAAGTCACCACCATGAGTGTGGCAACTCTGAAGAACATTGCACTGCTGTTCCTGGGGACGGCGGTATGGAAGGCAATCTCTGCGCCCGTCCCCGAAGAGCCTCTTGCAGAAATACACCCAGGTAAATTGTGGCCTAGTTAAACAGCCGAATTTCGTTAACGAGAACATGGTTAAATAAGACCTGCCTGTTTCTTTCATGTGATGAAGCCAATCTTTACTCGCAGTAAATTGAGAATAACTCTGCACTTAAGCAAGATTTCTACGAGGCTTTGAAAACGGTAGTACATACACTATGCATATCAAGGGTGCTTGGCTGGACCAGGTAATTTACATACATTAAGGCGAAAGAGCGCGAGCGACGGCACCGGACCTGGAGAGACACTTTATTTGTCCTGTTCGTTCTTTCGGCTATCCCGTCGGTCACCCAGTATTGCCATAAATGAAATAAAATTTTCTTGGCAATATAACATCATTAAGACTAAATATTTCATGAGCGAATTTTCTAAGTCCTTTGAAATGCCGCTGATGTATTTTGTCTGTCCGCGCTGGATTTCCTGCTGGAAGCTGCTTCCGTCCGCCATGTTCTTCTTAACACGGTCCAACGCTGTTTTGACAACGAAGTTCTCAGTCAGTTTAACAGTGCCTGTCGGATATGAACCACTGAAAGTTATTCTTTAAAATGCCACCATACCCTTCACTGTCTATTCTTATCGTGAAAAATGGTCCTCGGGCTGAACAGCACATTGCTACGTCGGCTGGGCTTCTGCTGGTGAATCTTTCTTTTGCATTTCTTGTACAACTTTTTTTACTTCTTTTGACGACGGTTACCTATCGGTCTACAGTACAATCAACAGCACTCAGCCGATGTGTTCGTGCGGGTTAAGAAGAACATGGCGGACGACACTGAGTGTGAGAGATACGAGATGTTGGAAAGAAGGAAGGCGTCGCTACTTAGCAGACAAAGCAAGCAAATGCAGAGAGATGCTTCTGATATTCGGAAAGGTAGATTTATCGATGCCTGAAGTACTTATCGCGAAGTAGCCGAAAGAAGGATACAATTAAGGCTCGTTTTTCTTTGTTAAACACAATATTTATGGGAACTAGCAGAAAATGACGCCAAGGAAAGAATAGGGGATGTTATTTGTAGTAAATGTGACATAAATGTGAAGAAATTAAAGTGGACGAAAAGACAACTTGCCGCCGGCAGGGTCTGGACCTGCAACCTTCGAATATCGCGTCGGATGCTCTACCAATTGAGCTACGGCGGCGGTCGTCCTCCCGTACACTTCATCGGGTATATCTGTGCATTGAAACCTGGAGTATTAGTCAGCGCCGCTGGTAGCCGCGACGGCGAGTGTAGAATACTCTTCCTTCTGCCTACTGGCGTCACGTGGCACGTGATCTTTTTACGAGCTGACAGCTGTATAAGCTGCCAAAAAGGCCCTCCACTGCTGTGTTTTTCATGGCCAGAGTGTTGCTTCGAGACGTTAAACGCCGTGAATGAATCAGTCGAGGTGTTAGAAACTCGAAAAAGAAGCAAGAACATGCACACTAGTGCGCCAGGACAGCCGTGCGCTCATGTATACGATGGCGTCGCTGGCGGCTCCTGGCGGCTCCTGGCGGCGCCCTTGGTCCCTATACAAGTTTTGAAAACCGCGCTAGGCGGACCCCTCGGCCGTTGCCATTTTGGATCCAATGCGAGCTCGTCATGCAGGACTTATCCTTTTCCCTACACAATTAAACCACTTGATATAATGTGAATGAAAACCAATAATTTGCTGCTGGTTTTGATTAAGGCTGTGTCAAACAAAAAAGCGAGCCCTAAAAAATTTCCTTCTTTCATCGATAGAATGTCGTACTTTAAAATATGCAACTGATTTTCTCAATGTCCTCGGTGTGCAGAATAAACGGGAGAGCAAAACGCTTTGCTCAGACGGCCGGTGTCACTGTATCTGCAAAATATGCCCGCATCGGGGACCCAGATCTCGCTAGTGGTTTGCTACTGTGACCAGTTTTGCGGAAGAGACACCTTTTAGGCATCACTTTATTCAATTTGCAATTACGTTGTGTCAGAAGCAAACTGAGTGAGAGAGTGAGCGAGTGAACAACTTTATTCAAACCAGCTGATTGAGGCCTGGCCTTAGGCCGCGGCAGGGGCAGTGGAGAGAACTTGTCTCAAAGCCGCCTCCCGTGCTCGCTGGAGTGCCCATATTTCACCTTGCCGATCAGACCTGATCAGCGCGGCTTTCCACCGCGCCCCAAGCTGTTCTGAGGAGACTGCATTTTCATCGTGCATATATGTGCGCACTCCCATAAAATGTGTTCTATGGTGGCGTGTTTTCTGCTGCATAGTTTACACGAGTGATCTGGGTATAGCTCTGGGTAGATGCGATTCAGGTGCACCGGGTTGGGAAACGCTCTTGTTTGAAGTCGCCTCCAGTCAACATGCTGAGATCTGTCTAATTTGTAGCTAGGGGGTGGAAATCTGCGCCTCGACTTTTGGTATAACTGGGTGATGTCACAGAATCTAAACATTCTGTTCCTATCCTTCCAGGCCTCTCCGCCTGTTACCTCGAGGGAAGCTTCATCACCCGAAGGGAAGCCCCACGTCGCGCGAGAAGACCTCGCGCTACGCGTTGTGCTTCCTCGTTCACGTTGGGAACGGGGAGTATCTTACTGGCCTCGGGGAATATTCTTCCTCGCGCTTACTTCCTGATGGCCAACTGCGACTCACTGATGACGTACCTATATTTGGAGGAAATTATGGCCTGATCGATAGCCATCTATTCTGCGATTTTAGAGTTATTAGAGCGTACTGAGCACGCGCTTATGCACTTCTGTTCAGAGTTTATTACTACCGAACCGTACGATTCGTGACTCGTGCATTCCTCTGCACGTATCATCATCAAGGCGGTCGAAGAACAACACGAAGAAGACTTCTCCTTAGCCCGAGCGCGCGCTCAATATGTTACAGATGGCCATGGTAGGCTTTAGAAAGCGGACGGTCACCAATGGAACTACGGACAAAGTCCAGCGCAAAAGCCGCTTCGCATCGAAAAAATAGCGCGCCCTTCACAGCTCTCGGCCTTACAGTAGGGTTCGATTATTCTCGAATGTCAAGTAAAAGTTCTCCAATGTGTGTCTACGCTCCAGCACGGCACCTTATTGCTGCCAGCCTGGCTCGGACAAACAGAAAACATCAGCTGTTCCTTCCGCACGTGGCGGGTCTCGGCATCGCGCGCTTCCCTGAATCAGGCTGCAGCATAGTCAAGTGACAGACAAGTGGTAGATTCTTGCGCCTCACGCAGTCGTCCAGCCGCCCAGTTCAGCATGACGTTCTGCGTGCGTGCGCCTGTTCAATGCCGAGGAACGTTTACAGAAGGAACGCCGTTCCCTCTGCCGTTCCTACGTAAACGTAACGAGTTACCGTTACAGTTCCACCGAACATCAATGGAACGGTGGCGTTCCTCCGTTCCTCCAAAAAGGGACTAATTCCTGGAACGCCGTTCCGTACAACACTGGTTACAAGGAACGCGAAAAGAAAAACAGGAAGCAGGGGGCCGGAGACAGGAGGGTACACGCTTCGCTGAATGATTGTCAGCGGAAGCACGTGGCAGTTTAATAATAGTAGGTTCGAAATTCCTAGAAGAAAAACTTAACTCTTATTGGTTTTCGTTGTGTATGTACCATACCGAATAGATTCAAGAGCCCCCTTAGAAACGTTAATACCTGCTGGCTGGAGTGTATTGAACTTGTGAATAAGGTATGACTCTGTATATTTTCTCTCTCTTGGGGACCGGAAGTTTGACTGAAATATGTAAAGTCTGAGACCTTCGAAGTTGTGACCTACTACATTAAAATGCTGTGCCACTGCTTTGGGTAACTTCTTCGCTGTGTCCGCGCGATGCGCGTTTAATGTAACATTAACAGGTTGTCCCGTTTCGCCGATGTACCGTTTTTGACAATATGAACATTCGATCATGTAGATAACGTTTGAACTAGTGCAGGTAAAACTAGATTTTATATGATGGACGTAATCACTTCCGGTGCTTTTAACTATAACGTCATCTTGAAGGTGCTTACAAGTCTTACATCTTGGACGAGAACAAGGTTTTATATGGGCAGTAGAATGGGGGTTTACTTTTGCATGCACTAACATGCCCTTAAAATTCCTATTGCGGCGATACACGACCTTTGGTACTCCAGGAAACGCTTTTCTAAGGCGCTCGTTGCTTGCCAGTATTGGGTAATACTTACGGAGGATATTATTTATGTTTGGTAGCGCATTTGAGTATTTGGTTATAAATGCTGGCGGCTGGTTAGGCTGTGCTACGGGGGCCCTTTGAGCTAGTGATGATTTCCTGTCTAGTTGACATGCTTCGTTGAAGACCTTGTTTAGAGCATCTTGCGGGTAATTTCTTTTAACTATTGCTTCCTTTAGGTTGCTTAGTCACTGTCATCTTAGTCACTTCTTAGGAACTTAGTCACTGTCATCGCTACAGATTCTTCTTATACGCCTCGCCTGTCCTACAAATATCGCTTGTTTGAAGTGTCGCGGGTGATGACTAGTGTAATCTAGGTATTGCTGGCTGTCTGTTGGTTTTCTGTAAAGCGTCGTCTTTAATTTTCTTGCTTCAATAGATACCGTCGTGTATAGGAAGTTAATTTCACTGGAAAAATGGTGCATGGTGAATTTAATTATACTAGAGTGAAACTTGTTACAGTGGTCAATGAATGCGTTTAGTGTAGTTACGCCATGTTCCCACATGATAAATATGTCGTCTATGTAACGGAGATAGGTGGAAGGCTTCACTGGACATCAGTCCAACAGCTCTGATTCTAACTGTCCCATAAAAATGTTGGCGTATGTTGGCGCAAAAGGGGTTCCCATACTAGTGCCGAAAGTTTGCAGGTAGTAGGACGAATCAAATTCAAAATAATTTAGCGTCAGGACTAATTTCAGTAACGATAGGTAAACTTCAGCATTATATGCTTGCTTGCTTTCTATGAGTGATTTTGAGACCGCTTCAATCCCTTCAGCGATAGGTATATTCGTATACAAGGAGCAGACATCTAATGTTACCAGAATGGCCTCATCCGAGAGTGTTTGTTTTTCGTTAATAGAATATATTATTCGAAGGAAATGGGGTGTATCTTGAACAAAAGACGGTAGGTTAGATGGTATTTTAGATAAGAGATGATTCAGAAATGTTGATAGCGACTCAGTAGGTGTATTATTGTTAGATACTATAGGCCTGCCCGGGATTTGAGCGATAAGCAGTTCATCTATGGACACCTTATGATTCTTCGGAAGAAGGTAGAAGCGGCCTGCTTGCTTGTTTTTAGGCATCAGGAACCGGTGCTCAGAGTGCGTGACTAATTCCGTAGCTAGAAAATCCGTGATCGTATGTTGTATGCTATTACTATATTCTTGAGTCGGGTCCTAGGCTAATTTTCGATAGTGCGTGTTGTTGCTGAGTTGTCTGGTAGCTTCGTTTTTATATTTTTCTATAGGCCAGATTACTATACTACCACCCTTTTCCGCTGGTTTTATGACAATGTCCTTTCTGTTTGAAAGTTGTTTCAAGACCTCGTGTTCTGCATAAGTTAATTTCTTCGGCTTTCGACTCCGCTTAGCTGTGCTCAGAATTTCCCTTGAGACTAGTTTTATATATTGATCTAACTCTTGGCATTGTTCTGTATCTGGTGTCCAAGTGCTTGGCGGACGCAAAGAGTCATTGCTTACGTCTTCCGTATCTGCCTTATCAAAAAAGAATTCTTTGATGCGCAAACGTCTTGAAAACTTAGTTATATCTTCGTGGAGCTCGTACTCCTTCACTGCATTGTTTGTGAGACAAAATGTAAGGCCGCGCTTGAGCAGATCTGTATCGATTGGACTTAAGCTGGACTTAAGCTTAAGCTTTAAGAATGGGCTAAGTTTTTTCATTCCGAGGAATGGAAAGGAATGGAATTGCGGGAAGTTTTAATTCCCCGGAATGGAATTGGAATAGAGTGGAGGCGCCCATTCCGCAACCCTGGTCTGTAACCACTACAAGAAGCGAGGCCACTTCGCGTCGGTATGTCGCTCGAAGAAGCGCCTCGGATCTGTGGAGCTCCACTCCGTCGCGGCGGTGGCTCGCAACGGGCGGTACGTTGAGGTGCGTGTCAACGGGCACCCTCTCGTCTTCAAAGTGGACTCTGGTGCCGAGGTCTCGGTGGTTCCGCGCACGTTTCCCGGCTGCCCAGCCGTCCTCAATAAGCCGCGCGGCGAAGAACTTTTCGGACCCGGGAAACAAGCCCTGAAGCTTCTTGGCACCTTCGACGCGGCGCTGTCTTGGAGAGGCAGGCGAGTCAACGAGCACCTCTACGTCGTTGCGGTACAAGAGCAGCCACTTCTGGGCTATCCTGCTATCGTTGCCCTCTGGGTCGTCAGGTTTGTCGGCGCCGTCACATCAGCTCTGCCGGAAGCACCACCTCGTGAAGTCCCTCCAGCCCTTTTCACCGGCCTGGGCACGTTTCCGAAAGAGTACACGATACGTATCAAGACTGACGCGGTACCGTATGCCCTCAGCACAGCCCGGCGTATCCCGATACCGCTACGAGACGTAGTCAATAAGGAGCTTGACGAGATGGAGCAGGAGGGCGTGATCCCGCGCGTCGACGAACCGACGGACTGGTACGCGGGACTTGTCATCGCCCGAAGCCAGCGGGGGGTTACCGCCTGTGCGTTGATTTGACAATACTCATCCTAGTCGTTCTGCGTGAACGCCACGTACTCCCGACCGTCGACCAAACCCTCGGACTTCTCGGTGACGCACGCGTTTTTTCGAAGTTGGACGCAACTTCAGGCTTCCAGCAAGTACGCCTGGCGTGTGACTCCCAGAAGTACACGACTTTCACCACTCCGTTTGGCAGGTATTGGTGCTGCCGCCTCCCATTCGGCATAACATCGGCCCCGGAATACTTTCAGCGCCAGATGTCTCGCCTGCTGGAAGGGTTGGCCGGTGTTGTTAACCTTATCGACGACAACCTTGTGTTTGGCCGCACCACAGAAGAACACGACCAACGCCTCCAGGCAGTCCTCGGTCGCCTCCAACAAGCCGGGGTCACCCTCAACGCTGCCAAGTGCACTTTCGGCGTGTCCAGCGTGCGATTCCTCGGCGTTGTTGTCGGTGCCAATGGCATCACTCCGGATCCAGAGAAAGTGGCCGCCATTCAGCGCATGCCAACTCCTCAGGACGTTCATGGTGTCCAACGGTGATCTCCATCATCAAAAGTGCCTTCGCAAGGCATGGGATCCCAGAGACCCTCGTCAGCGATAATGGGCCTCAATTTTCGTCGGCAGAATTCCGCGTCTTCTCCCAGAGCTACGGCTTCTTCTACGTCACCAGCAGTCCCAAGTACCCGCAGTCTTATGGAAGCCGAGCGTATGGTGCGGGCGGTTAAGGAACTCTTCAAGAAGTCTCCGGACTGGCCTTTGGCCCTCTTGGCATGCCGCAATGAACCTGGCGTGACCGCGTACAGCCCTGCTCAGCTGCTCATGGGGCGCAGCCTCAGGACTCGCCTTCCGGTCCCAACGGCCGCGTTGCTTCCAGAACCGCCTAACGCGATCGACTTCCACCGGCGTGACACTGCCCAACGACGTCGCCAGTGTCAAGATTTTGACCGTCGACATGCTGCACAAGATTTGCGGCCCCTGGAGGAGGGAGAGAGTGTGGATTCGCGACACAGGTTGTGCTGGCACTGTTCTCAGCCCAGCGCAGCGTCCACTCTCCTATGTGGTCCAGACGGATGCAGGTACTCTCGTCCGCAACCGGAGACATCTGGTTCTGCAGCAGTCTCTGTCATCGGGGGGTCTAGACCTCGGCAGCTCCAGTACACGGACACAAGGATCCGAAAGCCTGCCACAAACTCCAACTCGCCCAGAGCCTGTGTGCAGCTGTCCAACTCCCAGGGCACTTACTCCTCTACCAGTTCCATCGCCACCGGTTGCCCCAACTACTCCCTGAAGACCGCCTGTGTCGGTTGTGCGCAGTCGGTCTGGACGTTGTGTTAGGCCACCGGTGTGGCTGAACTTGTAGTGCGTACCATGAGACATTTGTCATTAGGTTGCTTACCTGTGCAAGGGGTTGCTTTCTGTTACTTTCCCAAAAAGGGGGATGTAGAGGGCGCTAGTGTCAAGTCAAATATGAGGCGCCCTCTATAGGATGTAGTATATAAAGGTGCACTCTGAATAAATACAGGGGCACTTCTGCTGGGAACTCGGAACGTGTGTCTACTCGCGGCCCTCGGGCTTCAGCCTGCCTCTTCGGCCGCCTCGGCTCGAACCCTCCCACCACATCCTTAACCAATATTATGTGTCTGTATTAGGTGTTCTCTAACCGGTGGAACGTCTAGAGAACGGCTTGGAAAGCAACATCTCCAATCCCAGAAGAGCTCCTTTCGGAATACACCCAGGTAAAGTGTGGCCTGGTTATACTGTCCACTTTTTTAACGTGAATACGTTTGAAAAAGACCTGCCTTTTTTTAAAAATTCAGCCGCAGTGTTGAAACCAAGATGAAATAAGCACAGGCGATGAGGCACGCGCAGTTTTCTCCTTCGTAGTGTAAACACCGTATATACGTCAGCACTATGCATGTATTTCACGCGTTGTTTGCACCAAATACCGTGATTCATGTTCGTGTTTCATGTTCTGCGCGTCCGCCACGGTGAATCAGTGGTTACGGTGCTCGGTTGCTGACCCGACGGTCACGGTTTCGATTCCGACCGCGGCGGTCGCATTTCGGTGGAGGCGACATGGTCCCGCGTCCTATGTAATGTCATTGCACGCTGAAGAACACAAGGTGGTCCAAATTTCCGGAGCCCTCCAATATGGCGTCCCTAATGGCGTGGTTTTCGGACCTAATACCCCAGCTGTTATTATTTATGTTCTGCGCGCATATCTTTCAACTCTTAAGCATTGTATAATAACTTCCAAGACGTCATTCTATACCAAGACTACCATAACTACCAAGATGTTAATAACAAGACGTCATTCTACAGATTCAGCGCAAGGATGTCCATTTCTTTTGTGTAATGCCTTTATTAGCAGTACTCCAATAATACCTCAGTAATTAAAGCAAAGAGTTCTACGAGGCTTTGAGACGGGTAGCACATATCATACGCAAATCAGACATATCGGTCATTAAAACGGCGCTGGGTTCAAGAGTCTCTGTACCAGCTTTTTTTATAAGCTAATTGGCCCAAACCGTTCATGTGGCACTGAAGCATTCTGATTATCATCGGCCTGTCTTTGCCAGCTGCAGGATGAAGGCCTCCCCCAACGATCTCAAATCCATCCTGTCCTGCACGAGCTGATTCCATTTCATGCCGACAAATTTCTTAATTTCGTTGCTCCAGCTAAATCCTATAAGCACGCGGTGAATAGAATTGGGGAGATCGTGTCTCCCTGCCTTACATCCTAGCTTGTTCATTGGAAATTTGTCGCTTTCTTTATGGAGGGCTATGGTGGCTGTGTAGCCGCTGTAGATTTCTTGCAGTACTTTTATATATAGTTCGTCGACCCCCTGATTCCGCAGTGCCTGCATGACTGCTGATATCTCGACCGAATCAAAGACTTTCTCGCAATCTATGAAGGCTATATAGAGGGGTTTTTTTATATTCCGCGCATTTCTCTGCCAGATGATTGATAGTGTGAATATGGTCTATTGTCGAGCAGCCTGTACGAAATACTCCTTGGTCCCTTGGTTGATTGACTTCTAATATGCTTACAGGAGGTTTTCAGGACTGTAGATGGGGAAGAGTTAGGGATACGAGTTAATGGAGAGTACATTAGTAACTTGCGATTCGTTGATGACATTGCATTGATGAGTACCGCGGGGGACGAATTGCAAGTCATGATTACTGAATTGGACAAGGAAAGCAGAGCGGTAGGTCTAAAAATGAATATGCAGAAAACTAAAGTAATGTGCAACAGTCTCGGAAGAGAACAGCGCTCTGCGATAGGTAGCGAGGCACTGGAAGTTGTAAAGGAATACGTCTACTTAGGACTGATAGTAAACGCGGAGCCAAACCATCAGTAACTGGAGCAGCTAAAAGAATAAGAATGGGGTGGAGCACATTCGGCAAGCATTCCCAAATTATGAATGGTAGTTTACCACTATCCTTCAAGAGGAAGTTATATAACAGCTGCATATTACGGTACTTACCTACGGAGCAGAAACCTGGAGGCTTACAAAGAGGGTTCATCGTAACTTGAGGACGACGCAGCGAGGAAAATGATACGTGTAACTTTAAAGGGGCCATGACACGGTCACCTAACAATTTGTGTTCTTCAGCGAAAAATAGAAGTAGAGGGTCTGTTATGACTATAAATACATAAAAAGTAGACTGTTAAATAATATTTCAGAGCAAAACAAGCCCTACAAGTCGCCGGCTATAAAGCCCGCCCACCGCCGGCGACCGCCATTTTGCCACGGCGTGCGTGACGTCATCTGCTGTACGGAACGGAGCCTTCGTTTACTAACAAAGTTTCAGCCGCTGCAAATCGTTTAGTTTCAACGCCAAGCTGAAGAAAGCTAAGATATATCGATTTCACGCGCAGCTGACCACGGAACAAAATAGTTCGCCGGAATGCAGACGCCCGCACAGCAAGATGCTTGTTATGTCATGGCTCGCGAGTGCGCCAGTGTTGCCCGACCCTCAGGTCACTTGCGTGCTAATAAAAGTATTCAATTATAAATTAAGCGCTCGACCAAATGCGCTTACATTTCACCAGCCTATTTGTGAATGCACTAGGATTAGCCCACATAACACAGATTATAATTGGAAATTGGGTGTCATGGCCCCTTTAGGGTAAAGAAGAGAGCAGAATGGGTCAGGGATAGTGATGCAGAACTATCGGTAAATTGACAATCGATAGTATCGATAGTTTCTTTGAAACTATCGGTAGTGTAAACAAACTATCGATAGTACTACTATCGATAAACTATCGATAGTCGAATCGGTAGTACCATTGGTAATATTAGTAAAGATATTACTGCCACGCGTGTTTATTGCTTTGTTTTGATGTATTCGGGTTTCACCCACAGACTGTTAGCTGCGTTTGACGCAGACCGCACCGCAATGTTTGGGAAGTTTCGCGATTGTTTGACATTTTAAGGTTACGCGCCGGACGCGAATATTCAAGTTTATTCGAAAGCTTGCGCGAGCAATAGCGATAACACTGGAAGGTTTGATGACTGATGTATAAAAGATGAAGCCTTCCACCGATTGTCAGATTACTCGACGGCCGGCGACTGTTCTCGCCGCAATCAGTGCGCAGCCTGTATCGCTTGTATTCCGAGTTTTGATTCTGTGGGCACAACTTCGACCAAAAGAAGAGCTTCGTATTTCCCAGTCTTGCTGTAGCATTCTTCACCGTCACAGCCACGTGACAAACTATCCATAGTGGTGCCAATAACGAGGCTGTTGCTGGCTGGCCATATTACCAAAATATTTGCGATAGCCTACTATCAGCTTCGCTTAATTTATGAGGAAATGTTTATCGAGAGAAATTATTTGCGCAGTGAAAATGGCGGCATATGTCCATCAATAAATTAATATTTAAAAGCAACCAGTTACATCTTACAATTAACAAACTTAGTTCTTGATATTTTTTTATTTTGCAATCATCAAATACAATATAAAACTGAAGCCTCGCAGTTCCACCCCATGTAACGGCTTCCTTTCCGCTACAGCTTAATAGTTTGACTTTATGACCATGTTTCAGCGAAGCACTCTGGTGAAGAACGCAAGCATGTCGACTTTCTTGCCCTTCAGCCTGCTCCTCCGGCTCCACAATGTACCACGCGCGCGGGGAACCAGATTTATTCTGCAATGAGTTCGCGCTGTTGATTTTAAACTATCGATAGTACTTACTATCGATAGCACTATCGATAGTATCTTTTACCATCGATAGTTCGATAGTGACTCAGCTATCGATAGTATCGATAGTACCATCGATAGTTCTGCATCACTAGTCAGAACCCGTGTCATAAGACGGATACTCGGGCTGCATGGCCAGTGGTCGGCTATCAGTGACTTCAGCCTTGCTCGTCGCCATGACTTCGTTGACTTCACTCAGCAACCTTATGAAGTCCGAAGCGATGTCGTCGGGAGGAGGCGCAGGTGGTATGGGAAGGTCGTTTGTGAGAATGATGCTTCCTTCTATCTGGAGTTCGTTGACCGAGACTTCGCTCAGCAGGGAATGGCCACCTCCTTGTACCTCCCATGCCTGCGCTGACAACCGAGGATGTTGCATCAACGGCTCACGAAGCTTCTCGCTCCTGATATCCGTAGGTGATATCACGCATGGCGGCGAGATGCACGATCAAGGAAGCCTGGACGGCGTCCCTTGGCAGCTCGGTTGATGGCAGAGTACTGTGAGCGGGATGTAGGCCATGGGAAGCGTGAACGGCATTCTCAATGGACCCGTGCGCATTCTTGCCGTGAGGTAGTAGCATGGTGTCCGTTAGGTCGTGCCCTCGAACCACAGAGGAGGCATGGACGCCGTCCACTGGTGGTGTGATGGGCAGCCGAAGTGGCGGTCGGGTTGATGACTCCATCGCAAGGAAGCGTGGACGACGTTCCTTAACCGGCGTTCCTTAACCGCAACCTCGAAGTTAGGGTTCCCGAACCATTTGTGGCTGCGCCATTGTAGAGAACCAGAGACAGACAACGCCCGATCCTGGGCCAGCTGTTCTATTGTCTGAACCTCTTCCTCCTCTGCTTCGCTCTGCTCCCTGCCCACCCGAAACCCGGTGCCTTTCTTCGTCATCACAATATATATATATATATATATATATATATATATATATATATATATATATAGATAGATAGATCGCGAAAACGAAGTTGATTCGCTGGGCCATCTGTTCGATTCCCTCCGTTTTTTTCTTCGCGCTAGCCGAGAGCGTGATATATATATATATATATATATATATATATATATATATATATATATTGTCGTGAACTCAGACACAGAGACAGCACCCGTTCCTGGGCCGGCTGTTCTATTCTGAACCTCTTCTTCCTCTGCTCCGATCAGCTAGCTCCCCGTGCGCCAGAGCCTCGGTGCCGCTCTTCGTCATCACACTCGGCCATGACTGCGAGCGCGCGGAACAGTCGACAATGTCTCTGGTGGGCGGTGTTGGCTGCATCGCGGTGGTCGGTCCCGACCACGCTGCAAGTCGGTTGGGAGACCTGCCAGAAGTGCCTCTGGTGGGCGACACTGGCTGCATGGCGGTGGTCGGTCCAGGCTACGCGACGACTTGGCTTGAGAGGGCGCCTCAGCCTGCTCTAGCGGGCGACCCTGGTAGATATAATGTGGTCGTATGTAGCCCGCACGTTTATGTCGTCGCAGTTGGGAGAACAGGGAAGGAAGTGGTGGGTCCTGTAACGCCACTTGCTGTACCGAACTAGGCCATCTGCGCTTTTTGCAATAGTCCGAGGGGCGTTTAGGTATCTTATTAAACGTCTGTGGCAACTTGAAGCTGTGTTCACGCGCTGACCTTCGACGCTGACCTTTTCTTGAAGCGATGCTGCGAGCAGCCGAGACATCCTCGTCAGAAGCCACTCCAAGAGATTTGTGCTGCACTGGCAGGTCTTCGATCAAAACGATCTCAGCCGTGTCAGACACCTTGGCGGCTTCTGGATAGACGTCTCGCAGCAAGTTGCAAACGTTCTCACGTTCTGCCATTTCATGCTGTGAGGTACGCTGATCCACTTTCGTCTGTTCAAAGGGGGTCTTGCTGGAATCCACGGACAGGTACGGCGCGTTGCATGGCAGAGCGTCCAGTACTGCAAGTGCCGGTGCCTCCAAGTGCTCAAGCGACGACGAGCATGGGGGCAGCGTTTCCGACAGATGTGGACGGAAAACGATCTCGGCCACCGGCAGGGATGTTCTGGCGTTGGATACTGACGCCGTGTCCGTGACCTGAGGTGTTATGCCTGGTCTCAGTTGCGCGTTTGTCCCAGGGCAGGTTGAGACATTGTCTACAGGTGAGCTGCAGCGCGCAGCTGCAGCCTCGAGGTGGTGCCCCTTCAGAGCTCCATCCTCGGTAGCGGTGAGGAGGTTGGACTGGGTGGTGGCAGCGAGGTGGTGGTCAATCGGTCCAAAGGCAGTTATGAGCCTGGTGCTCCACTCTGCCCAGGATTGCTGCCTCACGCCGTCGTACCTGTGCCACGCCGCGCCACCTTCCCGAAGGCGGTCTACCGCCATGGACCATTTCTGCGCCTCCGTCCAGGCTTCGCGATCGCCGAGGGCGTTGATGGTCGCCACCCATTTTTCGGCGTCTTCGTGGAAGCCGTGGAATTCGGGTAGTACGATGGTAGCCTGGGGTGGTGATACGGCAGGCGCGAAACGGTACAGTGTGTGCGCGAAGTCACCAAGTTGGACAGAGACCTGGCTGAGGGTAGACCGGAGCTCTCTACGTTGCTCAGGTGAGCTGGCCTCGAGGTCTAGCGAGGTGGCAACATCCAACATGGCGTTGATGGCTGTCAGTGCCGGAATGATGGGAGGAAACAGCGCAGAGCTCGACGCTGTCAAGGCGTTGGCCGTGACGCGAAGTCGCGCAATGGTACGCCGCAGGTGCGCGGCGCTCTCCGATGGCTCGCGTACGGAGCCAGTGATGCCCGACCAGTAGGCGGTGGTGGTTGTCGTGGCGGCGCCGACGTAAGCGTGCCCTTGAGCCACCGAGGAGGCCTGGACGCCGTCCTGGGATGGTTTGATGGGTAGCTGTAGCAGTGGTCGGGCCATGGCGTCCATGACCGAGGAAGCGTGGACGGCGTTCCTAGGATGGAGAGCCGCCCTGCCGATGACGCGCGATGACAGGTGGCTTCAGGTGCAAGGTTCGGCTTGCGTTGTAGGCTGCGCCATTGTCGTGAACTCAGACACAGAGACAGCACCCGTTCCTGGGCCGGCTGTTCTATTCTGAACCTCTTCTTCCTCTGCTCCGATCAGCTAGCTCCCCGTGCGCCAGAGCCTCGGTGCCGCTCTTCGTCATCACACTATATATATATATATATATATATATATATATATATATATATATATATATATATATATATATATATATATATATATATATATATATATATATATATATATATATATATATATATGTTAGGGTGAAATTCAATGGATCCGGTGGAAAATGCGGTAGAAAAAGAGGTCGACAAACGTGCGAGACGTT
This sequence comes from Rhipicephalus sanguineus, assembly GCF_013339695.2. Lineage (NCBI taxonomy): Eukaryota > Metazoa > Arthropoda > Arachnida > Ixodida > Ixodidae > Rhipicephalus > Rhipicephalus sanguineus. The sequence continues at coordinate 56,208,732 of NC_051176.1, forward strand.
AGTAAAACTTGTGTTTGTGTTTCGCACGTTTGTTTGTTGACCTCTTTTTCTACCGCTATATATATATATATATATATATATATATATATATATATATATATTGTCAAGACGTTTATTAGCGGGCACTCGGCGACGGAGACAGTCAAAAGCGGGGCCGACGCTCTGCACGAGGAACGTGCTCTCAGACAAGAGGCGACCCACTAGGCGGCGCTCGAGAGGACGACCCATTACCGACTACGAACGCTTCGCTACAATTACCCCGGGTACGAAAAGGGAGCCGCCTGGCGACCTAGCAGCTTGTCACTATGAGCGGGTCATGGTACGGCTTCAGGCGCTCCACGTTGACAATGTCGCGCCCTCGACGGCGCATGTCCGAAGATGGTTCGATGGGTTCGATCAGGTAGTTGACCGGGGATGTGCGTTCCACGACACGGTAAGGGCCGTCGTATTTGGGCAGTAGTTTGGAAGAGAGGCCAGTTGCAGTGGTCGGGACCGAGAGCCACACGAGAGCTCCAGGGAGGAACGTGGACTCAGAAGTGGTGGTGTCATCGCGAATGCTCTTCTGCCGCTCTTGTTCGTGCGTTGTAAAGGTCTTCGCAAGCTCGCGGCATTCTTCAGCAAGCCTGGCTGTGTCTGAAATAGGCGCACATTCAGATTGATCTGGCTTGTAGGGAAGGATGGTGTCGATGGTGTGCGACGGGTGCATGCCGTACAATAAGAAAAATGGCGAGAAACCAGTAGTGCTCTGAGAGGCGGTATTGTAGGCGTACGTGACGAAGGGCAGAATGGCATCCCAATTTGTGTGGTCGGCGGCGACGTACATCGAGAGCATGTCGCCGAGCGTGCGGTTAAAGCGTTCGGTGAGGCCATTCGTCTGCGGGTGGTAAGCAGTAGTTTTGCGGTGAACAACGTTGCACTCTTTGAGAATGGCTTCCACGACTTCCGACAAGAAGACACGGCCTCGATCACTGAGCAGCTCCTGGGGCGGACCGTGACGCAGCATGAATCGGTGGAGCAGGAAGGAGGCCACATCGCGCGCTGTAGCCGCAGGGAGGGCGGCAGTTTCAGCGTATCGCGTGAGGTGGTCTACAGCGACGATGACCCAGCGGTTACCAGCGGATGTCAGAGGAAGTGGCCCATACAGATCGATGCCAACGCGCCCAAACGGTCGGTCAGGGCAAGGTAGAAGGTGCAGACCTGCCGGCGACAGGTGCGTTGAAGTTTTGCGGCGCTGACAGTCGATGCAGGAGCGAACGAACTTCTGCACGTAGCGGTACATACCTCGCCAAAAGTACCGTTGGCGAATGCGGTGGTAGGTTTTCGCTACGCCATAGTGTGCACACTGCGGATCAGAGTGGAACGACTCGCATATGTCAGAACGCAGACTGCGGGGTATTACTAGTAGCCACCGGCGGCCGTCGCCGCTGTAATTGCGTCGATGGAGCAGGTCGTCGCGAACGCCGAAATGGTGGGCTTGACGACGCAACGCGCGAGTAGATGGTGTGGCCGACGGATCAGTCAGTAAGTCTATCAGTGAGGCAATCCATTGGTCCTTGCGCTGTTCGGTAGCAATGGTGTGAATGTCGATGGAAAAAACGGCAAAGTGAGACACTGAGCTGTGGGCATTTTCGTCAGGCAAGGGAGAGCGCGACAGGGCGTCGGCGTCAGCATGCTGGCGTCCGTTGCGGTACAGCACGCGGATGTCGTAGTCTTGCAGGCGAAGTGCCCAACGGGCGAGACGGCCTGAGGGATCCTTCAACGACGACAACCAGCACAGTGCATGATGGTCGGTGACAACATCAAATGGGCGACCATACAAATAAGGCCGAAACTTCGCAAGGGCCCAGATGATTGCCAAGCATTCTTTCTCCGTGACGGTGTAGTTGGTCTCGGCTTTAGTAAGCGTACGGCTTGCATATGCCACGACATATTCTGGGAACCCAGGTTTGCGCTGCGCAAGGACAGCGCCGAGGCCAACACCGCTGGCGTCCGTGTGTACCTCTGTAGGGGCCGTTGGGTCGTAGTGGCGTAGTATGGGAGGAGACGTCAACAAACGACGGAGCTTTGCGAAAGCGTCGTCGCACTGTGACGACCACGAATTAAAGGGCCCGTTGCTGCCAAGGAGCTTCTTCAGCGGCGATATGATAGTCGCGAAGTTTCGGATAAAGCGCCGAAAGTAGGAGCATAATCCTACGAAACTACGCAGTTCCTTGACGGACGTAGGCTTGGGGAACTCTGTCACGGCCCGAACCTTGGCTGGATCAGGGAGAATTCCGTCCTTGGACACGACGTATCCTAGTATCGTCAGTTGCCGTGCTGCAAATCGGCACTTCTTTAGATTCAGTTGTAGCCCGGCCTCGCTTAAACGCGTCAAAACATGCCGCAGGCGTTGAAGATGCGTGGAGAAGTCCGGGGCGAAAACGACGACGTCGTCGAGGTAGCACAGGCACGTGTGCCATTTCAAGTTGCGCAGAACGGTATCCATCATGCGCTCAAAGGTCGCGGGCGCATTGCACAGCCCAAACGGCATGACGTTATACTCGTACAAGCCGTCGGGTGTGACAAACGCTGTCTTCGGTCGAGCGTCATCAGCCATGGGGACTTGCCAGTACCCTGAGCGCAAATCGAGCGATGAAAAAAAATTCTGCTCCTTGCAGGCTGTCAATGGCGTCGTCTATTCGAGGTAGGGGATAAACGTCCTTACGGGTAATCTTATTGAGTCGCCGGTAGTCCACACAGAACCGCACAGAGCCGTCCTTCTTCGCAACGAGAACGACAGGAGATGCCCACGGGCTGTTGGAGGGTCGAATAACATCGCGGCGAAGCATGTCTTCGAGCCCCGCCACGGTGGTCTAGTGGTTATGGCGCTCGACTGCTGACCCGAAGGTCGCGGGATCGAATCCCGGCCGCGGCGGCTGCATTTTCGATGGAGGCGAAAATGTTTGAGGCCCGTGTACTTAGATTTAGGTGCACGTCAAAGAACCCCAGGTGGTCGAAATTTCCGGAGCCCTCCACTACGACATCTCTCATAATCATATCGTGGTTTTGGTACGTTAAAACCCCAGATATTATTATTATTATTATAAGCATGTCTTCGACTTGCTCCTTAATTACACGACGCTCTGCTGGCGATACGCGATATGGACGTTGCCGCAGTGGTGGTTGGGCGCCAGTGTCGATGTGATGCGTGACAGCAGACGTGCGGCCGAGAGAAGTTTGCGCGACATCGAACGAAGAACGAAATTCTTCCAACAGGCACAGAAGCTGGGAACGCTCTACCGATGTAAGGTTGTCAGCAATCGAGGAACCAAACACATCAGCGGGTGACGAATCAGATGTGGAAACAGCACTGAGCGAACGGGAGCTGGTGCAGTGCGTGTCACCCGGTGCGTCCATAACTTGTGCGTCTTCGAGGGCTTCCGCTTTGCCGAGACATTCCCCTCGCACCAATGTAACAGTGTACGGGGATGGGTTCGTAACAAAAATATCGGTGTCGCCCTGAGTGACTTGCACGGTCGCAAATGGCACCAGCAAGCCTTTCCTGTTGAAAACGCGGTCAGATGGAGAAGGGATCGCAACGGTGTCAGCGAGACCGGTGCAATAGACTGATACAGCCGTTGACGCGTTTGCAGGAAGTGTGGTGTCGTCTTTGACGAGTACCTTGGTCGCAGCCGGTAGACTGTCCGCCGGCGTCAAATCTGGGAATGGTGAGAGCTCTATTTCGGCTGGTGCGCACCGAATTACGGCGTCGTGACGTGCGAGAAAATCCCATTCCAGGATGACGTCGTGGGAGCATGAACAAATTATGATGAATTCGACAGCGTACAGAGCGTCCTGAATCATGACACGGGCGGTGCACACCGCTGTCGGGTGAATACTTTGGGCGCTGGCTGTACGGAGGGAGAGCCCGGAAAGTGGCGTCGTCACTTTTCGTAGTAGTCGGCTAAATTTAGCGTCCATAACGGATACAGCAGCTCCAGTGTCTACAAGGGCCGATGTGCGCACACCATCTACAAACAAGTCTACTACGTTTGATGGGCTTTGCTGAGGGCTTTGGCAGTTCGATAGCGTCGCAGCCCTTGCCTCTTGGACTGCGACGACTAGTTTTCCTGTTCTCGTGCGCCCGGACGAGGCCGCATCGGCGACAGTGATCGGCGTCGTGGGGACGGTGAACGGCGGGTAGATGAAGCTGGGCCTGACGTCGGCGACATAGGCGGCGGCGGGTCGTAATACGGGCGGCTGGACTGGTTGGTGACGGTTGATCCGACTCGAGGCGGCTGCACGCGGTTGCAATAGCGGGCGACGTGACCGGCCCAACCGCACGCAAAGCAGATGGGGCGGTTGTCGGCAGTGCATCATCGGCTTGCTGGGCTAGGTCCCATCCATGTCGCAGGACGCGAGGGACGGGGCGGCGGCTGATACGAATGCATGGTGGTCTGCAGTCGAGGCGTATGAATGACGTCGGCGTACGCAGCCGGCACACTCGCTTCGAAGGCCTGAGGCCTGGCGACGGCTCCGGCGTAAGTTAGCGGGGGCACCACAGGGAGACCTGGGGGCGGCCTGGCTACAACTTGCGCGTAACTGAGAGGCGCAGGCGCTGGAGGGGGCTGGTGATATTCCGGCATGACCTCCGCGATTTCCTGCTCGATTGCCCGGCGTAGGGGAGGCAGCAGTGTGGTTGACGGCTGCTCAACATGCTGCGGGTGAGCGAAGGCCAGTAGAGAAAACTGGCGGGCAGTTTCCTCGAGCACGAAGGACTTGATCTCGGCGAGTAACACGGAGTGGTCCGACGTGGCCGACAAGCCAGCGAGATCGGCGTCGCGTGATGGAGGTCGACGCGTCATCAGCCGCTGCCGGCGCAGCTCCTCGTAGCTTTGGCACAGTGTGATGACCTCTGCCACAGTGCGAGGGTTTTTGGCGAGCTGCATGGTGAAGGCATCGTCGTCGATGCCTTTCATAACGTTCCGGATCCTGTCGGACTCGGACATTGTCGCATTGGCTTTCTTGCACAAGTCGAGCACGTCTTCAATGTAGCTCGTGAAAGACTCGCCGGCGTGCTGGGCTCGTTCACGTAAACGCTGTTCGGCTTGCAGCTTGCGAACGGCAGGGCGGCCAAACACGTCGATGATGGCGGTCTTGAAAGCCGACCACGTAGCGAAATCGGATGCGTGGTTGTTGTACCATAGGCCGGCAACACCCGCGAGGTAGAAAACGAGGTTGCTCAGTTTGCCTGCCTCGTCCCATTTATTGGGGACGCTCACACGCTCGTAGATCGCGAGCCAGTCCTCGACGTCGGTGCCATCCGCGCCGGTGAAGACAGGAGGGTCGCGGATGCGGGGGACACCTGGACATGGCGTCGGTGCAAGAGGAGGCGTTTGCTGGGCGGCGTCTTGAGTCATGGTAGCAGGCACGGTACGGGATCGAAGCTCCAAGGGCATCGAATGCGGACCGTAGTTGTTGAAAGGGCACAGCACTCTCCACCAAATTGTCAAGACGTTTATTAGCGGGCACTCGGCGACGGAGACAGTCAAAAGCGGGGCCGACTCTCTGCACGAGGAGCGTGCTCTCAGACAAGAGGCGACCCACTAGAAGGCGCTCGAGAGGACGACCCATTACCGACTACGAACGCTTCGCTACAATATATATATATATATATATATATATGTGACGCTATGAATGAGAGACAGGCCGTGGCTCATACGCCATACTTTCATTCCATTGCACACGCACTTCTTCCTTCTCGGCTTCTACCAGTCATCCCTGCCTTCCTACGTCACAGGATTCCCCCTCCCCCCGAAAGAAGGCGTGAGTTACAAACAGCAATGAAAAGTAAACAAGGAGAGGATTAGAAGTCACAAATGTCAAAATGCACAGATCGTTCCATGCCTCAGTGGAGTTCGGTAAGCTCGCAAAAACTTCAGGGCAGGCAGCAGTCTGGTGATATCGAGAAGAGCTCTGGTGGGCGAGGCTGGCTGTTGCGTCCTGGACAACATACCCATGCCCTGCGCACGCACACTGATGATAACACGGTTCGCAGATATGTCACGGCTGAATAATACTGGAGCACCTTGTTGGATCGAATGCTTGTATTTCGTACGCATCGGGTTGTTTGTCGTGGCTGATACAAAGTCGTCGCTTCCACTTTGTGTTCGCGTTGACCGAGGCTGATGACGCGATGTCTGAGTTCTTGCGGAGTACAAGGGCTGATTTCGCTTTGTTCTCGGCGTTTTCTGCGGTGTTGTCGTAGTTGTCGTTGTCGGAGTGCCTGTTGTCGCTTAATTTGGTCGATTTGCTTGTGTTGGCTTCGCTGATGACGCTGCAGAAATTGCTGAGGTGGTAGTACTTTTGGAACATGACAATGATTTTCTTGGCAACTTGATGTAGTGTCCACTAGGTAGCTGGTGCTATGCTTTTCGGGCAGTGAAGTTGGTGCGAGCTCTTCAGAGGCTGCTGCAACGCCGTTAATTACAGACGCCTGTGGCAGCCGGCAACGTTCGAGGTTTGATGCCTCTGAGCTTTCTGTGTTGTTTCGACTCTCAGGTGGGTGTGGACTTGACGGTGATGCCGTAGCAGGCGTGGCTTGGTCAGACTTCGATTGCGAAAGGTTGTCTCTCTGCGCACCTACCGAGCGACGCTGTTCTGACGCATGAATCTGTACGGAAGGGACATGGCTTGGTCGAGTATCTTCAAAGTTCCTCAGCTCTAACCCGACCGTAGCGAGCTTGTGAGGTGTGAGGTGAACGTTGGGAGCAACTGGAGATCCACATGATGCAAAACCAGGTGGTGGGTGAAGTGTGCGATACGGGGAGCAGAGTGCATAAGGAGGTTCAGTAACATGAGTCCCATGGTTCAGTGATGACGTAGAAAAGGCTGATTTTCGTGCAGTAGCAAAGCCCGGCGGAAGACTGAGTCTCCGTGGAAGATCTCCATGCCTTTCAGTGAGCGGATGCTTAAATCTGTCTGTGGGGAATCGCGAATTCATGCTTGGTGTTCGGATGCGTGAAGACTGCTTTTGACTGTGACGACTGAGTGCGATTGTCTCCACGTGGTTGTTTATAAGCAAGTCTTTGTCGTAGTCGTTAAAACGGGTAATCATCTCTTCTTTGATCTGTTTCCATGACTCGTTGTTTTGAAATATGTGTGTGAGGTAAAATCGGAATGCCTCACCAGTGACGTAGTCGTTGAAGTTGGTGACCATCTCCAGTTCCGACCATGATGCAGCGGTAGCGTGGAGCTCGAATAGGTCGAACCAGTCCTGCACGGGTCCATCGTCCGCTGATCCGGTGTACTTGGGGATGTCAAGGTCAGCCGATGGTTTTGTCATGATGGTGGTCGCTGTGTGCAGCAGGATCTGCTTCGGTGGTCTGCATGCGGTCAACGTGTCTTGCTGATGGCTTTGCTGCTGATGTGCGGCTGATGAGGCGGCTGCCAGGTCTCCATCCTGTCGACTTGTGTGACGCTATGAATGAGAGACAGGCCGTGGCTCATACGCCATGCTTTCATTCCATTGCACACGCACTTCTTCCTTCTCGGCTTCTACCAGTCATCCCTGCCTTCCTACGTCACATATATATATATATATATATATATATATATATATATATATATATATATATATATATATATATATATATATATATATATATATATATATATATATATAACACGCGTGTGTGTGTGCAAGAGAGAGATGCACGCTGAAAGCGCCTTCTTTGGCTGGCCAAGAAATGGTTCGCATCGACAAAAAGGCGACAGCCAGCTGTGTTGTTATCGTATGGAAGCGAGCTGCCGGGACTGGCGGTTCTGCGGTCGTTCTCACCCTCTCTCGGTAGTCTAGACGGCATGTTCAAAGAGTTGAAATGCCTCCTTGGCGTAATAGTTACAAGGAATGACGGGCGACGCCTCACTCTAAAGCAGAAGCACCCGCTCCATTAAGTGTCAAGCTAAGTTAGCTCATTTGTAACAACAGCCTTCCCTATTCAACGGTCTAAACAAAAAGGCATGGTCAGGCTCCCCGTTGTTTGTTGCTATGGTAGCTGCGTTACCAGGACACTGTACACAGATGTCCTCACGTAGGTGCTTCGACCTCATTCAAGTGGCAGCGCGGCGCGACGCAGTGACAAGAGGAACGTGGTCGTGTGACTCCGCGAAAATTGAGCTGATACTAGGCATTTCTTTTCTTGCATTTTCAATGCTCTAGGGTGAATAACTTCGGACTGCCCCCTCCTCACTTTAGGGTTCGTTGTACCTCTCTGCCATTCTTTTCGTTCTCTCCGCCAACCATGAAGTGCCTTTTTTAACCCTGCACTCCCGGCGAACTTCTTTTTACTTGTAAATAAACGGTCGTCTACTCTCTGCCTTCGGGCTGCTCTGAAGTAGATTTCTTGCCTCTCCTGAATCAAACTCCAGACAATATAAGTGCCACTTGAACTAATGATGCGAGTCGAACGTTCACACTTATCTGTGCGAAAAACACTAAACCTACTGCTCTTCATGTATACGCATATCTCGCCACTGTTGCAAGTTAAACTTGGCCGAGGCTTTAACGCATGCACAATGGTGGCGAAACTGACTCACCAAGTTTGGAATCTATGCGGTAAGGTATCAGTCCACCGACCCACAGCGACGATTTTCGAGGGACTGCACTCCGCTGCGTAGGTTTGATGGTTTATTAGGTTGACCATGATATCCTTCAGAAAGTTTAAGGTAATAGGCCACCTTCAAAAGTCAATTTTTTTTCGCGAGGTCGATTTTTAATTTTTCTTTTGTGCACGCCCAAACATTCAAGCAAATTTCGCAACAAAAGTTATCTTCCTATCATCATTAGTTTGCGAATTACAGAAAGTGTTCCATACCCCATGCTCGTATAGCGAAACCAAGACCACACTGCGTTTGTTTCGAAAGTTAGTGTTGTTTCGTCTTTATTAATGATCTTCAAAATACTTTATAAATTTCATTTTCAATGTTACATAAGAGGGCGTCAGTAAATACAACTTTGTGTTTCTAATTGTTTTTAAATCTCTAAAAAGGGCCACAAGGGGGACGCACACCTTTTGCAAGCTATGAAATCTTTGTTTACGTTTTTCTCAAAATAAGAATTAGCTCCAAATTATCTGACGCAATCTCTTATAACTTTTTTCTCAGTGTCTGCTTTGAACTGAAATTTGGTATAATAATTTGCAACATATATATCTGTGCAGTGAACTAGAATAGCAGAAATTTATGGAATATTTTTGAATTTATACAGCTGATTTTAAAGCAGTTTCAGTCTAAACTGGCTCTTTTTCCCCCGTCTTTCTGGGTTTTTTTTAAACATTATTTCCTTGATATTTGCTGCATAATATACATCCTAGTTCATTGCATAGCTCCAAACTTTAGTTGCACAAATGCCAAAGCTTTACTGAATTAAGCAACACATCAGTCACTTATCAGGGCTGGCGTGACTACCACTTTCAATGCAATTTTTGCAAAGATTAGCTCCCAATAAATAAATAATCAATATTTTGTGCTATAAATGGCTGTGTAAGGTAAATAAGACATGCTTGTTTTGAAGAAAGCGTTATTTCAACGCTGCCTGCTCTTTGAAAAAGAACTTTTTTTAGTGGCCTACCACCTTAAACTCGGTGTAAGCCATCCAGGAATTCAAACCGTAATATTGCCCCCCCCCAAAAAGATTGATAAACCATGTACTGTGCAAGACGTAAGTAAATTATTGCAGCAAAACGGGCATTATACAGCACTAAGAATCATGCATCCCCAAGACATGCCGTTCTTTTCTTTTTCTGCTAAGACATGTGTAACGCTTCAATGCCTCTCACATTTGCAGAGACCAGCGTTAAAGTGATGCAGAGACAAAGAAAAAGAGCAGTGATGGTGCAGATTGTTCACGCACGGTAAATAATAAACGCGAACGCTGTCGGGCGTGGCTCATTGGTGTAACGAAAAGAAATTCACGAGTCCATCCCTGTCGGAGCTTGGCATTGCCGTGCCTGAGCTACTGCGTTTCCTTCTTTCTTTCTTTTTCCTTTGTTTATTTCTTTCTTTCGTGATTTCTTTCTTTCTTTCTTTGGTTATTTCTTTCTTGTATATTTAACGGCCGCCCACGGAACGCTGTTTTCGTGCTGAATCAGCGTGGCGTCTTTCATGTTCTTTCCAGCTGTTGTCAGCGTCTACAACGGCCCAACGAAAGGACCACGATAATCGAAACGTAGGTTAGGAATTCTATTTTTTCGGAATTTTTCTGAGGTGTGCAATTCCCAATATAGATCTTACGCGTTGTCGAGCAGGTCGCATTCCGTCCGCCAACACGAAATATTAAAATAAAGCGCCCATAGCAAGTGTACTGCTGGCCAATTTATCGCATCGTCGGTAGAGCGCATTCGTGTGCTTCACAGTTCGGTTCATATCGGACAAGCATGGGTGCGTTGCCTGCTCGTCAAGGCTCTCGCTTTCGGATCGGGGGTCCTGGGTTCAAGCCCTAGCCCCGGAAAAAAAAACTTTTTTTAAATATCTATATATTTATTATTTGTGTGTGTGTGTGTGTGTCAGCTGTGGGTGAGGAGGGTTTTTGGGTTGAGCGCGTCACGTGTTTTTTTCCGTGGCCGTGCATTTTTTAAACATCACCGCGAACAGATTCACAGTTAGGTCAATACAATCTTCGGTTGAAAAGACTCACGCCAGCTTCAGGGAACTCCTCCGTGATGTTGTCTTCTTCGAAGTGCCCAGCTTGCATCGCGAGAACACCTGCGCTACAAGAGCACTGATCACTATTTCAGCATGTTTATGGCAAATGAATTGCAACTGGCGGTTGCGCTTATTCAGGGCAAATATTTTCACGACCACATCGATAGTTCCAAGCGTAACTATCGCTGAGGTTAGAAAAGCCCTACAAGGCATGTCTAGCGGTAAAGCAGCTGGGGAAGACGGTATAACAACCCGCGTGATAAAAGATGGCGGGCACTTTATATGTAGCAAGATTGCACATTATGTCTTGAAAATCCGAATGTACCAGAGTGTTGCGAAAACGCCAATATTTTACTAATGCACAAAAATGGAATCCGGAAATACTTGAAAGCATACAGACCGATCAGCCCTCTTTCAACGTTATACAAAATATTTACGAAGATAATTTCGAAAAGGGTAAGAGTCACCATTGACTTTAATCAACGTAAATAACAAGCTGGCTTCAGTAAAGGGTACTCTACTATGCATCCCCTTTATACATTTGATCCCTTTATATGGCGTGCATAAACCCTATTGTATAGCAATCGTAGATTACAAAAAGGCATTCGATTCGGTAGAGATACCAGTGGTCCTGGAGGCCTTGCCCCGACAAGGAGTACTTCGAACATATATCCATACCATAGTCAATCTACATTGATTCGACAGCTATTCCGCTACTCCTTAAAAAAAAAAAAACGAAAATTCCACTTAAGAAAGGGGTCCGTCAGCGAGATACAATCTCGCAACTGATATTCACTGCGTGTCTAGAAATGGTATTCGAGCAACAAGGTCTGAAAGTAATACGAATGAAGACTAACAGAGAATACCTTAGCAATTTACAGTTTATAAACGACATCGCGCTCCTCAGCAGTGACGAAAATGAATTACAAAAAAAAATTATTCAAGAAATACACAGAGAAAGCCTCAAAGTAAGGTTGCAGATGAATATGCACCCTCTAAGGCAAAAGGGTGTTGAAAGGGTGTGTGATTCAGCCTTTTGGTGACTAACGGGGCTGCCACAACCATTAATCTCTCTAAGGACTAATGGCACCGGGTCTAACAGTTAGTCTCCACAGATCACCTCATTGGACTAACACTTAATAATAATATCTGGGGTTTAACGTCCCAAAACCACGATATGATTATGAGAGACGCCGTAGTGGAGGCCTCCGGAAATTTCGACCACCTGGGGTTCTTTAACGTGCACCTAAAGCTAAGTACACGGGCCTCAGACATTTTCGCCTCCATCGAAAATGCAGCCGCCGCGGCCGGGATTCGATCCCGCGACCTTCGGGTCAGCAGTCGAGCGCCATAACCACTAGACCACCGTGGCGGGGCTGGACTAACACTTACACCTCACCGAAAAACTGTTAGTCCCCAAAGATCACCTCAATGGACTAACATTTAGTCCTCATATTTACACCTTACCGGGCAACTGTTAGTACCCACAGTTGCACCTCGCCGGACGAACGGTCGGTCCACTCAAATACACAGTTCGCATGAACTTTTAGATGCGAAGTATCTCTTGCTCGGGGGTATGTAACGCGGCGTGGTCATCCGCAAGCAGCGTCGGCGTCCGCACTCACACTACGCATGCGCGACTCTTCTCCTTCCCTCTCTCCAACAGCTGCGCGTTACTCTCTCCACTTCTCTACCAGCACCTGCTTGCGCGTCTCCTGCGTTCTCGCTTCTGCTGTCAAGGCGCATATGCTACTCTCCTCCTCTAGTCTCCTCTCCTTCAAATGGCAGAGCGCTGCGCGCGTTCATTCCAGCGCTTGCATCGGTTGGCTCCTCTGAAATGCGGGCTCGACATGCCGAAATTCTCTCCTGCTCAGCGCCGCGATGAGGGCCAGCGCATGCGCGTCCGCTCCTCCTCTCTCTCCTCTCCTACGCTGCCTCTCTCTCGCGTGCCTGTCGACGTTCCCCGCACGCCCTGTGAGAATTAACGGCCAGGCTAGAGGGAAGACACGACGCGCGTAGTGTTCCTCTTCGCGTTCCACGACGCGAGGTCGGTAGCATGCCCAACGGAACGCGATCGTGCAAGTGCTCCGGCTTCGCATCGCCTCATGGTCCCTTTTAGCGGGAGATAGTGCAATTTTTATCCCCAGTTCAAATAATCCATTAATCCCCGGAGATGATATTCTACAGTTACTATCCTCAAGGCTTAATACTTTTTTCGCGTGTTTTTTTTTTCGCGGTGAGCAACAAATATGGCGCGTCAAAGAGCACACGACAAAATATATAGTCATGCGTGATTCACTGCTTTCTCAGTCAATACGACAACGAAAGACGAAATTAAGACAATGAAATGTTTTATTTTTTATATACATATCAAGTTTATGCTTTCCTTCAGTGAATTCACTGTCAGACGTCGAGTACAAGTCCACCCGCGTTGTCATATCTGATAGAGTCCTCGTTGTGAAGCCGCTCCAACGGAAGCGATAGATGACTGGTATTGCACGCGCCAGCGCACACACCACTCTGCATGTTGTGTGCAACGGATGTGTCCTGCAAAGTCAAAAAAAGATTGCAAATAGTTAGTCACAATCGACAGAGAGGATGAAGATGCGTGAACATCGCAAATACGTGCAAGGTGACATAAACACAAACGCTTAAAATATGGCATCAGATAATTTCGCCATAATCTCATACACAACTAAAGACGCATTTGGAGCGACACAGCTCAACAGCTTAAGTGCGGCCACCCGCACGCCGAGGCACCGCCAACGTCTCGGCGAGTTTTCTGCGAGCGGCGTCGTACAGCTCGAGCAAGCCCGTCAGCCGCCGCAGTGCCGCCAGCGACCCGGCGAACCTGGAGCGAGCGAAAGCGGGGCCGCCACCACGAACGGCGATGAACTGCTTGCGAGCCAGCGACGAAGGAGCCTACGGTAATGGCGACTAATTTCCACAGAGTTCCGAAGCACAGCTAAAGTCGGATAGCCGAAGCCTACGCCTGCCCATGCCGGTGCATTTCAAGCAGGCGATATACAATCGAGCTTGTTGCCGGCCACCGCAATGCATTTAGACGAGTGCCGGTGCAGCGGCGAGGTCTCTGCCCAATATCGCGAGCTCGCAGCTCATCACCACGGCGAATCCTCGGTGAGCGAGCGCCCGGGCCGCCGACGACAATGGTGGCCAATATGCAGGCGGTCACAAAGCACAGGCGAGCTGACGCACAAGCCGGCCTTCGCGATACATAACGCGCGCCATATCCAACACGATCAAGCCCGTTTTCGGCAATCGCGATGCGTTTGGCGCACGCGACAGGTACGGCAGAATAGAGTGATCACTTACTAGTGAAAGGATCCAGCGCCGATTTCTTCCTAGAGTCAGATTGAAATCATAGATTCGATAGGCCTACTGTCTTCACAGCCGCCATTCCCAGCCGGTGGAGACGCAGTGCCGCGACAACGCCGGCGAAATACAGCGCGCGTTGTCAACACCAGCTCCAGACTTCATGGGTGAGGCTAAACGTAAAAGCAGCACCACATGCTCATCCACGCATATGTGTACATCTAGGGCACCATGGTTGGTAGAGTTCCTATATCGTCCAACTATAATTGTCGAGCGCGACGCAACCGCCAAAACGCCACCACGAACAGAAGTGGCAAGCCTGACCCAAGAGAGAGGACGATGATGATTAGGTCCCTCGACAACAGTTTGCACATGGACCGTATTTCTGCAGACGGCCTGCATCTCCAGCGCCGTTGCTCCTTTTGCAGACAATGGGGTTTTCACACGGCACGTGTCCCTCTGTGGTTGCTCCGCTCAATCTATCCGTTCATCACGCGAGCCTATTGGGCTCCGTTGCTCCCCTTTCGGTAATATTGCCTTAGATTGCACAAAGACAAAGATAATGTTTGGTAACCTGGCAAAACAATGAAAATTGTTCATAGGGAACCGGGTCCTTGAATCAGTAAAAGAGTATGTCTGTCGAGGCCACATATTAACAGCCGAGCCTACCGATGTAAAGCAAATCCACCGAATAATAGAGGCGGGCTCGTACACATAAGGCAGGCACTCTCCACTCCTGACCGGTAACTTAGCTCTAAAACTAAGACGGAAACTTTACAATCATTGTGTTTTGTCAGTTCTAAGTTTATGGGCCAGGAACCTGGAGACTAACGAAAAAAAAACTAAAAAAAAATACTATGAACTACCCAGCGCGCAAGAGATAGGAAGACAGCAGAGCGGATCAGAGAGCAAATAGGGCTAGCCGATATCTTAGCAGTAATTAAAATTGAAAAATTTACCTGGGCTGGTCACCTCATAAGAAGGTCAGATAACAGATGGGCAGTAAGAACATCGGAATGGACATCAAGAGCTATGAAGCGTGGCCATGGACGGTAAGGGTTTAGGTCATCACCATCAGCCTGACTATCCTCTGCAGGGCAAAGGCCTCTCCCATGTTCCGCCAATCAACCCGGTCCTGTGCTTGCTGCGGCCACATTATACCGGCAATCTTCTTAGTATCATCTGCCCACCTAACTTTCTGTCTCCATCTCGCGCGTTTTCCTTCGCTTGGAATCCAGTCAGTTACTTTTATTGACCACCGATTATCGTGCCTACGCGCTACATGCCCAGCCCATGCCCATTTCTTCTTCTCGATTTCGACTGAGATGTCCTCAACACCCGGTTGTTCCCTGACTAGTGATGCAGAACTATCGATGGTACTATCGATACTATCGATAGCTGAGTCGCTATCGAACTATCGATAGTAAAAAATACTATCGATAGCCTATCGATAGTCAAAAATTCGATGGTATTATCGATAGTATAAAATCAACAGCACGAACTCATTGCAGAATTAACTTGGTTCCCCGCGTGCGTGGTACATGGTGGAGCCGGAGGAGCAGGCTGAAGGGCAAGAAAGTTGACATGCTTGTGTTCTTCACCACAGTGCTTTGCTGACACATGATCATAGAGTCAAACTGTTCAGCTCTAGCGGAAAGGAAGGCGTTACATTTGGTGGAACGGCGCGGCTTCAAATTTATATTGCATTTTATGATTCCAAATTAAAAAATAACAAGAACTGAGTTTGTTAGTTGTAAGGTGTAACTGGTTGTGTTTGGATGTGAATTTATTGATGGACATATTCCGCCAAAAGTTGCTGATAAATTAAGCGAAGCTGATAGTAGGCTATCGCAAATATTTTGGCAATGTGGCCGGCCAGCAACAACATCATTATTCCCACCACTATCGATAGTATTGACACGTGGTTGTGACGGTGAACAATGCTGCAGCAAGACTGGGAAATACGGAGCCCAGAAAATCAAAACTCAAGATACAAGCGATACACGCTGCGCACTGATAGCGGCGAGAACAGTCGTCGGCCGTCGAGTAATCTGATCATCGGTGGAACGCGTCGTCTTTTATACATCAGTCACTGAACCTTCCAGCCTTATCGCTGGTGCTCGCTAAGCTCTCGAATAAATTTGACTATTCGCGTCCGGCGCGTTATCTTAACAGAATAATCTCAAACAATCGTGAAGCTTATCAAGCATTACGGCGCGGTCAAACGGTGCTAGGAGTCTTTGTGGGTGAAACCCGAATACATGAAAACAAAGCAATAAACACGCGTGGCAGTAATATCGCTAGTAATATTAACGATGGTTCTACCGATTGCACTATCGATAGTTTCTCGATAGTAGTACTATCGATAGTTTCTTTACACTATCGATAGTTTCATGAAAACTATGGACACTATCGATAGTCAATTTACCGATAGTTCTGCATCACTAGCAGCGAGACAGTCGTCAGCGAGACGAACGACACCGACGGCACAGTCAGTGGCGCCCGCCAGAGTTGCTATCGGCAGCTTTCCATGCCAGAGGCCAGCGTGGCCGGGAACTTCGACCACCGCGATGCACCCAGTGTCGCCCACCAGAGACATTTCTGGCAGATCACCAAACCATGTTGCAGCGGGGCCGAAGCCGACCGCCACGATGCAGCCTGCACCGTCCACCTGAAACAGTGTCGGCAGCTCCGCGCGCTCGCAGTCATGGCCGATTGTGATGACGAAGAAAGACACCGGGTTTCGGGCGCGCGGGGAGCAGAGCGAAGCAGAGGAGGAAGATGCTCATACAATAGAACAGCTGGCCCAGGATCGGGCGTTGTCTGTCTCTGGCTCTCTACAATATATATATATATATATATATATATATATATATATATATATATATATATATATATATATATATATATATATATATATATATATATATATATATGTATATATATATATATAAAGGAAAGAAGTGTTAATTTCAAGGGCTCGTTTTCTTTGTTATACACAATATTAATGGGAACTAACAGACAATAACGCCAAGGAAAGTTTAGGGGATGTTTTTAGTAATGAATGTAAGGTAATTGTGAAGAAAGAAAAGTGGACGAAAAGATAGCTTGCCGCGGGCAGGGACCGAACCTGCGACCTTCGAATAACGCGTCCGATGCTCTACAATTACCTTACATTTATTACCTTACATTACAATTACCTTACATTTATTACTAAAAACATCCCCTATACTTTCCTTGGCGTTATTGTCTGTTAGTTCCCAATAATATTATATATATATATATACATATATATATATATATATATATATATATATATATATCCTCCTGTTTAGCCACCCAACGATATTGATCTACTAGTGGTAGGTGTCTGCGACGTGCACTACTTGTCGATACAGGAACCGGTGGTCGTTTCTGTAATTAGTGAAAAACTGTGCCACAGTTTGAGAAAATTTACAACGCCGCTTACTAATCTTGCCCTGAGTATGGCGACCTCGCATTAAATCAGGCCTACTGCTCAGTGCACAGCTCCTGTTGTTATTCAAGACATTAGGTATGCCGTCCGGTTTTTTTTCTTCCCCGATCATTGTACGACGTCATCCAAGGATGGGATTTCCTTTCTACCCATCAAGCCTTCGTATACTGCGCTCGTGCTGAGCTTACATTGTCGACTCCGTGTCCTGACCTCGACGACAGCACTACCCCTAAAGTGTTTGCCGCAGCTGACGTCCACATCGCGCCTTTTCCGCCGTCCTAGTGCCTGTGTTTCGCCTGCTCCCACTAACTCGACTGTTTTGTTTCAACCATCTATAGGTAGTGCGCGTCACGGAACCTCCGTCCTCCCGTTTGCCATCATTAACTTTTTCAATGGTTCTGCGGCACTTTACGCTTGCAACGTCCCTGCTTGCCCGTCTCTCCTACAACTCCGCGAGTGTCTGGGGAGCCTCGAGACTTTCGATACAACGAGACAAATATTTAGACATGTACATTTTAGCCGTACAAAGGGATATAATCAAGGAATATCTGAAACACCGACCCATTCACACCAGTCTGTCCGGGAGGAACGGGAAGCATTGCGGGGCTTAAGTGGCAGCGTGAGCACCATTGTCAAAGCGCCCCATAAGGGTGGCGCTGTGAGTGTACTCGACAGGACTCACTACATACATAAAGAAAGGGATTCGGCAATTGGCAGAAGAAACTTTCTAGAAAGCACTCCCTTGTGATCGCACACAGGAACATGAAAGGGAAATTAAGGCCTCATTAACCTCATTATGTAAATGCGGTAAGATAGCGCATACTGTGCTTAAAATAAGGTCACCGAGCAACTCCTCTCCTGGCCGCTTCTAATTACTACCTACAACAAACAAGATTAACAATCCCAACCGGCCTATAGTTTCTAGTAATGAAAAATATCACGTTTCATTTATTTTCTTATTAGGCATACCCCAGAACCATTCCCATGATATGTTAAAGATACCAGCCACTTCCTTCGAAAATTCATAAACCCTGTAGTACCACCAGAAAACTATTTGGTCACCATGGATGTCGCATCGCTGTACACCAACAATCCTCACACCGAAGGAATCGCCGCCACAATTGCAGTCTATGAAAAAAAGTAAATCGACAAGTGAGTGCGATAAAAGCTCTTTAGAGGTGCTGCTAAATCTTGTATTAAGATATATTCACTTTGAATTCGAACGCAAACATTACCAAAAAGTCGACGGAACTGCCATGGGTACCAAAATAGCCCCAAACTATGCAGCTACGTGGCATCTTTAGAGATTACTTTGCTCGAAAATTCTCCATTTAAACCGATATTATACCGACGTTTTCGTTATGATGTTTTATTCGTGGGCTGATGGTGAGCGTAGCCTTTCAGAATTCATCTCCGATTTTAACTCCACTTGTCTCCACTTGCCTATATAAAAAAACCAACTGGCCGCCAACAATGTCTACATTTTCACAGTAGTCACCCCAATCACTGCAAAGTAGGTGTCCCCTACTCTCCAGCCCCCAGAAACAGGAGAATTTGCTCTGAAATAAACAATTTGACACCCACGCATAGGAAATGAGAGCATCCTTGTTGCGTTAGAAGTACTCAGAAAAAAAAAAAACGCCAGGCCTGCGCGGAAAGAGCAGCACAGTCACAGCAAAAGCTGGAAGAACAGCTATTCTAGAGCCCGTTATAAATTCTCTTGGGGCTACTAATATAAGTACACTAGCAACGTACCCACTAAGCCACAAATCATAAGTTTGGTGATGTTGGGAAGCACCCACTACTCCATTATTCATCCTTCTGCGGAGAAGCGAGGTACCATCTGTAAGGCATTATGTGCGCTTTGTCGATGCGACAGCTCATGACGATGAAGAATTATGGCTGATCCCTTTGTAATGGGTTGGAAGATTTAAACGACCCACTAGTTACGCAATTCGCATTGTGTGACGCTCGGTAGTTATTTCACTCTCCCACCAGGCTATATAGCTTAAGTTAATGTGGGAAAGAGAGAGAGAGAGAGTGTCACTAATCCCGTTAATGGGGATGGCAATCGCCGGGCGGATTCCAAGGGCTGGCGTCTCGGCCCTCCGAAAACGCACCACCAAAGCGCGGACAATTTAGTGTTGGTCCTTTCAATGCGCCAGCGAACGTCGGTTGTGGTCCAAAGACCGAGTCAGAGCCGAGAGTCGATAACACAAACGAAATATATTCTCAGTGAAGAGCGCAAACAGGAATTCGCTGTGAAGTGTGCAAGCAGGAATATATTGGAAAGAGAGACACCGCGTTCCGTTTACGTTTCAGCAAACACAAGGAAGACGTGAAAGGTCGTTCTCCAAACACATCAACCTACCTGGTCACTCTTTCGAGCGCATAAGTATTAAACTTCTGCAATCCGCCTTTCGGAACTCCCGGGAGTGCGAACAGTGGGAGTCATATTTCATTTACAAATTCAGAACACTCTGCCACGGAATCGCCGAGAGCCCTGGGCGACTGACGTGCCTCTGTGACGAATCGTAGCACTAAGAAAGGAAATTAATTAATTTATTTATTTTTACATACGTGAGTTCGAGCATACGGGACGCCAAATAACCAATCGAGCACGGCAAAAAAGACCCAATTGGTACTGCATGCATCAACCGGCGCGTGTGTTTCTTTTTAAGTGCGGAGCACTATAGGGGCCCGGGTTATTGTATGCTGTCGTCGTCTTATGTAGCTTGGCGTAACGCTGGCAAAACCCCGTATAGCATAGCCATCCGTAGCATATTAAGCGCGATAGCGCCAAGGAAAAGTCTTGTTCCTCTTGTTCTTCGAGCGCCTTCATGATCATATCAAGTGCAGAGCACTTTAGGGGTGCGGGCTGCCTTATGCTGTCGTATGCTGTCGTCGCTTGGCGTAACTCAGGAAAAACCATGTATAAAAACAGAAAAAAGAGGAAGCAAGCGATAAATAGAGAGAGAGAGAAAAAGAAAGGGAGAAAATTGTAAGAAAAAAGAAATAAATAAAATAAAGAGAGAAAAAAAAGACAGAAAGACCTGGAAAAGAGAAAAAAAAGTGACGATTTCGCCGCAAGGTCGAAGCAATGAATGCGATAGCAACAAAATAGAATGTCACATTAAGAGTGACAAGCAGCTCGATACTCGCAGCGCGCCGCTCAAGCGCGAAGCGCGCAGGAGAACAATGCAGACAGCGCGAGCGCGAACTAACAACGGTCACAGCTGGACACTTGCAGCGCGCTGCTCAAACACAAGGACGGGCGCTCGAAAAGAACGCACAGCTATACACAGGGCGAGCGCGAACAAACAACTGTCACAGTTGTTCCTTCCTCGTGTTTGAGCAGCGCGCTACAGCTCCAACGCAGTTAGATATACTTTTTTCTTGAAAAGTGCGGCGCGTGGGGTGACAACTCCGATATCCTGCCGCGCGGTGGCGTTCTACGCATTGTTTACCCGGCGCTCCGCATCGCGAGTTGGTACAGAAATGGGCCACTTTTTAGTGCGCGTCTCAAGGGCAGTTTTCACACTGGCGCAAAATCTAGAAGACTTGCTTGAAAGCTTGCCCTTCGGGCAATCTCGCTGGTGGTGCTGCACGCGCTAAAGCACCTCCGAGCTCTGCGTACCCCCTGCGCTAAATGGCGTATAAAAATAGCCCAATGTTAGAATACCGAAGAATGGATGACGCGTGGCGTAGTTGCATAACGCGTTGCGCTGCGAAGGCTTGGCGCCACAGGTTCGAAGCTGCCGTAATTTCCTAAATGCGAAGCATTTCTTAGCGCACCCAAGGCACTTTGACAGTTTCTATCTATCTATCTATCTATCTATCTATCTATCTATCTATCTATCTATCTATCTATCTATCTATCTATCTATCTATCTATCTATCTATCTATCTATCTATCTATCTATCTATCTATCTATCTACGTCTGGGTGCTCTCGTGATTGCCTCATCAGCTCGTTTTAGACCATGATTGGCATGGGAGGGTAAAATGGTTTGACGATTATGACTGTCTGTCATGACAAGAATAACGTGAAAATCCTGCAGTGTACGTCGTCAAACCCTTCCCTCCAGACGCGTGTGGCACATACCCGCATACCACGGGCGGGTATGCGCCACAGGTGATTGCCAGTTGATATCTTCCCAGGAACGGCGAGAACAGACATTCGTAATTTAAATGCGAGAGCGTAAAGAAAAACCGACATCGGCAGCGTTGAGCCGACGAATGCAAAGAATAAAAATCAGGATCCCAGCAGGAATTGAACACAAGGATTCTGCGTGACAGTCAGCTATTCTACCATAGAGCCACGGCACGTCTTGAAACTGGTTTGGAAAAAGGCCCTATGCAGGGCGTATGGTCGGTGCAGCGCCAATTGTGGTTGCAGTGCTGGCTATGTAATTTGATAACAAAGCAAAAAACATTGCATATGTAATCATGTAGTAAAGGCGTCATGCAAGCTTAACGTCAATTGTGGTTGGAGTATTGACTCCACTTTCATTGAAGTCTAATAAACATTGTATTTGTATTCCTAAGATGCATCCTTTCTTGGCTTCATTATCTGCTGGTTTTCATTAAGATTATGATCCAGGAAGCTATATTCAAGCGATGCTCAACCCTGGAGCAATATACAAACGAAAGTTACGTATGATATTCACACCATCTCTCCGTAAAGTTCACTTCATTTCCATACTACTCACGTCTGTGCTCTGAAGTGAGTGCTGACTCCATATTGCTTTTTTAGCGCAAAAAACGACACCACAAGAAAGAAGACGAAACCCAGCCCGCCAACGCATTTTGTTGAGTGCTGACGTTACGTCAGACCAAAAATTACCCTTTAAACGCCAGTGTAGTCGATGTGCCTAGTAAGGCCACGATTTGCACGCAACTACTACGCATACAAAAACACGTCGATACGACTCGCCGCGCTTGGCTCAAAGCCAAAAATGCACCACAGACAACCACTCGCTGACTGCTTCGCATGACACCGATTCCCACAAGGCGTGGGATCTAGTGAACTTTTTATTGCGATAGCAGTTATATGGACACTCTCGGCTGGTTCTTGCTGTCGGCGTCGCCGTCGCCGTCATGTTTCGTATATGTATATGTGTATATATATAGATATAAAAGCCACAAAGAAGAATAATTCAGAAATACTTTCAGACGCGCGGAATCGAACGGGGGACCTCTCGCTCGCAGTGCGCGGCGTTAGACGGCTAGGCCACGAAGAGTACCATCTTTCAGCATGCTAACGGGGTGCTATTTATATACACCATTTACTTGAGCGTGCTTTCTGCTCCCCAGCGAGATGGCGCAAAGTGCGTGAGGGGCGCGTTTTAAAGGTCATCGCCCCGCTCGTAGCATTACGCGCGCGCGCGCCTCCGTGCACTTCGCCCTAGAGGACGTGGTCACCTGCGTGCGCGCTGATCTCGTGGAGGGAGGAGGGGGGTTGTATGTCTTGTGCTTTCACCGCGATGACCGTGCTGAAGTTACAGAGCGTACGAAGATCACTTCGCTCGCTGCAGCGGCCGCGTTTGCGAAACGAGCAAGCTGTTCAAACAGAAATAAGTTACAACTGCGACACTTGATAGTTCGCGCTCGTCCTGCGTGTGTTCTTTTCGTGCGTCCTTCGTGCTTGAGCGACGCGCTGGAAATTTCGAGCTGCTGTTCCTTCTTCGCGTTACATTCCAATTTGTTGCTATCGCATTCATTGCTCCGCCGTTGCGGCGAAACTGTGACTTTTTTTTATCAATTTGTTTTTCCTTCTGTTAGATTATTTTTGAATGATTCCGCATTTAAATATTTATTTTACATTATTGCTGATTTTCTTTTCTGCATGAAAAAGAAGAGGAAGAGGGGCACTTTTAGACGTAGCGTGCCGAAAGTTTACACAAAGCTGGAGCGGGTGGTATGTATCTCTTTTCGTCTGTGTACGGCCCGGTTCTGCGGGCTAACCGTCGAACCATCTAAACTTGGACTCCGAATGTGTGATGTGTAGAAGCGTCAATTATTGCCTTTTGCCCCTTTCCTTCGTCGCTTGCTTAGGCCACCCTTTTTATTTACCCCATGGAGACAATTCAGGGATAACTAACCCGCCTGCGGCGGCTCTCTGTCTTTCCTTCTTTCCTTCCGTTTTCTTTTGGCTTTGTTTCTTTCTCTCCATCGTTTTGCAGCCTCTGACAAATACGGCAGCAATTGCCACTGTTGCTTCCTCCACTATTTCTTTCTTTCTTTTTTTCTAATTGTGCGTTTCGAACCCAAACTGGGGCGGCCCTAATTGCACTTACATCCTCTGAAAAAGGCTCGACTGCCAGCTGAAACTGTACGGAAAAAATAAGGGTTTCGTCTTGGTTCCTATATTGCTGTACTTTCGAAGATTTTCACAAGTTTGTTTACGGTAGCCATAAGGAGCTCTCTTATATATATATATATATATATATATATATATATATATATATATATATATATATATATATATATATTTGGAGGGCCACCCAGGGCCCCAGCAGTCACAACGTCACCGCTCCCGCCAGCGCGGCGCTACAACACCAGGCGGACATACGTGGCGACGACCAAGGCGGCGACGTACAATTGACAGAAGGGCACAAAAGGTACGGCCGGTCTCAAACACGCATGGTCCCAGTCATTTCTCTCGATTAGGAAAACTATTCAGAAATGGGCGCAATACGAAAAACATGCGGAACAATTAAGCAAATATTTATCTGACGAACTTGCACCTAAGGGCCTCCGCCTAGCTTGCACCCCCTCAATGTCAACGCTAAGGAAAACCGAAAAGAGGAAGTGGGAAGCAATCTCCCTTGAAGCGTCCTTGAAATTGACGCAGGTCATTGCGGACCATAGTGAGCGTAAGGCTGCCGAGTACAGTGTCGCGGAGACCACGCAGAAATCGTTGTCTAATCTCGGAGAGCATGAGGCAAGAGAATTGGAAGAGTACGAGTCAAAAAAGATAGAGGAAATTTCAAAAGTAAAAGAGCGCGAATTTCACCGGGACAGTAGAACTTCCCCTGCTCAACTACATGGAGAAAATAGGGGTGGGGCTCCACAAGAAGGCCAGAGATCTGCCGTACATCAGCCTGACAATGAAGAGAAAAATGAGCACTCAAAACAACAGCGTAGCCTTGGTCAGCGCGACCCGCTCTCGAACGTGGAGGCGACACCCACGCGCCACATGATAGCCGAGCGCACTCAAAAACTCATGAGAACAATGTCCTTAACCCTTCCACTACAATGCTCACACTCACGCAGCTCCAACCTTTGTCGAGGGGCTTAACCTTTTGTCCATCGTCCGGTAGATTCAATGAGATTGAACTCTACCAGGACCTCGATAACTTTGCGTGCAATCTCCGCCTCCGTGAATACTTTCATGATCGGAAAGACAGTCCAGGCGAGAATGGATTGACTGGTGGTGACAAATCGTGGTGTCCAAGTGAGCAGAGGGACAAACACCTTGATATGTATATATCCGCTGTCCAAAAAGATGTAATCAGAGCATACGAAAAAAATCGGCCATCTCGCAACAACCTATCAAAGTCAGAACAAAAAGCACTCGATGAACTCCGAAGAAACGCCGACATTACCATCAAGCCTGCTGACAAAGGGGTTGCATAGTAATTCTAAATACGTCGGATTACCTAAAAGAAGGGGAACGACAGCTATCAGACACAAACTTCTACAAAGAACTTCCAAAAGACCCGACTCCCGAATTTGAGAGTGAGATAAAAGCAACGCTAAATAATCTCCGCCGGGAAGGGAAAATTACCGGCAAAATGCTAAAAGCGATGTTGCCGGCCCATTCTGTTCCCGGTCGCTTCTATCTACTCCCTAAAATACACAAAATACACAAAGCAGGCAATCCGGGACGTCCGATAGTATCCAGTAACAGTACATCAACAGAAAATATATCAGAATTCATTAATTATCTGATAAAAGACATCCCACCGACTTTTCCCTCTTACCTAAAGGACACAAACCATTTCATCCGCGAAACCTGTAATCTCAACATCCCAGTTGATAGCTTCCTGGTGACCATGGACGTCTGCTCACTGTACACTAACATACCCCACCGCGACGGAATTGTGGCTATGGTTTCTGAGTATGTGAAATTGGACTCATTGGCCGGTGTAAGTGGCGAGGTACTGTCTAAACTTCTCGATCTTGTACTAAACCATAACCATTTTGAGTTTAATGGCAAGCACTTCCTTCAGGTCAGTGGCACTGCAACTTTGCGAGCACCTTTATGGCATCTCTTGAAATCCCGTTTATTGAGGGGCGCGCCTTGAAACCTTTGTATTACAGAAGATTCTTGGACGACATATTTATTATGGAACCACGATGAGGGGAGCCTTCACCGGTTCATATGGGATTTCACCGAGCTCCACCCATCGATTAAGTTCACGCATAGCATTTCCAAAACTAGTAATAACCTCTTGGACGTCACTGTTTCGGCCAAAATGAACGCCTTTCAACAAACCTTTACAGAAAGCCTACAGACCGGCAAAGTACCTACATTTCAACAGTAGCCATCCAAGACATTGCAAGACGGGTATTCCATAGTGTCAGGCCTACCGGTATCGAAGAATATGCACCGATATACAGAAATTTGACAAACGCGCAGAACGCCTAAAGAATTCCCTATCACAACAAAATTATCCCGAAGACATTATTGACGATGCCATACTACGTGCTCGCAACGTGAACCGGAATGACATAATCAAGGAGCCAAAAACAGTATCCAAAACAACTTCCCAAACAAATCTTGTACTAACTTACTCCTCATCAGTGCCACTAGTTAACAACATACTTTCCCGCCATTTGAACATAATCAGGCGAAGCAAACGACTGACTTCCATCTTCGCGGAGCCACCTCGCGTGGTGTACCGCAGGGATAAAAACCTGAAGGACATTCTTGTCAGAGCAAAAACAAACCCCGCCAAAGTTGAACCAGGGTGCCGCCCCTGCGGAAAAGCTCGTTGCAAGGTATGCCCACACATGGTCACAACGCGTGAATCAAAGGCAAGCTCCTAAGATTTCAAATTCAACATCACCCAAAACCTAAATTGTGATTTCAGCAATGTGATATACATGTTACACTGCCACGTCTGCGGGCAAGAATACATCGGCCAAACGGACTCGCCATTTCGGCTGCGGTTCAATAATCACCGGTACCACGCCACTTCACTGCCGAAGCTCCCCTTATTCAGACATCTAAGCTTGCCAAACCACAGCTTTGAAAATATCAGCGTAACTCTTTTACAGTCCGGTTTCCAAAACACGCGCGCGCACGAACAACGTGAGGCATATTTTATTTTTAAATTTAGAACGTTAACAGCCGGCATCAATGTGGACCCTGGAAGACTCTCCTGCCTCCGAGAGATAAGCCAAAATGAATTTGGCAACACGGAATCATTATTGGGACCATGTCTGTTTCTTAATTGGCTCGTACGTGTGCAGTGTCGTTTACTTTCCTGCTTTTCTTCTCTCCTTCTTTTTTGTTGATTATTTTTGTTTCACTACTTGTACAATGTAAAGTGCTTACGCTCCCCTACCACTTTGAGGCTATTCACAGGGAGCGGGCGGACCCATTAAGGGGACGCTCTTCCCTCACGTGCCTCATCCTGCCCTCCGCGACTACAATTTTGGGTGGCCCGGCGCACGACGCGAACCGGTAAACACTTCCAACTACTCCAGGCCATACACAGTTTTTTTTTTCTCGCCTCGTGGTTTCTGACTTCGTCGGTGTACTTCTCGCGTCCTTTTTTTTGTAATCTATCTCCCCAACTCTCTGAAATGTTCTTGAAGGCCAGAGGGACGCGGCAAGAAGCAAGTTCGAACTTCGACGGCAGTTTTTGCTCATCTGCCGAGGAAGGGAGGTCCCCTTCCGAAGCTGTTGGGAAATAAATATTTATGTCACTGTTGACAACGCCTCCGTTGTGCTATACCCATTACTCGAAAAGAACTGGTCCATTATATATATACATACATATATATATATATATATATATGTGTGTGTGTGTGTGTTGTAATGAAAGTAGTGGACACAGGGCTCGAGCAAGGGAGAAGAGAAAGACGACACACTGTGATCGCTGGCCTGCTTTGTGTTAGCCGAGGGTAGCGATGCGGGCTTGTTGGTCTGTCATGGTTCTTGGATGTGAGCGCGAAGAGACAAGGACGAAGGGAAGCCAGGGAGCGCCAGTGTGTGTGTCCTTCCCTTCGTCCTTGTCTCTTCGCGCTCACATCCAAGAACCTTTGTGTTAGCCCTTGTGCAAACTAAACCATTGCAACCACTGCTTCGTCCGGTCAACTCCTGCTTGTAAAACACCCCATTTGAACATATATATATATATATATATATATATATATATATATATATATATATATATATATATATATATATATATATATATATATATATATATATATATATATATATATATATATATATATATAAAGCTCTTTGTGGCTGGTTCAGTTTAGTACAAAACTACTGTACTTTTCTACATAATCACCGTCGCTACGCGCTTTTCTTACCGCTGCACAAGTTTCTTTAGTCCCTCCGCATAGAAGTTCGCCACCTGGGCATTCTGTCCTGTTTGAGTTGGTGCTTAAGTATTTTAGTACCCCCTCTGCACGCCCTATGTGATATCCGAGCTGCTCACTTGCAACAGCGCAAATTGTAGTGCGGCTGACAAGACGAAATTCATCCAACAGACGACTAACACTCAGTCGTCGATCTAATAGCAATTCCCGGTTCACTTGTTGGACAGTTTCATGGGTCTGGATTCTCGCCATTCTGCTCCGCCCTTCGTCGTGCACATTTGTGCGGCCATTTGTGAAGAACGGGGAGGAAGAAACGGCCGAGCAGACCTACACAAGAGGACAAAGCGCTAACTTTCAACTGATCTTTATTGTCAAAATGCATCAAATATGTAGACTTGCGCAAGCATACAAAAAACACCCTAACGCAACGCCAAGATTAGACACACCATCGCACCGTCACACGCCACAGATTCATAGACGCTTTCCCTGACTACGGAAGGCCACTTCATGTTCAGATAAACCAGCCAACGAAGGGGCGCTGATACATGTGATGTCAGCTCTTGCTATACAATGCGCTTCAATAATTTCTCGAGTGATTTGTGACGGGTGCTTTCTTACCACTTCACATTGGTCAAACATAGGGGAGCATCTACAATCGCGGCAGTGAATTCCAATGTGGCCCTGAATTGCTTTGTGCACGTTATAATGGTGCTCTTTTAGCCTTTCATTAAGGCAGCGCCCCGTTTGCCCGATATACGCCTTGTGCACCGCCTATAGAGGCGCCACTGATAGCCACCTAGCGGGCGCCGCCGATAGTACGTGCGGGAAGCCGAGCAGACGACAGCGCTTTGCATAGCTTTGCTGTGAGGAGATGAATGAAGTTCGCGGCTGCTATTTCCCCTTCGTGCGGGTGCCAGACAACTAATTCTGCACTGGCAGCTGCAGGAAAGGCGTGGGCCTCTACGAAAGTGGACTTGTGCACGATGTTTTTCATTAACGAGCGCTTAATTAAGTGCACGTCGCCGATTTCGAACGACGGCATGTAAGCCTGGCGCCGACCGTTCGTGCGCGACAGAGCGCGCGCATCGAAAAAACAAGTATAAAAAGGCCCCGGGAGCGCGCCCACGCGCCTCTTACAGTGGAGTGACATACCCATAGGGCCAATGGGGACGTTTTTCCGCTTCCGGCGACGGTGGCGGTTCCTGGGATGGGCGGTAATTGACTGGATTTTGGATTTCTGCTGGAGGCGAGCCAATCCGAAAGGAAAAAAACCAATATGGCCGCGCCCTGGGTGCTGAAAATCTTTTGGACTTGGTGAGCACCTGAATTCATGCATGCTTCAAACTTCGTGGCCCGTCGCAGTGGTCTAGTGGTTACGGTGCTCAACTGCTGGCCCGAACGTAGTGGGATTGAATCCCGGCTGCATATCAATGGATGCAATATGCTTGAGGCCCATCTGCCTAGATTTAGGTGCACGTTAAAAAAACGCCAGGTGCTCAGAATATCTGAAGTGCTCCACTACTGCATGCCTCATATTCGTATCATGGTTTTTGGACATAAAACCTCCACATTTTTTATTAATCAACCTATTTTTGCAACTTTCATTGTGAATTAATCACACTGTTACTGTTTGTAAAGACTGCTTCAGTGTAAAACGAGTCGTCAGTATTATATAAATTGTGGCATTTTTTGGGAGGCTTAATGCTTGATTGCCTTCCAAACCATGTCAAGCAAACAGAAAGAAAGCAGAACGAGCAGGGTTTTCCAGTGCATTTTGGGAAGTGTTGGCATTTCCCAATACTAAAGCAATCCAGAACCTCTGGTTGTAATACTCATGCTGATAGAGGCACACAAGGCTTCAAAAAAAAGTTAGTCGGTTAAACTTGTATAATACAAAAGTAACGCAGCAGGAGCAAATCAACGCATTACATACAACCACAGCAGAATTATAAATACACATATATAAATATATACCTACATAAAATATACATATATACATAAAAATACGTACATATACACATAAAAGAAATAGTGCAACACATCTAAAAAATGGATAGGAAATTGGTGCAGAAGGCTGCACTAGAAATCCAATTTACATAATCATGTTCTAGAAAGGCACAGGATAAATATAGCCTGCTACTTTACGTTTTTGCTGGCAGCAGCACTGTGCCTTGACTTTGTTTCTCGTGTGTTTTTGTTTACAAATGTAATGTGCCAATGTAGCCTTGTGCGGCAGAATATTTTAAGAAATTTCTCAGTGCAGCCAACTGAACAGAAAATATCTTGCCGGATTGGCATCCTTTCTACCAGATTTTTGCACACATTGGAAAAATGTGCACAATAGTTGATTTCATGTCTGAAGGCCGAATCTAATTCCTTTATGTAATTCAGACATGATTCAGAGGTTACTGCAATGGAACCGAGGAGTTTCTCGGGTACACCACTTTCCTTGAGTAGTGCAAAGAATTGGTGTCGTCCATGGAGAGAGCCACCATCCACTTCAAGGAGTGTTCTCTCACATATGCACTCACTAGTCCTCAGTTCAAGAAAGCTGTTCACAAGAGTACCAGCGACATGGTACACAACATTTTCATACACCATGTCGGTCGCATCTTGTGAAGATGCCTGCAGATCAGATGAATCAGAAGCCTGCTGCGTGCTGTGGCTTGTGGTTGGTGTGCTGCTAGTTGACAACAATGCAGATGCACTCTCCAAGTTGTTGAGGAAAGCAATTGTTGTCACCTCACAGTTTCCTTGAGAAAGCTTGAAGAGCTTGCCAATCCAAATATGTTTCAGAGCCGCCAAGAATTGGTACACATTTGGTGTCTCATTGCAGCCATGTTTTTGACAAATGATTCCAAAAATGTTTTCTAGGGGATCTTGCTGCAATCAACGTGTGAAAAGATGAGTGAAATCAAAGTCCTCTTTTAAATCAGTCCACAGCAACAACAAGGCTTTGATTGTAATCTGCCAACCTTTAACAGTGCGCGGCTGCTTGTCCCGAGGACTACCAAAGTGCCATTGGGCAATCCAACTGATGCATGACTCAAGGGAAGCACGGTGTTCCGACCCATCAATCATTGCATACCGCAACTTATCGTCCTGATTTTTTAGGGTCGAACTGTTCTGGCTGTCAAAAATCTTATCCATTCTTTCTGTGAACAGAGCTGTAAATTTAGCATCAAGAGGAAGCTCTTGAATGGCAGTGAGAGTGAGGAGTGCCACAGAGACAGATTCACTGAATACTTGTGTGGCATACTTCACTCTTATGTCAGCCACGGCCGCTGGATGAAAAAGCGCACTTTTTATCCAGCGGCCGTGTGTCAGCAAAGGGCATCTTGTAGATATGTTGCTCTTTGAGCTTCCTTGGCAATCTTTCTTTTTTAGATGTTCAGTTGGTGTGTTAGAGGCGTGATTTGCAAGTATTTTTGTAAAAGGTTTCAATGTACGCCCAGTCAACAACCTCGGAGCCAATCGTGAGCTTGTGCTTTCTCAAATTATTCCGCGTGCATTTTATCAGGTGTGGTATGTCAAACATGAAGTATAGTTTGCAGTTGTTGACAGTAAAACATGGTTCATGAAGAGAATGGATCAGCATTCTTGACAGGCTGACATTGTTTGACCCTTGATCATAGATGACCACTTTTACCAAAAGACCTTTTTTTTCAAGCTGCATAATTACATCTAATAGCAGCTTGTTACATCTAATAGCAGCTTGTGCATTGCAAGAGCTGACGTTGCACTGCGGGACACTGCAAAGGCTACTGGCTGCATCCAAATTCTCGATATGCCAGACACAGCCATTAGAATGGCTGCATTTGCCACACGAGAAGTCCTTGTGTTTCCATCATATGTGTAGCCAATCACTATATCTTTTGATTGATCGTACATCAAATGTCTTTTCAAGGCTATTTAATCGAATAAAAGACAGCATGCTTTGTCTTGCAGAGGCCAAGCTTTAATGATTGATTCTATTGCATCCATGGCACCTGGAATGATACCAGGTGTCATTGGGATGTCTGCCAGCCAGCACCTGAGTGTCCGCACATGTGGCAAGTGAAACATTTCTCTGAGGAAGCGTGAATTGAGAGTGAATTGTTTCATCCATTTGGACCAATGTTTTTTTTTTATTTTGGGAATGTACCAAGCCTGATTCGTGCTTTAAGCAGTTCAAGAAAGGTCCTTTGACAAATCCGGTTCAAGCTTGTTTAAAACCTCCTGCTGCGTTACTCGCCTCGCCTCGTCCCTTTTTTTCATCTGACCGACTGCCTTGCGGTACCTTTCACTTCGTGAGTGAAGTGTTAGCAGCTTCTTTTTGGTGCGAAGGGTGTGCACAGAGCTGCGTTTTCTTCGCCCACTTTTTTGGCGTTTCTTGCATCTGCTCCGCGCTGCTGCCCTCCTTGGAAAATTGGAGGCCGCTCGGACCAGGCTCAGCTGAAAAAAAAGACATGGAAGAATGCGAAGGTATAGGCTTTCATCAGTCTTGTAGAGAAAAAAAAATCACGATTAAGCTATCAGGGCGCAATCACAGGGCTACTAATATACGGACCACCATGTGCTGCCATGCCATTTTTCATTGGAAGCAATGTGTATTCTGCGACTGAGACAGGAATCATAACTGATTTATACATTCCAAGCATTTTATCTTCAAAGAATCATCCATGATTAAGGAAATATCACAAAGCATTGCAAAAATGAACATTTCATGAAATGCTGAACAGAGGTAATGACATTTACAAAGTGGAGGATTTTGAATTATTCATCTCATAAATAGCTATCTGGGCTGCATAATCCACATTTACATGAATGCACACCTTGATTGTGCATCATATTCCGCTGGCCTATCTCGCAGAGCTACTCTCATCACAACAAATCGGACAGCACAATTTTCAGTGTGAACCATGTAGGTCCAACTGCACCCACCTTATATTTGAAATATAAATAATTGCGTGAATTAAATCACGGGTTGCAGGCCCTGAACTATGGTTTTGTCAACATTATAGGTTGTGACAATATTACACA
The DNA here is from genome assembly GCF_013339695.2 of Rhipicephalus sanguineus. Taxonomy (NCBI): domain Eukaryota; kingdom Metazoa; phylum Arthropoda; class Arachnida; order Ixodida; family Ixodidae; genus Rhipicephalus; species Rhipicephalus sanguineus. The sequence goes on from NC_051176.1 coordinate 56,241,813, forward strand.
GGCTTAGGTGTCCATATCTACTAGGAAAACATCAACACTACTGGTCCATACTTCCTCATGCAGATGCAGGATGTGTACTTTGCAATAATTCTCTCTCTCACTTTTTGCACTTACCATCACTTGGTGAAACCTGTGACGGATGAAGAAGACGTGTATACGCTTCGTCTCTCGGGCCGACCAGACCGACTATGTCCACCTTATAGACGGTGGAGGGTAAGCGCCAACATCGCTTCGCTTTTTATTGCTGTAAACTCCTGCGTCTTGAAATATAAAAAAATACTTTGCCGTGACTTCTTCGGGGAGCTCCCTTATAAGCAGCGTTTTGGTTTTCACAAGAACGATGCCTGTAGTAAGTACAATCTATATATTCAAAAGCAGGTGTTTATCCACGATTCAACTTTTTTCTTCGAGGGAGGGGGAGATTGTGGCGAGGAGAAGGGAATATTGACAGGGAAAGCTTTCTATTTCTGCGGACCTGTAACAACGTTGGAAGGTGGTGTCGGGGTCCTCCTGGGAGGGAAGTGGAGGGACTTATAAACCACCGATAAATCGGAAGTAGCCTCTCGGACGTCGACAAATGACACTCTCTAAAGCGCGGCTGATATATCGAGATACACATGTATAAGCGTTTTTCTGAAAATGTTATCCATCGAGTTATAGCGGTGTATCATGGCGAAATTCAAGAAATTGCGGAAGGTTCAATGCCTGAAATTTCCCGTCGTGATTTTAGTATAAGTATCGACATAGTGTTGAGGTTCGACTCGAAAAAAGAAAAGTAGTACTCTCGAAGATCTCGACAATAAATTTGACTCTCTTTTCTTTCTCTTTTATCGTTGTGCTGCCTGATGCTGGACACCTGCGTACCGTAACCATTGCGATATATTCGATGCGTCAGACGCAAGAGCGCGAAACACCATTCACCTTACAGCAAGGTGACCTCTCAGCGTACTCGCTCAAGCCTACTGCAGAGGAAATCAGGAGGCGATTTATATTGCAAGAAAACTCTGTTGTAGGACACTAATGCCGCATAGGCCTATTGCCTACAATAATTCGTATGGTCATAAAATAGCACATTTGAATCATAGGTATGCTTCGTTCTATGATAGGAAACAAAAGGTTATAGATATAAAGTCTCAGCAAGTTCACTATCCCTATGACGTGTGCCCATGTGTGACAGGTGTGCGTGTGAGCGTATGTACAGGCCTGTAGGCTGTGCCTCTCTTGCACGGCGAAAGTATCGCATCTCTAAAGTATTGCAGATCACCCACGTTAGAAGTTACATCAGACACCATTCCTGTGGCGTCGACCGTTCTAAGCATTGAATGACTGCACTGATTGAGCATTGATTGGCATTGAATGACTGTGCATTGATTGAGCTGGAGATGAGCTTCCGGTCATCGCCAGCTGCATGTCTGAAATCGTCACGCACCATGCACAGATGTTACTCGCACCTCGGCCGCATTGGCGGTCTACAGCCGTTGTCCTTGGGCTACGGCTGCCTCTACAATGGCACAGTGGCCCACGAGTTGCTGCACGCGGCTGGCTTCTACCACGAGCATTCACGCCCCGACCGCGACGACTACATCGATGTCTTCCCAGAGAACGTGATACGGGGTGAGTGCGTTTTGCAGTTTAATTACGAAAATAGCTTGTTACTACGTACGGTGAAATTGTGTAATCATCTACATTGTAACTTGCGGTCGGCGTAAAGGCTCAGGTTCAACCTGCGTAAACGTTGCAAGTCGCATCAGACCTTTAGTGAGTGAGAGGAAGGGCCCGACGCTGTGAGAGCCCGCCTTTTTTTTTTAATTTTGAGCCCCATATATCAGAAACAACATATATTGGCATCAAGGAAAGCGTAACGGAAGTTATTTGTAGTGTTAAATGAAAATTATAGAAATTAACATATCAACGAAAGCGACAACGGGGGAAAATACTGACTCCTCCGCAGTAAGATCCCAAAGCCCCAAACTTCACATGACGTGTGTTTAGCAGCATGCATTGTGGTATGAGGCAGCTGCTTCACTGCTCCCTACTGTATATTTATGCACGTATTGTGTTGGCATTGGCGTCAGAGCGAGCGCTACTCCCGTAGGGTGAAGTTTTCATGTTACGACCATATATATATATATATATATATATATATATATATATACACCACTTACCTGTTAATAAACGTCTTGTCTTTTGTGGTGACTTTACAGGACGTGTGCAGAGCGTGATTCCACGAGAGATCGAACAGGCATGTGCGGTCGATATTGCTGTTTTGTCTGGGTTTTTTTATATGTTATGTGGCCACATTCATAGCGCACGGAACCGAAAATTTTATTTCCGAAAAAACGCTCCCAGCGCGCGAAAAAAGTATTTGAAAGTGGCCGCGCGGGCGTCCTGTTTTTGCTCACTGCAATATTTTCGGATTTCACGGCCGAATTTAACGCGAACTGTAAACGTTGTGTCGAAAATTTTTTTCTGCTGGTTTTAATAGGCATTACTGTGAACTACATCCATTCTTTTTTATGCCGTCCTCAAAAGGGAAAAAATGAAAAAAGAATGGCAAAGACGGCCCAAATAAGAAAAAGCTAGCTAAGTTTGATGCGCTTTGTCGCCTTTTCTATTTCACACAGGAACTTCAAAACAGTGTAAAATATAGAAAAAAGCCTTTGAAACATTTTACGGCAAGTTGTTTGCCTACGAGCAGCGCAAAAGAAGAAAAAGAATAGTTAAAGAAGCAAGTTTTTTCAAAAAAGCTCATTTAAAAAAAATAAAAAAATCTCTGGTCTCAATTTTGACGAAAATTTTTCATCAAAGAGCGCTTATGTCAGTGAAACATGGTTTGAATATCATATATCCTTATTTGCTTTGTTCACGAGATACGACGAGCCAAAATGACCCTTGCTGTGTGTGCTCACGTCAGTGCGATTTATGGTTGTCAGCTTGCATTGTGCGTAAATCTACAGTTTCAATTATTTTGCTGCAGCAAAACTTTGCTCTGGTGGCTTTTGGTCAAGAAAAATGTATTCTCAGATTTTATTTGTGTCTAGCGTGTGCGAAAGTTGGCTGCTGCCGCCCTCTAAAGGCCTAACGCTGTACACAGTTTGCAGCCTACAACCTCGACTACAAGCATCAGAGGAAAGGTGGGCGCACCTGCTCAAGATATCAATCGCCTCTTGCTGAAGAAATGCCTGGACTGCCTCATCGCGGTTCTCATAAATGTAGACAAGTTTTCTTTGAGGCGCCTAAAGCAATGCTAGCAGACCTTGCAGGTGCCGCGAAGATCCTCAGCCTATGGCATCAGCTTCTGGAGGTAGGCAACAACAAAAACAGCAACGAAAAAAAAATTGACGCAACGAAAATGTTTTTCTCAGCAAGCTTCTTTTTGTGAAAGCGTAAATAATCGGCACAGAATACTCGCGCATATCGTGTAGTGAACAGCTAGAACAAGTCGAAACGTTTGTAATGAACAGCGCCGTACACATTCTCTCACGTGCGCTGCTGTCATGAATGAGTTTCCAGAACTGCTCACGGTTTCACATTTTTGTGAGCAAGGGTGTCTAAGAGGTTTGTGCTGTCATAACGAGTGTGGCTGTGAGCCACACTCGTTGTCACAATCAAGGCTAATGTCCGTCTGGCGCCACCAGTGACCTCTGCTGTTCTTGACGTGGGAAAGCACTTTAGTATAAAGTGTCGATAATACATCATAAATTGGGCAGCTTCGGCCACTGATGGCTTAATCATGTGCCACCGCACGTTTTCTGGCTGCTGAAACACTGAGGTAACGGTCAAGATGATACAGGAAACCACAGGCGCGCGCACGGAGGGGGGGAGAGGCGTTTCCCCTATTCACCTAAGAAGAGGGGGGCTCAAAGTTTGCCCCATACATTGACTCAATAACCTTGCCGCCCCCTCTCTCCCCCCTCCCCGAAGCACGCTTTTTGAAAAGCTTTTTTGAAAAAACTCGCTTCTTTAACTACTTTTTTCTTCTTTTGCGCTGCCCGTAGGAAAACAACTTTCCGTAGAAATGTTTCGAAGGCTCTTTTCTATATTTGACACTGTTTTGAAGCTCCTGTGTGAAATAGGAAAGGCGCCAAGGCGCATCAAACTTGGGCAACTTTTTTTATTTGGGCTGTGTTTGCATTTTTTTCACATTTTTTCTCTTTTGAGGATGGCATAAGAAAATCATGGATGTAATACACAGTAATGCGTATTAAAACCAGCAGAAAAAATTTTCGACACAACGTTTATAGTTCGCGTTAAATTCAGCCGTGAAATCCGAAAATATTGCAGTGAGCAAAAACAGGACGCCCGTGCGGCCACCGTCATATATTCTTTTGGCGCGCTGGGAACGTTTCCTGGAAATAAAAATTTCGGTTCCGTGCGCTTTGAATGTGGCCACATAACATAAAAAGCCCAGGCAAAACAAAAATATCGACCGGACAGGAATGTTCGACCTCTCGTGGTATCGTTTCTACAGCATCCTGCCGACCACGAATTTGCTATAGTATCCGTATGATATTCAGCCACGAGTGTATTAGCCAGCTTCCCTAAGGGCCAGAGTTGCGGATATAGAAGATCCCTTTTAGAGCGCAGCTCTTATATGCCATTTTGTGCATTTCCCGTCGTCCTCACTGACGCAAAAGAGCGAACGATCAGCCCAGGGGATGAAAAAAGACAGCGAAAGCAGAGCCCCGTGTAAAATACAGTGAGAGCGAAAAGAGCAAGTGGAGGTAAACCGAGGAAGGCACGTCAGGAGCATGATGACAACGGTGGAGCAAGATGGTGGCGACAGAGGAAACACAGCGCGCTTTAAGATGAAACACGGCGTAGCCAACACTGCGCGAGGAAAAAAAAAACAAGTCACAGTTTCGCTGCAAGAGCGAAGCAATGTATGCGATAGCAGTGACGTGGAATGTTATACGAAACAGGGCTACAGCAGCTATCTCCTTTAGCATCCGACCTGGCGTAATTAAGCAAAACGCTGGCGTAAGGAAACGTGACCGCTGTGGCGCAGCCCTCCCCCCCCCTCTTTCCCACGGGGCCCCCATGGGCCTTTCACACGAAGGAAAATGGCCGGCGCCTCTCCGATGTAACCGCAATCGTCGGCTGCCCCCGTACGCTTTCACGCTTTCATTCGCACAAAAAATACACAACGCGTGCGGCGATGTTATAGCCGTTTGACTTTATGCAGAACATCCCAGCGACGCGAACACCGACGGCAAAAATCCACCTGGACTATCGATATAATTGCTACCGGAATGAAATAAGTCATGACTCACGGTGTGCCACGGTGATATCACAAAGAGTGAAAGCGTTATATTAAAAAATCATCTAGTAATACGATGCACTCTAATGCTAAGTTAGAGCGCACCAGGATTCGGGCGTAGGCGGCTCTGAGCCTTGGCTCGAGCAGTTCGTTTGGCAGCAGCGGCAGGCGGAGAACATCCACCGGTTGCGTCCAAACTGCGCGAATGCTTCAAGTTCAACTAACCCCACCTTAGGAGAGTTGAATGGCCTAAAGTGCAAGGGTGCCGCTGTGGGAAGCGTCGGCATCACGTTACTTTACTGGAATTCATAGCAGCGCAAGTTTCCCTGCAAGAGTGCAGTGTACCGTACCCGGGCTCCAAGTTGCGCGAGTTGCGCTCACCGTTCGCTCTCTTTCAGCTTCCCCTGTGCCACTTGTTCGCTCGGTTACAACATACGACGCAAAACCTATGAATGGGTGCATAAGAGAGGCGCTCTAATAGTAGAATTTGGAAGAAAGAAGAAATAATCCCGCAATTAGTTCTTTTTTTACTATTTGGTAAAACATTTTCGCGACATGCCTGACAGGCTCAAACACGACAGACGGCATGACTGAAAGGCCATTCATTGTATTCTTCCTGTCTGTTCGACCCTGCCATCCATGTAGCGAAACAGAAAGCAGTTATTCTTTTCCTAGAACTTCTCGTCTTGCGATGCTTGGCAGGAATCGCGCAGCGTTGCTGCAATGAGATATTAATTGTTGCGAACATGCATTCCGCCTAAATCACAGCCGGTCTTTCTTTGCCTTCACAGAGTTTGAGTTCGAGTTCAGGACGATACAGCCCAGAAGAATTCTCTTGATGACGGCATTCGACTACAACTCGGTCATGCTGTATGGCTCGGATTCATTTTCCCGCCGTCCTGGCCTCCCCACCATACTAAAAAAGGACGGTAGCAGGCTCCCGGATGTCTACGCTAAGCCCGGGCTAAGCGAAATTGATATCACTCGCATTAACATCCTCTACAACTGCACAGCACCACGAAGTCATATGCGACTCGTTTTGTTCAACGAGAAGTATATTTCATTAAATTAGTCTAGTTAAGATAGTAACACTCCTCTAAATCGACGCCACACGATGTAATCTGCGACGTAAATTGGTACAGAGAAGGTGACCACTACAGGAAGAAGATGGATAAAAAAACCAGCTGTCTCGAGATTCCACTCGACTGCGGAAGCCTCAAGAACAAAGAGGAGCTTGCAGCAGTTGGAATACAATAGGATTCCTTTTTTCCGCGCGCCACGAGCTTGTTTTGAGGAAATAAACGTTGTTCTGTGCTATCTCTTCGGTGTGTTCAGATAAGAACGTCGGTGCATGTCCGCCGACCCCGTTTAATTTCACTGACAAAAAAAAATGTATTTTGCTGTCCGAGACCCCGGGGCCCCGAAAAAAATCTTAATTTCGCCAAAAAAAGTTTGCCTCAGTCGAAAAATTTTGTCTCCACTGAGCCAGAACCACTTTTTGCGAATTGCGAGAAAATGGGATTTTCACGAGATTCCACAAAAGAACTATTCTAGCTGTTAGCCTCAAATTTTTGTTGTCATACTCTGAGTGATGTACATTCATAAATTTTTGTTATCTTGCAGTTCTGTTGCAAGTACTTGAAAAAAAGCTCAAATACGGCACATTGTTCAATACTGCTATAATTTCAGAATTTTTTCGCACTGCGTTTTTAACAGCCAGACTTTTCAAAATTTCTCAGAGTGGTGCCACACATTAGGTTAGCCAGTGTGCTAAATACTATTGCCGAGAATGACGTCAAACGGAAACCAAAAATGCGTAAGTGAAGGCATGTCTTTTTAAATGCAATATTTTCAAATTCAATAATGGTCAAGTTGACGCTCTTTTTTTAGATTTCAGTAAGGCATTCGACAGAGTAGTTCATTATAAACTCATTCAGAAGCTTAGAGATTACAATCTTCCGAACATTATAGTTTCTTGGATAGCGGCCTATCTTTCGGATCGTGTACAGTTTGTCGCTATTGAAGGTAACAACTCGAGCTGTCTTCCAGTGACATCCGGTGTACCCCAGGGCAGCGTCCTGGGTCCATTGTTGTTTTTACTTTATATAAATGACATTGTCACCGTTGTTACACCAGGTACACAGATAAGATTGTTTGCGGACGATTGTGTTTTATTCCGGGAAATATATACAATGCATGACCAGACAGATCTTGAAATAAGTTTACAGAACATACAATCATGGTGTGACAGGTCAGGCATGGCTTTAAACAAGGATAAAACAGTAAGTCTTCGCATAACACGCAAGAAAAGCCCATTAAAATATACCTACACATTGGCCGCTTCAACCCTAAGGGAAGTTGAAAATTACAAATATCTAGGTGTAACATTCACCAACAATTTATCATGGAACACACATATTAGCAATATTTGTTCCTCCGCTTTCCGTAAACTATGCTTCCTAAAACACAAACTTAGAAATTCGCCTGCCAGCATTAAATTACTTAGTTACATGACATTCATTAGACCCAAATTAGAGTATGCTTGTATTACATGGGATCCATACACTAAACACAACATTAAAATTATGGAGAGAATCCAGAGAAAAGCTGTTCGCTTTATTTACTCTAAGTTTAAGCACACCGACTCCCCCACACAGCTCATGATAGAAAATGACATTCCGCTCCTCGAAACACGCCGGCAGATGCTTCGCCTCAACTTTTTACAATCATTAATTAGTCATGAATTATCCATAGAACCCGAGTTATATGTGTCCCCCCTGTCCACGAGGCGTACACGTCATGATCACACACATGCATTAACCCCTCATTTCGCTAGGACAGATACTTACAAATATTCCTTCTTCCCTAGAACAGTGTCGGAGTGGAACTCCACGAATAAACCTTCCTAAATCAGCTTGTTACCCATGTCTTATGTTGTGTTTCAAGATATGTATATTCTTTGTATCACCGTATTCATGTTTTGGTATTATGTTGCCTTATTATTATGTTGCCGATTATGTTGCCTTACGCATATTAGGGTCATTTCTGCGTTATGTTTGAGGTTTTATATATTGTTTGAACTTACTGTATTGATATTTTTGTAATGTACTTCCTGTTTGCATGCAAAATGAGTGCCCTTCCTGCAAGGACCGAATTGTGGTCTGCAGTATATTATAAATAAATAAATAAATAAATAAATAAATAAATAAATAAAAAAAACGTATGGCAGCTCCACTATTGTGAAAACCGAGGAATTCGTAGCACGGGCACCCAGCGATTCCCGTTCGTAGATTTCCCACTGCTCCGTTTACCAAAGCGTCGATGACGCCATGACTCCAGTGTCTGCGGTAAGCATGTAGGGTTTCCCCGGCAAGAGTAGAATCTTTTAGGGTGATTCGCAAACTGAGTATGCGACATGCGCGCTACTTTTTGCTGTGCGTTATTGACTTCATACTTGTTACGGCAGTTGGAATACGTGTTGCCTGCCGCGAGTTCTATCAGATTGTTTCCGCGACACCAGTGGAAAGAGCAGTCGTGCTTTTGGCGAGGCGGTAATGCCATCTCTTGCGCGGCACGGGAGCCAGGCTACGGTTTCCGAAGCGTTTTAACGCTTTTAAGTTTTAGCGATCTTAAGCTAGCCTTGTTGTGGACTCTATTTACCGCTTTACTGTGAGCGTGATCACGCCACATGAGATGCATGGATGGGCGACAAGCCGGGACCCTAAAGTGTTCCGTACTTAAAAAAAGGCCACCTTCATTTTTTTTAAATATTTCCAGGATTGAAGCCAAGCGTGCCGCCGTTTTCCAACTTAATCTGTCAAAACATGTCGCATTATTTAGATGCGAAGCAGCTTTTGCTCGGGGCAGTGTCCGACGTCGGTGGTGGCGCCGTAGCCAAATACAGCCTGTAACTCACTCGCTCCTCTCCCTCCCCCAATTCATGTGTTTAATATGCGCGCGCTCGGTCGGCTTCCTAATTCTCGCTTCCCTCCCGTTCAGATCAGTTGTAACCTCAACGTCAGCGCCACTCGTTCACTCGGCGCTAACGGAAAGCAATGCACAAACACAACGTAATCATAACACAAACAGTAAATACAAACCTCACACACTAACGGAAACACCGAGTGAACGTAACGGAAACTTGGTGTGCGTCCCCAATGCTGCTTCGCACCCCCTCATGGTTGCCTTGAGTGGGAGACAGTGTAATTTTTTTGTGAGATTGGAGTTACAAAGCCGCCAAAGTGACCAAATTGACATTAAGGCACAACCACTTAAGTGAGCGAGCATGTAGTCTATAGTTGTCATTGTCATATTTTTAGGTCTCAAGTATCTTTTCTCGTGTTAACAAAAGAACAACTTGACAGAAAAAAGACGGAGAGTTGCTTTAAAGCGGAAATTTGTACATATGCGTGTTTGCGCGTGTCGTAGTATTGTTCCTGGCGAAAGCAATTATCGGAAAAAGTTCGTCAAAAAAGTCGGGTTTTCACATGCAACAGTTTCTTCAGACCTAGTGTACACAGGACGCCAGACAGCTGGGCATTGAAGGAAGAGTGGGTTGAAGCAGAAAGTGGCACGCACGATCTCCGCCTTCTTGCGCCTGGTGTAGGAAGTCTGACAATGATGCTTCACCTTCACCGCAATCTTCTGAGGAGAACTTTCTGTTAAGTAAATGATTAAGTTTAGCCCCTTAGCAGCGTTTTTCTCAGCAACAAAATTTTTGACGACGAGGGCGGAATACAGTTTTTCTGCCTGCTGGCGTCCCGTAGCACGTGATCTTTTTACGAGCTGGCAGCTGACCAATAACCCCTCGCATACTACCTGAAGGCATCAAGTCTGCCAGGACGAGACTCTCGCTATGAATGAACGAAAGAAGGGGAACTATACACCAATTTCACAAGGAGGCTGCCATTTTTAAAGCACTTCACCGCCGCAGCGCCGTCTAGCGTCTGCCATGTTTCGCCGCACTTCCGGTGTGTGGAGTTCCGTGGCGGTGTATGCAGCGCATACGCTCAGTTCACGAGGCATTGCTGTTCCTCGCGGTACATGGGCAAAACACAGCAACGCTTCGCGAGTGTAAAGGCGCAAGTAAGTAATCGCTAAGATGTCAGCTTCAAAATGGCTGAAACAGCAAGCAGCGGCGTTCCACGAGACGATACCGCAGCAGCGCCGACGATGAGTAGAATGCCAATGCAGTTGTTAAGAAGTACGTGTAAATTGGTAATTGCTTTGTGTGTTTTGTTATAGCGGCCCTTGTGGGGTTCTTGGAATATGCACTTTAAAATAGCGGTAACTTCTAGGACAATTCTCAAAGTAGTCGGTGAAACGTAAATGGAGACGAGCGAACACGTAGGCCATTGTCTGGCTGCACGCTAGGTGCGTTCACTAGTGTTTAAGGGTGACTCACGGGTTTCTTTGCCGTGATTATTCAAGTGCAACGTAGCTCTAATACCTAACGCACCATTTGGTTCCGCTTGTGATGTTGCAACACAAAGTAACGAAGGGAGCACAAACACCGATGTCTGTGTTGATTCGTGTCGTCGTTGTAGTTAAAAGCTTGTGGCCTCTGATCGTTGCGCAGGATAAGAAGCAGATGTACGATGGGTGAGCTCAAAGTTCGGCGTAGAACCAACACGATGATAAAATTGAAATAAGCCCGTTGCACATCTGGAAGCACGGCATGGCGTAAGTTCGCTTCGGCGCGAACAGCCGCCACTAGCGATAAGCCAAAATGGCGCCCGTTTATGGTAACATTACTTTTAATTTTATTTTTCGGCGTGTATTCGAGAAGCATTATACGAGCACGCGTGTTCAGGCAACGAGCTGGCTTTAACGAACTTGGAGGTTGCCGCAAGGAACAAAAGAAAAAAAGTACGGTTGTCATAATGCTACCCCAGTTATCGTCACTAAATTGACAAGTCAAGAAAAGACGTGCTCTCGAAGAAACGTTAGAGGGAGGCTCGTATCTGCGCCAAAGAACACATGTCATGAGGGCCCTTCTGTCATGTCGATTCGAAAGTGCTAATTCATGTGAGGAAAGTAAAGTGAACGAAATGATAACTTGCCGCCGGCAAGGACCGAACTTACAAATCTGCATAATTACGCAGTTACGCAGAGTTACGCAGACAGGATCCTAAAGGAGTTTGTTGCCATAACACTACAACAATATTGCTGCTATAACTTCGTATAACATTCCAATTTTTTGCTATCGCATTCATTGCTTAGCCTTTGCGGGAGAACTATGACTTTTTATAAATCTGCATGTAATGAAGGCCGGTACTAGGACTGGTTTTTTTAGTTAGGATCGCTGTTCTTGTGAGCTATCTGTGCTATTATTACAATAGTGCGAACTTGAGTTTGTTGGTGAAACATTATGAATAAAATAGCGTGTTATTATTCGCGTGATTTGCTAACACGTGGCTTGCAGTTTACCGATGGCAGATACGTTGGTTCCTTGTTTTTGTTAATGTACACCTCAAGTATATGTATGGTGTCTTTTTCCAGTAGTGGTATATCGTGCACTCAATTTCCGCCTTGTCGATGTTGCCTTAAGTTGCTGGAACATCCTGAAGGGCAGTTTTTCGGGTGGAGCAGTATAGTCCGCCGTACGGTTGTGCGTATTGTGGTGCGGTGCTAGCATCTTCCTTTAGAATGTAGAATAAGTAAGCGCGATTTCATGGTTAGTTATATTTATAATCATTTCGTTGTAATCTTGAGGTTCTCCTTAATGATTACCTGTAAGCTGTGTTTCACTATGTTCCACATTTCATATAAACCATCATGAGTGCAACGAGACAGGACAACAGAAAGGAGCAGACACGCGCAAACTAACAACTGATTTTATTTAAGGCCAATCCACATGTTTATATATCAACAAGCTGCGCAGGCGTATCGTCACAACGACTCCTGAAAAAAAAAAGAAGAATAATCAAACAAAGTGCGAAAGAAATTGAATTTCTGCATTGTACAGCGCAATAGATGTGCCGCTTACGCACTCCTCACCTGCTTTTCTGATTAAAAATGCTTCTAACGTTTCACGAGCTGTTGTTGTCCATTTCTGCCCAGGATTCCTACGCATCGGAAACGTGGTGCACAATTCGAGCATGCCATGCAGATGTCAACAGGATAACTTCTCTCCTTATTAGTCAGATTTCTTGCGTGTCCCCTGAGTTAGTCATTGAGGCAGCGCCCCGTCTGGCCGATGTATACTTTGCCGCAGGACAGAGGAATCTCGTACACGACACTTTTAGCAGACTGAACAAAAAGTTTTTCATGGTTTCATGGTTTCTAGCCTTTTTCGTTTTTTGGGGGGTTTTTTCGTGGTTTCACGGGGCATTACTACCTGCGGTGAAGTCACTTATTCTAATACACGGATCTTGTCGCCGACGTTAAAGTAAAAGCTACCATGGGGAACACTATATGGCTTCCTTTTCAACTTGGTCCTGCAGACACTTTGAAAGTCAGGACAGATTTACAGTTAATGAGATGGTCCGGACAATGAGCGTGGGGTGGGGGGTTTAACAAGAAAGTGAATTATGGCGGGGTCCACCAACAATTGACTCACATTTTCGCTACGAAAAAGACGTTAGGAAGGCAGGCCGCTTGTCTTGTTTTCCATGTCAAACAGAAACATGGCCAAAGAAGAGGTGTTCCTTCTTTGGAGCCACATTATAGCGTGCGACATCTTCCACATGGCACTCCACCAATCCCTCAGTAGTGTGATATCCACATTTGTTGATTTAGTTAGCATCATGTGCACGGTTATTACTCGACCTTATTGAAGCCAACACAAGAGTGTTTTGACTGCTGTGTACGGCTTTTATGGGAAATTTTGCAATGTTACCGGCGGAAAAGAAATCGATCTGTCAATGGCTTATATATTGCCACGTGCGTTTCTTATCATCACTTTTGCTGTATTTGGTTTTTGCCCACAAAGACTGTCAGCAACGCTCAGCGCAAACCCCGCCTCATTGTTCGAGAAGCTTCGCGATTATTGTAGATCGTTTTGTTAAGATTGCGCGCAAGAAGCTAACACTCGAGCTCATTCTAGAGCTTGCGCGACAACCAGCGGTAACGCTGGAATATTCGACGGCACATGTTTCAATGCCGACGCGCTTCACCGCTTGACAGTTGATCGACAGCCGACGCTCTCTTCGCCGCTATCAGTGCATACCGTGTGTATTGCTGTAAATTAACTTTCCGTTTCTCGGCCACAAGTTCGGCCAAATAAAGAGTTTCATCTTCGACACGCTGACTGCTGCCTTCGTCGACGTCATGACCCTGTGACATCTGGTGGAAGTGCGGTGTACGCAGATGATGGCATACAAGTTGGTCTACGGACGGAGCCCGGCAACGACGCTCGACGCCATGTTACCAAATGTGACCGACGAGGAAAACATCGATGTGACCACCTACCTACAGCGCGCCGTAGAAGCACGACAGCTCGCCCGCCTACGGATCAAGAACCAGCAGACGACTGACAGCCGCCGCTACAACCTTCGACGACGCCACATGGAATACCGGCCCGGTGACCATGTATGGGTATGGACGCCAAGACACCGACGGGGACTTAGTGAGAAGCTTCTTCGACGATACTTCGGACCGTACAGGGTACTTCGACGCCTCGGCGCACTCGACTACGAGGTTGTCCCTGACAGCATTAGGAACTCTCAGCGGCGCCGTGCGCGACCTGAAGTCGTGCATGTCGTGCCCCTCAAGCCATATTACGCGCGTTAGTGAATCTGAGGACTGTACTTTTGCTTTATTATTGTACTTTCTTGCGTGTGCTTATTGTTTTGTACTTTCTTGCTTTATTGTTGTTTTTTATTGTTCCATGCATTCGCCAACATCCCCCCCCCCTTGTTCTGTTTTAAGCATCGGGACGATGCTTTTTCAGAGGGGGGCATTGCCACGTGCGTTTCTTATCATCACTTTGGCTGTATTCGGTTTTCGCCCACAAAGGCTGTCAGCAACGCTCAGCGCAAACCGCGCCTCACTGTTCGAGAAGCTTCGCGATTATTGTAGATCGTTTTGTTAAGATTGCGCGCAAGACGCGAACACTCGAGCTCATTCTATACTCGGGGACAACTTTCTGTGGCAATGAAGGGAAAGCTACGGGGGCGGAGCGTCTGCACATGTACTGCTACGCGAAGTAGTCCGGTTTGGCGCGCGTCTCGTAACGCCATGGAAAGTGATGCATTTTGATGCAAACGTTGCATTTCGACGCAAACGCTGGTTAGCGTCTGAGGTGCGGGTAAAAGGCGCGACTTTTTCAAGCACGCAAAAACGCAAAGTGACAACGTATAAAGTAAAAGAAATACAAATATCTCGCTTGTTTGCGCTGCGTTCCGTCTCAAGAAGCTACATGTAGAAAATGAAGGAGTATTTTATATATCTCACGCAGAAAATACGGACGCAATTGTGGGACTGCATTCATTAGCGGTAGGATACGTGCATTGTGGCTCTGTAGCTTTCCCTTCATTGCCAAAGAAAGTTGTCCCCGAGTATAGAGATTGCGCGACAACCAGCGATAAGATAACGCTGGAATATTCGACGGCACATGTATAAATGCCGACGCGCTTCACCGCTCGTCAGTATCGTCGATGGCCGACGCTCTGTTCGCCGCTATCAGTGTACGGTGTGTATCGCTGTAGTCTGACTTTCCGTTTCCCGGCCACAAGTTCGGCCAAATAAAGAGTTTCATCTTCAACACGCCGACAGCCGCCTTCGTCGACATCACGACCCTGTGACAATATAGCGGCGAGCTCCGCGCTGAAAGTACTTCCGGATTCGAGAACCCTGATCTAGACATATAAGATGTGTGGATAGCACAAGGACATTCGTTCTATAGCGATTGGGTGGTGCGTTGAAAGGTAAATCATGAAAAAACAATATGGACAAGCAATCATGTTACACTACGTGCAAGCTTATGCTCTTTTATTTCTTAACAACAAAGTGGCAAAGTGGCAGAGCAATGCTCCAAATATTTATATGAAGGTACGCAACCCTTTTGTATAACTATAATCGATTTCCATGAAAGAGGTCTCAACCATCTTCCTTTCTTTCTTCTTTGTTTCTTGCCCTAACCTCTATCTGAAGGCAATATGTAGTGAAATGAATAAAAACATCAGGGAAGGTATTTAAACCTTAAATGAACAGTACGGAAACTCCTAGATGAAGGAAAACGAAAGCGGTCCAAAGACACAAAGAGCGCGCCAGTAGGATCCGAACCCACAAAACACCACATTACGCTCGTTTGACAGTACCGCTTATGCTATGGCGACCAACGTTACTAGAACAAACTCAGTTTAAAAGCTCCGCCGGAGAGGCGGTCCGCGTGGCGGTCGCGAGAACTAGTGGCGCTGCAGTCACGTCTAGCTCCCGCGGCTGGCGCTTATTGTGTTCTCCGCCGCCGATGTACGAGCGCACGTGGGTTAAAGCGTCGTCTGCGCTTTGTTAGCTCGTCATTTTTGCGACTGTTCTTGACAAGGTTTAGCGTCTTGTACGAAGATACGTGCATGATATACGGAGCGCAACGAGGACGAAGAGATTCACGGTGCGGTATGCCGACTTGTTTTGCGCCGGGCTGCAAGAACGGCTACCGCAAGGACGGCTCCGCTTCACGACACTTCTTCGGACCTCCAAAAGACCCTACGACATTCAAGCTTTGCATGGCAAAGATAGAAAGCTTACTGCGAAAGGCAAGGTCTGTGACGTTCATTTTGAGAGTGACGATATTGTAAAGCACTATCGTCGTGTCGTTGCGGGACAAGAAGTTTTGATCCTACGTGCAAAGTGGGAACTCGCGTCTGGTGCCGTGCCGCGCTTGTTCCCAGCACTTCCACCCCACATTTCAAAGCCAAAATGTTCGGGGTTTAGGCGCAAATCCCCCCCAAAACTCACGGCGTCCCGCGAAAGCCCGGTGCCCAGTTTGGAGGAGCCGCCAGAAATAGAACAGCAAAACGAAAGGGAGGCGATTACCTATATACGCTACCGAGACTGAGAGTTGCATCACACTCACATTCGATCAGTTGTCAGCTGTCGCTATGCGTTCAAAGCAGTAGATTTTCGAGAGATTTAACGACGAGCTATCGAACAAGATGTGCGCAATATTTTACACTCACCGGCTCGGGAACGGGCTGCGCAGCGCAAAAATTTGACACGGTACACATAGAAAAGACGAGGACCAGCGCTGGTCCTCGTCTTTTCTATGTGTACCGTGTCAAATTTTTTGCGCTGAGCAGTTTCATAATGGAATACCAACTAGCCCAATCCCACAGTTTGCTTCGGGAACGGAGACGTACTTGTGCAAAAGATAATTGCAGTTGACGAGCAGTTTAACTGACTTGTGAACGGCTACAGCACGAAACGCAAACGGCTGTCGTACAGTGTAAGAAATGGTGCGGGCATGAAACATCTGCTCGGTGAAGTTGAAAAACTGAATAATACTGACGACTCTTCTAGCGACAGAGTACGCGCGAATAACTGCTCGGTGCTCACATCACGGCCGATCTGTTCGATTTGTTTAAGGCACCGTAGAAGGATGCGACGTATAAAGATGAGACACCGAAAATACAACTATCCGCCGAAAAAATTGCTCAGAGACGACATCTATTCGATATAATCGCACACTGAGATTATTTCATTTACCGAGTTCTCGTTAAAATTTTCCGATTTTGGGTCAGTATCCCTTTAACCGTCACGAAAACGTGTCTTGTAAACATTGCAAAGCATTGGTGATGTTTTTCGAGAACGTTTTCTTCAATAAATTGTAGACAACACGAGTACTGTTTTTCTAGAACGTTTTTGTACCTCGAGTAAGTACGCTTCTTTGTATACTATAAAGGCTTTTACAAACGTGTTGGGTTGTTCTTGGTCTAGATAAGACGGCAGCGGCTAAAATTGTGGTGGTAGTTATAAAAATTACGCTGAAAACCCTCATTCGCTTAAAAACTCCCATGCTTGGAAGTTAAGCGCAATGTAGACAGCTCAAATATTGTCACAGGGTCGTGATGTCGACGAAGGCAGCAGTCAGGAGGTCCGAGATAAAACTCTTTATTTGGCCGAATTTGTGGCCGGGAAACAGTCAAACTACAGCAATAGACTGATAGCGGCGAACAGAGCGTCGATCAACTAACAAGCAGTCAAGCGCGTCGGCTTTTATACAGGCGCTGTCGAACTTTCCAGCGATATCGCTGGTGGCGGCGTTATCTCTCGACAAAGCTGGAACATTCGCGTGCGGCGCGCAATCTTACCAAAACGATCTACTACAATCGCGAAGCTTCTGAAACACTGCTTCGCGGACAGCGTTGATAACCGTCCTTGCTGGTCAAACCCGAATACATCAAAATAAAACAAGTGGGCGTGGCAATAAAGACCGAACATCGAGTCTTAGCCAATCAATGAACAACGCACGTGGGCCAATGCATACAGACGACCTTATGCATATCCACCTAAGTATCCACCTAACTAGTACAATAAGAAAGTTGCCGCGCAGTTGGGCGGACCACAGCGTTATGCCGTGGCAGCAGACGACGCGCCGATAGTGGCGCAAGACGGAACTGCAGCGCCGCTAGTTCTCGCGACCGCCGTTCGGACCACCCTCCTCCGCTGGCGGAGATACGGAGCTTTGAAACTGAGTTTGTTCTAGTAACGTTGATGGCGACTGCTGTTCCCCTGTGCACTTTCTCGGGTATTTCTGTTGTTTTTTATTGGGGCCGATTTTATGGCTAGTGCTATTTTGAGGCGCGCAGTTTTCTTACCACTTCGCTTTTCCTTTTGCCGCTCCCTTTCGCTGGAGCTGCTATACAACTAAAGGCCGGATTTTTAGGCATTAAAAAAGCGCGTTTTAGGCGCCAAGAATAGGCAGGCAAAGCAACGTTTTAGGCCTCCAATATCCTAAATATAGGCAAAATACATTTTGCATAAATGCAAATAATTACACAGGAAGACGTGCGCGGCGTCTATTTACGACATAATAATAATATCTGTAGTTTAACGTCCCAAAACCACGATATGATTATGAGAGACGCCGTAGTGGAGGGCTCCGGAAATTTCGACCACCTGGGGTTCTTTAATGTGCACCTAAATCTAAGTACGCGGGCCTGAGACATTTTCGTCTATTTACGACAGGAAAACGAGAAATGTTGTTGTTTAAGGTGCCACACAGGCACCAACAGTTGAACGTAGCCGTGTAATTGTCCTTTGTCACGCACGCTTTGCAGAACACGGCATCTCCGCTTATTCGGTAGCGCAGTGTGAATCAAGTGTCCACTGCCGCATAAACACACACCTCGGTACCTTTTTTTTGGCACGACTGAAAAGAGTAGAGCGAGAGCAGTTATCCAGATCGTTAAAACACCAGAAGGAGTGGATTCTTCCTAATGGCCGGGTGGAATTTCGAAGAACCAGTTTCTCCCCTAACGGTGAACACCTTAACACTTGCCATACCGAGCTTTCTGGCCAAAAACGATACAAAAATACCGATTTAATTATTCGCCGATTTGATTCTACGTGTCTTGAAAAAACTAAAATAACTACTTAAAGGCCAACTCCGGTGATTTTTTGGCCATGTCAAAGTAATGGTGCTTTTATGTTCCTGAGACGCTCCTGTTACGGGCCCCATAGCAGAAATACTCGGCAAATTGCAGAATAATTTTAAATAAGCAAAAAAGCGCAACACCGAAACCGAAACCCAACCGAGTGTACTGTCTACGTATGATGTAGACGTTGTTACGAACGAACCGGAAGTCGTGCAAGGCATGCCGGTCACGCCGGCGCGGAGTATGAAAACTGTGACAGCCGGGACGACCAGCGAAGCGCCGGCCAAACCAACGCTGTCTGTCGCCTTGTGCACAGCAGACGCTCGCTGTAGCGGCCGAAGCGCCGAAGTTAGCGGTGCCCTCGGCTGCGTCACTTCCGCCGCCTTCCCAATACTGACGTCACAGACGCAATGTTGCCAATAATTGTGGGAAGCCAGGAGGCCGTTTGCAGACAATCTTTAAAATTCATTTGCAAACAATCTGCGCATGTCTCAAGCCTGTAATTTGCCATAAATGACAGAAACGTGCAAAGGAATGTACCCAGCGATTTTCATTGAGATCCATCCACCTCGAAAAATCGCCGGAGTTGGCCTTTAAAGGCTCTTTATTCGCAAAATACAGTGTTGGCTTCACCGCACTGCACCATGGAAAGTGCCCTAACCTCTCCTGTCTTCGGTGCAGCAAATGTCTCTGAAATTAAAAAAATATGTATAGTGCAAAGACAAGGACGCCCGTGAAAAAAATTGGCCGCGTATCTGCGTGCTTCGCCTGAAAATGTCGTCGAAAGACGATAGAGGAGCGCTGCGTGAGATATGGGCGCCATCTGGCAATACATCGAGAAACGAGCTTGTGCAGAGGGCATGGAGGAGGAAAGTTTTTTCCTTCCTACGTGGCAGAGGGCTTTCGTTGGCGCGTCGCATTTTAAGCGCAGCTTAAGAAACTAGGGTCTTTAGAATTACGTACCTATTTATTTTCTATTAAAGGAACACACCACCTAATACTTACCTAGTGACGTTGCGCCTCAGATATGCGTAACATTTACTTTTTGGTCGACAACGTTCACAGGTATGAACAGCCGTACCAGTTCAAAATGGGTGGGCGGTAAGCAAGCGGTTCAACTTTGGCCGGGTGGCTGAATCGGGTGACAGACAGACAAACAGAAAGACAGACAGACAGACCAAAATTTCTGCGTTTAAGTTCCCCAAGAAAGACTATCGTCTTTAAAAAGCTTTGATGCGCCGGTGGGGGTTTGTTTACACCAAAGATTGTGACGCTGTCTTCATCCCAATCCGACGATCTAGAAAAAAAATTCACAGCATATCCACGGGTGAATGATGAAGAGCTTGGGCGAAGGTCCTGAAGCAATCATGGTTACACCGTGAAATCTTCGTGGTTTCGCCCAGCAGTAATCAAAGCGATAGCCCAGTACGTCATCAAAGACGTGACAAACACTGTATATATTTATGCAAGAAATTTTATTAATCGTAAGTGGTAGCTTCCGTTCCCCCTTCATTATAACGTATTTATGGTCGGTGAAGTGATGGATCGGTGATGGATCGTACACTCTTAACTTTGTAAATCTTACTATCCGTGCACAAAATCATGTTTATCCCATACTTTGTAACGGATAACTTAGCAAGATAGATTGTAACTCATACATATATAAGTTACATTGTAACGGTTACAGATATCAGTTACATTGTAACCCTTATAATCGTTCATATTATATAGGTTACGCTGTAGCCTTGTATTTTTTAAAATTGAATGTAACTTATAAATAGGTGTTTTAAGGGTTACGTCAACTATTGATATCTTTTAGTTTTGATTGAACTCTATTTACACCGGGTGTTTCAAGAAATCTGCCGAAAATTCTCAAAAATCGCGAAAATGCGATATTTGCTGGCTGCCTTGAGAACTGCTTGCGCTGTAGCGGCAGGCATCTTAAGATTGTTAATGACCCCACTTAGGAGTGTAATTAAAAATTAAATTAATTAACTCTTTAACTGGTGAAGTTAGGTGGTTGTATCAAAGGGGTGAAATGAGGTTTTACATGCGAAGACCCCATGCCATCTTTGATATATAGAAAAAGCAGCCTGTAGTAATTATTGTGTCGGAGTGAAATTCAACCAAATTCAATGGATGCCACCTTTGAAAGCCGTGGAACTTGGTTGAATGTCACTACGACAAAAAAAATTACTAGAGGCAGATTGTTC